>NW_022104114.1:11184-13840 GCF_000313985.2 Echinops telfairi
GGTTGGCTTACTAACTTTCATAGGTGCTGGACTATATTCATAGGATTATAGGATTATGATGTAGGTGTTCACTTAAATATAGGATATTTTTGTTTTGTTCACTTATAGAATATTATGTTTAAATGAGGGTGGTACATATTGAATTGTATGCATTTTATTGTTATCCTGTTAAGTACAGATATGATTTTATTACTGTTTGTTTGAAAATTATATATGGCTAAAGAGTTGTGTGAAAGTGTCAAATTGGCAAGGGGTGGTCTGTGGTAGTTACATTATCTGTTGTCAGTTTGATTGGATTAAGAGTGAAAGGGTGGAGTCTAGCCTGTCAATCAGGTTGTAGCTTGATGACCTCACTTGGACGTGCTAAGGAGATAACTAGCTTGCTGGAGGTGGGACACATGCTGACTCTCTGAGAGACATTTCTAATGAGAAGTCACATGAAGCTACCTTGATCCAGTCAGAGCCCAGGGGGCTGGAGGAACCATGTGGAGACCCCTGCCAGTGCTGAAATGCTTATAAGGCCACTGGATCCACAAGACTTCCCGTCCACTGGCCTGTGATCTTCCTGCCTTGGGCGTCATTGCATGTGTTTCATGAGACTGAAGAGGACTTTATAGATTGGTATCAGACATATTGGCTTATATCTGACTTATGAACATGATCAGGACTGGGATGTTTTCTCAATATTCAATTGCTCTTGTATATAAATCTCTTTCCTATACACATGTGAGTGTTTATGCATTTGTTTTTCTAGTCTACCCAGACTAACACACAGTGGGTTTAGTTTTTTGTAAAATAGAACATCAGTGAAAAAGAGGAGGACTTTCAACAAGGGGGCTTGGTACACAGAGGCTAAAATAAAGACATGTAAAAACAGAAGATGACAAACACTAGACAGAGTTTTGTTCTGTTATACATAGGGTTGCTATTAACTGGAAAAAACTCCATGGCACCTCAGTAACTAATAATAATAATAACAATAACCATATCCGACCAAGGTTATTTCAAGTCAATTGACTTTCCCTGACTGAGTACCCAACTGAGGTGACTATTACTTGGAGCAGTTCATTCCTTTCTGGAGTAGTGTGTCTACAGTTTGAAATACCTTGTCTTACAACTAGCTCCCAACTCTTACTTTGCAGTGTTCTGACATTACCATTCTTTGCCAAGTTGTCCATACTTTATTATGGTCCATAGTGTCGAATGCCTTTGCTTTGTCAATGGAATGAATGAATCAGAAAACCAGCCTTCCTGTTACAATTTGTGACAAGTAACTAGTGATCAGATGGGCCTAGTTATAGTTGATTGAGCATCTGGAGTTGGACTGAGGTTCTGTATTCCTGGATCTCTTTCAATTTTTCTGTCACATAATGTTCAACCATGATACCTTATCAGCGATTGACTAATGCAGGAACTACAGAAAAGTGCTCTTTATTCCTGTCTTATCCCTTTCTTTTATATTCCTGGAAGTCAAAGTTGGCTGGGAAAAAATTGGAGATCTCACTTTTGAAATCGTGATCTCTCACTCTAAGAATTAGTATAGGTTTCATTCTCCAGTCAACCCCTTTGAAATTCTCAGGACATTGGTCATGTTTCCTGACATTTGTTGAAAGAAATAACATTATCTAACCCACAAATCGATTTTCCTTTTTCTTTTCCCACAGTGTACCTGGGTCTGTGTTGGGTATTCGGATTACACCGATGAAAGAGAAAAAGTCCTTGCCCTTGTGGGGGAAGACAGAAAATAGACAGTCTTGTGTAGCAGTGAGTGCTAGAAAGTGTAGGGCCAGGGACAGGTGGTAGAGAGTGATTGCTGTGGACAGGTATAACTTCTGATCTAGTCACAGGAAAGACTCTTCCTAGGAGGTGAAACCTGAGTTGAGATTTGGAGGGTGAGTGGGAGCCAGCCATGTGAACATCAGGAGACGACTATTTCCAGTAAAGGACAGAGCAAATACAAAGGTTAAAGATAAAAGTGTGTCCTTCCCACCTGACAGGCTCCACACTCCTCTATGACATGTCTAAGAAGACCTTTCTATCATCCTGTGTGAGAAGAATGGAGAAAGAAGGCTGGGATATACTGAATAGGTCACCTGCAAATGTCTGCAGATATAATTGGCGATTCTTACTGATGGATGAGCTTTAAGGGCTCTATGTACTGGCTGGGAACCGGGTGATTTTCTTGAAAATTTCCCCCATAGTCAAATTTTTCAAGAAGTAAAAATAACAAATTGGCAATCTACCCACACATGTTCTTTTGTAGCATCTGAGGACACTGCTGTAGCATGATGGGTAATATTATGAGCTGTCTCACTTATTTGATGAGTTGTGTTATAAAGTGAAGCAGGCTTCATTTGGTGAAGTGCTTAGCAAAGGGAGCAGTATTTCCAGTCTGACTATCTAGTTATATATATATATGTATATATATAAATATATATATTTATTCAGTTCTGCTTTTATTTCATGTGTAAGTAAGTACAAACAACGTTCTCTATTTGCTTATTGCTGCCATTTAAAGAGGGAAGGTTAGAGGAAAAGGGTTACTGACAGTCAGATTCTCAATCTTAGCACTCACACTAGTGTGAGGAATGGCCAAATGGGAAGCTATGTGACTAATGGAAAGAGATGGAGAGCTTATCCTGGCCAACTTCTCTCT
>NW_022104115.1:0-1863 GCF_000313985.2 Echinops telfairi
GAAGCAACAAAGCCCACATGGAAAAAGCACACCAGCCTACATGATCATGAGGTGTCAATGGGATCAGGTGTCAGGCATCTAAGACCCAGAACAAAATCATACCCAATGTGAATGGGCGGGGAAGGGGGACATAGAGTGGAGGCTCAGTGTCCATCTGTAGACAATTGGACACCCCTCAAAGAGGGGTCACAGGGAAGAGATGAGCCAGTCAGGATGCAGTATAGCACCAATGAAAAACACAACTTTCCTCTAGTTCTTTGGTGCTTCCTTCCCCTCATGATCATGACCTCAATTCTACCTTACAAATTGGATTAGACCAGAACATGCACACTGCTACAGATAAGAGCCCACAACACAGGGAATCCAGGATAGATAAAGCCCTCAGGACCAACAGTGAGAATAGAGATACCAGGAGGATTAGGGAGAGTGGGGGGAGAAAGGGGAATCTAGCACAAGGATCAACCTATAATCCCCTCCCAGGGGGATGAACAATGGAAAAGTGGGTGAGGGGTGACAGAGGAAGATGTAAGATTTGAAAATAATAATCTATAACTTATCAGGGTTTGTGAGGGAGGGCAGTTGGTTGGGGGAGGGGAAGGTGGAAGAAATGGGGAGCTGATATCGGGGCTCAAGTGGGAAGAGAATGCTTTGAAAATGATGATGACAGTATGTGTGCAAATGTGCTTGACACACTGGATGAATGTATGGATTGTGATAAGAGATGTAAGAACCCCCAATAAAAGTATTTTTTTTTAAATAACGAGGAAAACTTTTGGTTTTTAGCATGAGGTCCCGTGATAGGTTTACATTTAAGAACTATCACAGTGGTGACAATGAGGGGACTAGATTAGAGAGAGGAAAGATAAGGAAAGCAGTCAGAGCCTGTAAAAGGAATTCAAGCCAGGGAAGACTTTAGCTTGAAGTATGAAGTGGTGGGGGGGGGGGGGGGGGGGATGGAGAGATTGTAATCAAAATGCCAACATATATAAAGAGACAACAACATGGTAAAAGAGTTCGATGAAATGTAAAAATGATAAAATAACAAAGAAATTGAAATCTAACGAAAAGCAGAACACAAACTTCTATCTAGAGTCCCTAAGTAAGAAATCAACAAAATTCCAGAAACCGTGGTCCAGAGCCCAGAGAACTTCTCATCCAGAAGTCTTCTGGTATTTTGAAGTTTCCTTTACTTTGCCTGATCAGGAGACTATTGCTTATTGATAATTAAAGGAATTGAGTGCTTTAGGTCATAAAAGGCTGCTGCTCAGCCTAGCATCCAGGCAATGACCATTCTAATAACAGCCATCTTTTTAAGCAGAGGCCCTCACGGTTTTATGATTCTCTCCTCAACTAATCCACATCCCCATCTTACACTTTGTTTATGGTCACAGGTACTCTGCCCTTCGTTATAGTATCATCATTCCATCTGCTATAAAGGTTGGAAATGAACTTTGTTCAACATTAAATGAATTCAGCGAAATAGAGCATGATGACCACATTTTAATCTGAGTATTCTGTGAAATGCCTTTCAGGAGCAATGTGAACCCAGATTTGTTTATTAATATATATATTTTTTATGTATTTATATATATATAAGTACACCTAATGTCTATCTGAGAGTTCTGGTAGTAATCTGGGTTATGCATTGGGCTACTAACCATAAGGTCAGTATCCATGAAGTCAGTGATTCAAACCTACCAGGTGGTCTGAGAGAGAAAGATGAGGCTTTCTGCTCCGATAAAGATTTACAGCCTCAGAGACCCACAAAGGCCATTCTGTGGGGGTGGCTATACGTATGATTTGACTCAATATCAGTGAGCTTTTGGAGTCACTATATATTTATTTTATCTAATAATACATATA
>NW_022104115.1:3687-7026 GCF_000313985.2 Echinops telfairi
CGGGTTTCTAAGATTGTGAATCTTTATGGGAGCAGACAGCCTCTTCTTTCTTCCTCAGAAAGGTTGGTGGGTTTGAACCAATGATCTTCAGTTACCAGCCCAATGCTTAGTCAACAGCATTACCAGGGTTTCTTAGCACAACTCAGTGAATGTAATAATGTCATTGGATTATAAACAATGTCACTGAATTATAGACTTGCAGATGGTTAAAATAGCAAGTATCTTGTTATGTATTTTACTACAAAAAATGTACAACAATATAAATCAAATGTTGTCACTTTTAGCCATGAATTTAGCTTTGTTGATTTTTCCATCACTTAAAAACATGAATCGGATCATGTCACTTCCCTGCAGAATCATTACTAACATTTGCATGCCTAAGCAGAGGTAAATATGGAAGCCAGGTTGTGCTTATATAAGTATTTAAATACATAAACCATGCTACCAAGCTTCTAAGTAAAATAGACTTTATTCTCCTACTATGACAAATATAATGTACACAGACAAAATGTGCATTATTATTACAGGATTAAAACTTTGCAAAGCATCAAGGATGACTGAAAACTACATTATCAAGTGAAATTTTGCTGAAGGTATTTCAAAAATGGTTACAGCAGTGCATCAACTGGAAGCTCCCAGAAATTCAAATCAGATTCAGGAGGATGTAGCAAGAGGGATATAATTTGAGCATAAAATAGATATTTCTTGGCTGAAAGCAGAAAACATCAGAAAGATGTTTGCTTGTGTTTTATTGACTATGGAAAAATATTTGATTGAAAGAACATAACAAACTGTGAATAACATTGAGATAAGTGGGAATTCCAGAACATTTCATTGTGCTCATGAAGAACCTGTGTGGGGACCAAGAAACAGTTTTTTCAAACAGAACAAGGAAAATACCCCATGGTTTAAAATCATGGTTTAAAAAGGTGTGTGCCCAGATTATATCCTTTCATCATACCTATTCAATCTATATGTTCAGCAAATAGTCCAAGAAGCTGGACTAAATGAAGACAAATGGAGCATCAGGATTTAAGAAGGCTCATTAACAGCCTGTGATACAACGATGGTATGACCTTGATGGTAGAAGCTCGGAGGACTTGAAGCACTTGCTGATGAAAATCAAGAACTGCAACCATCAATGTGGATTACAATTCAATGAAAAGAAAAACACATTTCTCAAAACTGGACCGATAGACATCATCACGATAAACAGAAAATTGATTAAAGTTGTCAAAGATTTCATTTTGCTTGGATCAATCTACATTCATGGAAGTAGCAGTCAAGATATCTAACCTCATATTACACTGGGCAAATCTGCTGCACAAGACTTCTTTAAAATGCCAAAGAGCAAAGATGGTACTTTGAGGACTAAGTAGTGCCTGACACAAACCAAGGTATCCCCATAACTTCATACGCATGTGAAAGTTGGACAATGAATAAGGAATGCCACAGAAGAATTGATGCATGTCGATAATGGCATTGTGGATTCCCAGAAGACCTAAGAAATCTGTCTTGGAAGAAGTACCCCAGAATGCTCCCAAGAAGCAAGGATGGCAAGACATCATCTCATGTACTACATATACGTTATTATCAGGAGAGACCAGTCCCTGGTAAAGGACAGCATGCTGCTTGGTAAATGCAGGGTCAGGGAAAAAGAGGAAGACCCTCAAGGAGATGGATTGACATAGTGTCTGCAACAATGGACTGAACACTGGCCTGGCTCTTGCACTTATTGTACATAGGGTCACTATCAGTCAGATCCTATTCGACAGCACCAAACTACAGCAGCAACAGCAAAGACTGCTCTATGGACAAGCTAGCAATGTTTGCCTGAACAATAAAATAAATATACACATAAATCATAAATTATTCTTGACATAAAATTTCTTTTTCTTGCGTACTATTCAGCAAAATCAATACTTGTATCATTATAATCAGATCAGAAGCAATTTGATGGCACCTAACTACAACAATAACAATGGATGCTCTGCTGACAGGCCAGCCATGTTTTAAAGAACTTTAACATAAACATTTACATAATTCATAAATTGCTATTTATTCATATAATACATTTTCTTTTTCTTGCATTCCTTTCAGCAAAATCAACCATCATATTGCTATAATCAAAATTTTCACATAATTTTTTCCTAAGAACAAAGTGCTAAATTAGATCATCTTTCTTCGCTGATTTCATGATTCTTAGTTTTTTTGTTGGTGATGGGTTTTCTTTTTGCTTTTCTCTTTTTTAATTTTCTATTTCAGCTTGGAGAAACTTTACCCTCCCAAGCAGTAGCAATTAGACCTCGGAGTACAAAACCCAAACACATTGCCATCAAGTCGGTTCCAAGTCCCAGCAACAAAATAGAACAGTCTCGTAGGCTTTCCAAGAACTGTTCCCTAGGGCTTTCCAAAGTGGACCGCACGTCCTTCTCCAACGGAACCAGCCGGTCGGAACTTGCCGAGCTTCTTTATGGTCAGAAGCCCAACGTTTACTCGCGGTGCCACCAGAGATCCTTAAACTTGTCAATAGCATTCTCAAATCTGCATTTAGATTCAAATTTTACAAATCACGTCAGACACGTTAATGGAGTTGCACGTGGCATTGCAGAAAGCATTTCACGGTATTTGAATGTTATCAGATACCTTTTTCTTAACAAGTGAAAGAATGCTAGGGAGGCCGTGACCGAGGTCCTCTGCCTTTAGAGAGCAAAGGAGGAAAAGCGCGGGTCCAAAGTCCGTTTATTTGAGGAGGAGCTCACACATGCCCTCTCCAAACCTCTTTACCCTATTCTGACACCAACTGCCCACCTCCCCCATCCCCCACCCCGCCCCCACCAGCACTGTGCTTCTCTGTTGGGTTCGATAATCCCTTGTCATGGCCATACCGAACTCACAAACAATACTCATGATTTGGGGAGTTTATTAGGGAAACTAACAGGTGGAAAGAAGGAGGCACGGAAACAGGAAACACAGAGAGGAAATGAAGAAAGTGGAGATCCATTAATGGGATTGCAGTGGGTGAGTTGAAATCAAATATGTGTGAATTGTTGAAAGGAAAACTATGAACTGCTCTGTAAATCTTCAATTAACTTACAATAAAGTGTTAACAAAGAAAAGAAATGCCCAAGATTGGGTTTTTATGGGAAGTGCTTCCTCACAGCCATGCTGGCAGGCACACCTGTCTGGTCCTTGGTCTCTCAGCTGCATGGCCCTGGGTCTTTGCCCTGCTCTGGCAAGTGGAAACAAGTTCCTTTGGTGCTTATAAATGCTTAACGGCACCGTGCTATGCAAGCCAGCCTTCTATCCGGGGGCCCTCAGCTACACTCCTTGAGTGAC
>NW_022104115.1:11351-12655 GCF_000313985.2 Echinops telfairi
AGTTTCTGCCCAGCCTAAGCAGCACAGCACCCTGTCCAATGTTTGGAATTTTGCCAAGATTTGTAGGCTCAAAATTATATCTTACTATAGATTTTAATTTATTTGTAAGAGAGGTTTATCAACTTTTCACTTACTTAAGACCACTGCATATGGTATTAGTAAACCTGCTTTCTGCTAAAATTACCTAGAGTTGGTTTCTGTTGTTAGATTCGGTTACACAGTTTAGACAGCCTCTCTCTTTACAGCCTGGGGGATTCTCTGGGAAGTTATTTTCACATTGGCCTTTGAAGTGCAAAAGTGGAACTGAATCTTACTGCAGATTGAAGAAAAGAAGTTGAAGGTGATTGAACCCAGTCCCCATGTTCAGCACAGCCTTGGTCTTTCGAGGGTTTAACCAGGGTTAGGCACTGGTGCTTCCGTGGAAGGGTTCTTACCTTCTGTTCAGGAAGCCCACATTCCACTTTATTGTTGTTCTTAGACATCATCGAGTGCATGCAACAGAAAGTGTCGCCCGCACAATTATCCGTAGGCTTGACCAAAATCTATCTTATTGAGAGCCTTCCTCTTTTTCACTGCCCCTCCACTTTACCAAATATGGTGTCCTTCTCCAGGGACTGGTCTCTCGCAATAACATGCCATCTGTGCCTCTGGGGAGCATTCTGGCTGTACTTCTTCCAAGACAGATCTGGTTTGGGCGGGGTTGGGGGGGGTTGTTTGGGTTTATTTTGGTTTGGTTTGGTTTTGCTTTTTCTTTCTTTTGACCATCCACGGTACTTTCAATATTATTTGCCAACACCATAGTTCAATCACATTGATTTTTCTTCAATCTTCCTTATTCAACAACAAAGGAATTAGTCACTGAAAGCCTGAGGAATTAGCCCCTGAAAGCCCTTTGTTTTGACCATCCACGGTACTTTCAATATTATTTGCCAACACCATAGTTCAATCAAATTGATTTTTCTTCAATCTTCCTTATTCAACAACAAAGGAATTAGTCACTGAAAGCCTGAGGAATTAGCCCCTGAAAGCCCTTTGGATATTAGATCCTAATTAAATAAAATGGAGAAAATTAATTGCTACGAGTTCAAACCAGCAATCAGAATTCAGAATCAAAATGTCTAGTCAGATACAGGACAGAGAAGTCAGAAAGGGTTCAGCAAATCTGCCCCAAGAGCATGGAGGTACAGGATATAAGAAGTAGAATTAGGATGGTACTAACCTGGAGCTCAATGTTGAGTCTTGGTGTCAGAAAAGATTATGAAAATAAGCAGGAAAGAGCTACTAAGTGGAGTCAAGGATAAAGG
>NW_022104116.1:0-1408 GCF_000313985.2 Echinops telfairi
ATGAGGTCTTCAGAACCAGGTAGCTATTTAGCTGATGAAATACAAAGAGCAAACACGGATCGAATACCTATATTTAAAAGAAGGCATGAGGGACTGGGAATACCAGGATGAAGACCTTATGAACATCCGTATCTACTAGAAAAGAAAGATTTATGCTTAGACATGAACTATGTGAGTCAGATACTTTATATTCTTTGTGCATTTTTCTCTCCTCCATTCCTAGAATAATGCCTTGTTCAGAGTAACCAACAACAGTGATGGGAATAATAATGGGAATAAATATAGGCGTATCTAAGTGACAGTGAAAATATAGTGAGTACTAATTTCAAAGTAACAAAGTTAAGAATAGCAGAGAGAAGAGATGTGCACCTAAGTTATTTAGAGGAAATTTGAAAAAAATGACATTCATTTGCAGATGTGAAAGCTGAAGCAGACAAGAAGGTGGATTTGATTCACAGAAACTGCAGGCGAAAAGAAGCAATCACGAGTCACATAAGTAAGAGCTGTCCCAGATGGATTTGGAAGAGGAGGAGGATTAAGAAGAAACCTATTGACTGGAGTGAGTTCCCAGATTAAAGAACAGAGAGAACCCACCGGATCAAAGATCTTGCATCCTGGGCAAAATTGTTTCTTCTTGACTGAACTGAAACATGCTAAAACCACATAACCCAGAGGTCCCATCGTTACACAAACAGCTTTCAGATTAAGGGAGTGACTAGAGGACTAGTGAGTGCCTGGATCTTCCCAAAGTTATGGGAGATACTCTTCAGATAAGGAGGGAAAGAAGACGTAGAGCTTATTGGAAGTGTCTCTTCTTCTTTCAGGGGTAGCCTCCAAAGACTCCATCCAGGAACACCACCTTGCCTCTGTGTCCTGAGACTTAGGCTCTGGTTATGATGAAGCCGACTAATTTTCTGGACAAAGGATTTTAGGAAAAATCTTCATTCTTTATCTACTTTTCCACTGCCTGGCTATATAACCAACAAGTAAAGAAACATCATTCAAGGGAACAACGAGTGGTTCAAAACCAAGGGCAGGGAGGGGATGGGAGGACTGGTAGGGAGTGACCAAGGGCAATGTAACTGAGAGGAATTACTGAAACCAGAATGAAGGCTGAACATGGTAGTGGGACAGTAAAAAAGCGTAAAGTAATGGAAAGTAGTAGGAGGCAAAGGGCACACATAGAAGCCTAAATACAGACATGTACATATGTAAATATATTTAAGATTATAGGGAAAATGGACCTATGTGCATACATTTATAGGTTTAGTAGTAGGGTGGCAGGTGGAAATTGGGCCTCCTCATGCACATTGCCTTAATACAAGAGCACCTTGCTCAGCTAAATGGTCATTTCATGATACCCACCTTCCCGACATGATCGCTGAAGACAGACGTGTGCATAAGCAAA
>NW_022104116.1:6415-7317 GCF_000313985.2 Echinops telfairi
GCCAGGTTGGCACAATAAACTTTAACTATCTCACTTTATAAGATAAATTAAGTTCGCTAAGCATAATGTTCTTGAATTTTGTCCATGTCTTGCATTGTTATTTTTTGTTGATGCAAATTTTATGAATGCACCATAGTTTTTGTTTTACCCAATCCTCCATAATCAAAGTTTTTTTATTGTTCCCATTTTGGAGCTATTATGGCAATTGCTGCAATAAACATAGGTGAGCCTATGTCTTTATGTTGTGTTTTTTATTTCTTTAAGGTATATGTCCAGTAGAAAAATTGCAAGAACATAAGGTAATTGTACTTGCATTTTCTAAAGGCAGTGCCATATTTACTGATCCCATAGTGGTGATATAATTCTGCAAGCCTACTAGCAATGTATGAGAGTTCCAATCTCTCCACATCCTTTCCAGCATTTATTTTGGTTTTTTTGGGTTGTTGTTTTGCTAAGAGTGTTGATGTGAGGTGCTAGGGTTAGGTTCATGGATTGAGGTACCTGGGTTGTTGCTTCGCATGCTGAAAGAATTCATGTGTCTATTTATGTGTCAGAAGCACTTTTTTAATCCAAGTGAGTTTTTATGAAAGAAAGGGAAAGTTTCGGGTATTACAATCTCAAAAAGGTACACGCTGTTTCTGGAAAGCGTGCCAGGCTGTGCGGGAGCCATGCAAGAGTTTATGGCTGAACGCAAAAATCCACAAGGAAGGAGTACAGGAACAGGAACCCAACACCCATGCCTGTGGAACCAGGAAAATCCCAAGGGGCAAGAAGACTTGAAGGGCTGTGCCCCGCTCCCCGCCCCCACCCGCCTCCAGCTATAGCTCCATTGGCTAGGTTGGGCGTGGTTGAGAGAATTAACTGACCTCATTGGCTGAATTAGGCACACCTGCATGATGTCA
>NW_022104116.1:8317-9770 GCF_000313985.2 Echinops telfairi
TTTTTTTTCTATTTCTTTGAAGAATTGTGCTGGGGTTTGGACTGGAATTACATTGGAGTTTTAAAGGGGTTTTGATAATATTGACATTTTCTCTATATTTCACATACCTATCCAGGAACATGGCAGATTGTTCCATTTGTGTGAGTCTCTTTTGGTTCCTGTGGAAGTGTTTTGTAGTTTTCTTTGTATAAGTCTCTTATTTCTCTGGTAAGATTTGTTCCTATATAATCTTTTGGGTAGTTATTGTAAATGATATTGTTCTTTTAGTATCATTTTCCATGTCATCTTTAATACACAGATAAAACTGATTTCTGTATGTTGATCTTATCGCCTGCTATACTGCCAGTTTTTCATTAGTTTGAGTGATTTTTAAATAGAATATTTGGGTTTTTCTAAATATATGATTATGTCATTTGCAAATAGAGTTTTGTCTCTTCTGTGCCAATGTAGAACCCTTTAATATATTTTTTGATATCTCATAGTTCTGGCTAAGATTTCCAGGACTATTTTAAATAAGAGTGATGATAAAGGGTAACCCTGTCTGGTTACCCCAAAGGAGAAACTTTGTCAGATATAGTACCAAAACATGAGCCCCCTCATATTGGAAGGCACTCAAAATATGACTGAGGAAGAGCTGCCTTTTTAAGAGTCAGCCATAATGATGTGGTTGAAATAAAGCTTTGGGGCCCTACATCTACTCATCATGTTAAGGACAACGTAAAATGAGAAGAAATAGCTGTAAGCATCTATTGGAACTTGGAATGTACAAAGTATGAATCCAGGAAAGCTAGAAGTCTTCAAAAATGAATGGAACACATAAAGATAGCCATCGTAGATATTAGTGAGCTGAAATGGGCTGGTATTGTCTATTTTGAATCAGCCAATTATATGATTTATTGTGCCAGGAATAACAATTTTAAGAAGAATCGTGTCACGTTCATTATCAAAAAAGGATATTTCAAGAGTGTGGGAAATAGAATGGGAAGAGAGTGTATACGAATGAATCCTTTATTCTCATATATTAAGAAACTTGGCAGGCTAAGTTTAGTCAGGGGTAGAGCAAGGCCTGCACCCTTGTGAGTTGGAGACAGTCCCAATCACATTCTCATAATCAATATTGTTTCCCACTATATTGTCCCATAATAATGCTACCTGAAAGTTACTTCTTACAAGCACATGGCTGATTGCCATCTATCCACCAGCTTTAACTATAGGAGCACACATGTGCTATTGCTCTCTAGGTTCTGAAGACAGTCACTCCCCTTTATCTTTACCCAGCCTGCCCCCAACACTGTTGTAGGATTACTCCTTCAATGTACTCAGGGACCTTTAGGGTTATGGTACAGCCCACTTTGTTATGTATGTGGTTACCTGTAATTAGGGAAGCTTGCAAGCCCCCCAAGAGTATATAACTCTCTGTTGGAAATATATTCTCCCTCTTCTCTCTCTGCAC
>NW_022104116.1:10708-12551 GCF_000313985.2 Echinops telfairi
TATGCACCAATCCCTAAAGCTAATTATGAAAAAATTGAAGAATTTTACCAACATCTTCAGTCTGAAATTGATCAAACATGCAATCAAGATACATTGATGATTATTGGAGATTGGAATACAAACGTTAGAAATAAAAGGGAAGGAACAATAGTTGGGAAATATGGCTATGGTGATAGCAATGAAGCTGGAGGTCGCATAAGAAAATTTTGCAAGATCAATGATTTTTCATTGCAAATATCTCTTTTTAACAACACAAACAGCGACTATATATGCAGATTTCTCCAGATGAAATACATAGAAATTAAATTGACTACATCTGTGGGAAGAGCTGATGGAGCAACTCAAATCAGCAGCTAACATGAGGCCAGGGGCTGACTGTAGAACAGACCATAAATTGCTCATCATTAAGTTCAAGGTGAAGTTGAAGAAAATTAAAACAAGTCCATTAGAGCTAAAATATGACCTGGAGTATATCCCACCTAAATTTCAAGAACATGTGAAGAATAGCTTTGACTCATTTAAGGCTAATGACAGAAGCCTGACAAGTTGTGGGGTGACATCAAGAACACCATACGTGGAGTTGGGGAAAAAACAAAAACAAAGGACATTAAGCAGACAGAGAAAAAGTTCAAAGTAGACATCAGAAGAGACTCTGAAATGTGCTCTTGATCATAGATTAGCTAAAAGAAATGGAAAAAATGATGAGGCAAAGATTTGAACAGAAAATTCAAGGGGCAGCTCAGGGCGATAAAGTATTATAATGAAATATACAGACTTGGAGTTAGAGAATCAAAAAATGAAGAACACGCTCAGTACATTGTAAGAATCAATGGTACTGAAGGATGACAAACCGCCTTGAAGGCATTACCCCAAAACAAGGTTCCGGGAATTGATGGAGTATCAATGGAAATGTTTCAACAAACTGATGAAGCACTGGAAGCACTCTCTCATCTATGCCAAGAAATTTGGAAGACAGCTTCCTGGCCAACTGACTAGAAGAGATCCATATTTGTACCCATTCCAACAAAAGGTGACCCAATCGAAAGTGCAAATTATGGAATAGTATCATTATGAATTTTTGCTGAAGATCATTCAACAATGGTTGTAGTAATTCATTGGCAGAGAGATGCCAGAAATACAAGCCAGATTCAGAAGAGGATGTGGAACAAAGGATATCATTGCTGATGTCAGATGGATCTTGGCTGCAAATAGAGAACACCAGAAAAACATTTATTTGTGTTTGTGAAAGGTAGGTTTATTGTGCCAATCTGGCCAATAGGAACGTGTGGGATTAATAAGGTCACAGTTTGATAGTAGGGCAAAGATATAAATGGCTCAGCAACTCTGTCCCTCTCTCTCTTGCTCTCTGGTGATCAGACCAGCTTGTGGCTGCTTTAGCTACTTCTCTGCCTCAACTTGTGGGCTACACTGCCTATGGGACAGCCAACCCGTGGATCGTTTCATAGTTCAGCTGTCTGCTTCCTTGACCTTGGACCCAACAGCTCTCGTAAGTTGAAAGACTTCCAGTATAATAACTGTTCCACAGAAGCGAGTTGAACTGAGCCCTCCGTACTGCTGTGTGGGCTAATTAGCTGTTATATTCCATATATATATTCATAAATGTCCTGGTTTTGTTTCTTTAAAGAGCCCTGTCTAACAGTGTTTTATTGACTATTCAGAGGTATTCAGTTGTGTGGATCCTAACAAACTGTGGTTAACCTTGGAGAAGAATGGTTATCTCAGAAAGCTTTATTGTGCTCATCTGGAACCTGTACATGGATCCAGAGGCAGTTGTGCAAACAGAATGAGCGAAGAAGACTGCCTGGTTTAATGTTGAGAATGG
>NW_022104117.1:0-2486 GCF_000313985.2 Echinops telfairi
AGAGTGAGTGAATGAGAGTGAGAGAGTGAGTGAGAGTGAGTGAATTAGAGAGTGAGTGAGGGTGAGTGAGTGAGAGAGTGAGTGAGTGAGAGAGTGAATGAGTGAGAGAGTGAGTGAGTGAGTGCCTGTCTTCCTTATTCTATGTCCAACTTTCACACATCTATGAGGAGGCTGGACCCCATGGCTTGTGTCAGGCCTGTCTCAGTCCTCAAAGAAACATCCTTGCTTTTCAACACTCTAAGGAGGACTCATGCAGCACATTTAGCTAATGTAATGCATCATACGCCAAAAATGCACTGCCAATGAGTCAATGCTGACTCACAGCGACCCCCTGTGGGTTTCTGAAACTGTACCTAGTTTCGGAGAGTAGAAAGCCCAGTCTTTCTCCCTTAAACATGATGGTGGTTTTGAACTGACGACCATGTGGATCAAAGCCCAACACTTAACCACTACACAACCAGGGCTCTGTGCAATGCATCATGGGTATTAGCAATTACCATGATTGGTGCACTTCAACTCACTACCCTTTAGTCCTTATCATCCCAGAGTGGCCCTACAGGACTCTTTACAGGAGTAGAAAGCCTCATCGTTCTACCTCGGAGCACCTGAGGGTTTCTGACTGCGGGCCTTGCTGATAGCAGCCCAACGGATAACCAATACGCTTTTCAACACTTAAAAGTGATCTTGTGCAGCAGATGTGCTTGATGTACTGCGTCATGGGTGTCAACATCCACTTGATTGGTGTCCTTCCTCTGTGTGTGAGGCAAGCTCTGACAGGGAAGGGACAATTTAGGGCAAACCTTAAAGCAAAGAAGAGATGGTGCTCCTCAAACTTCATGATGCATGATGGGCAATTCCAGGAAACACTCCTACGTAAGGAGCTATAACCCTTTCCCACGTTGTATCACACAGGCCACAAAGACATGTGGCATTGGTTTAATCGTGGGGTATGAAGATCACAGATTAGGAAGGATCACAGAAAGTTGCTGAAAACCGTTTGATTCCAGCTTCCTGGAAGAAGTCAAGAAGGGGAGCTGATATCATGGAGTTCAAGAAGAAAGAAAATGTTTTGAAATTGATGGTGGCAGCAATTGTACAATTATGCTTTATCTAATGAAATTATAAATTGTTACAATTTCTGTAAGAGCTCCCAATAAAATGATTAAAAAGAAAGAAAGAAAAGAATCATCAGGATTGAAAAAAGGAAGGAAGAAAGAAAAACTCTGACACCCAGTTACAAAAGGATTCTGCTGGTTCGGCTCAAAACTAGTCACCAAAACTAGCTAGAAATAGACCATCAGACAGATGTTAGCCAGTAATATTTAGAGAGCCTCAGACAGTAATATATTAGATGGTGATAGTTAAAGATTGGTTACATGAATCTGCACAAGAGTCATTATACTGGAGTGAGGAGACAACAAAGACATAGTCTATCCCAGGAGAGCACAGTCTAATCAGTGAGACTCCATGAACTTTGAGAAAGAAACGACACTTCCAAGATTCCGGGCTGTCTCATGAAATCATCTTAACACCAAAGGCAAAAAAGGTCTGCCGTAAGAGCTCACTATAGAGAATGAAATGGACAACAGCAACCCAAAATATTATGCAGGAAATGTATGTTCATGAGAGAAGAACAACTCCAACACGGAAGATAAGGAGGGTTGCACAATTCAAAGAATGTAATCAATGATACAAAATTATACACGTCGAAATAGTTGAGTTGTTTTATGACTTGCTGTATATTCTTGTATTCTGCACACCACAAAATAAATAAAAATTAGAAGAAGGTTAAAAAAAGGATGGTCTATACATCTGTATATGAAGAGAGAGAGGATCTAGGGTTGTAAGCATACCAAATTCTGACAAATTCGATCATCTTATAACCTTTGCACATACTTTGAGAATACGTGTACTAAAGAACCTTTTATCTTAAAAGGATCTCAGAACTGGGGCAGTTTGGGCCCCACATTGTGAGTGAAAAAGAAAACTTGGTAAGTACTACACACACACACACACACACACACACACACACACACGCAGTGAGTTTGAGGAGACATAGTAACCTGTAATTTCTAAGCAGTCGTGTTATGATAACCTTTCACTCTGCAGAGATGGGATACTTCTTGAGGTGTGGTTTGAAAGGCTGTGTCCTTTAGGTAGCAAAGATTCCTGTTTCAGCATGAGCCTGCTTTGCTGTTTTCCAATGTTACCAAGACAACATGCATGAACTGAACCACAGCTGGTGCAAAGAATGGAAAATATTTATTGAAATCCATGTGAACTTCAAAGATTGACAGAGTTACAGACCATTTGTCTTTTTAACTTATAGACTTGTGTTAGTCTGGGTTGACTAGAAAAACAAATCCATAGAAACTCATATGTGTATTAGAGAGAGTTTTATATAAAGGTAATTGTACATTAAGAAAGTATCCTAACCTAGTCCAGTCCAAGCCCATAAGTCCGATATTAGCCCATATGTCCGATAC
>NW_022104117.1:3831-5092 GCF_000313985.2 Echinops telfairi
CATAAGAGGTTGATAAACCCAGTGGCAGAGGAGGAAGGATGTCGCATGGATCATTGCTAATTAGTCTAGCACAGTCACTCACAAATGGTTTCATCCTATAATCTTACCTTTATACCCTAAATTGGTGCTACATAAACTATCTGCTTGGAAGAACTGTTGTTTTGTTTGTTTGTTTGTTTGTTTGGTTGGTTGGTTGTTTCCAAGGCACTGCAGACTACTACTTTATAAACATGCAGTAAAAATAACTACTAGAAAAAAATTGTTAGAGAAAGAGTCCAAAATGTAAGCCCAATTTTTTTGGTGTGCTATTAATTTCAATAGGCTTAACATTACCCTCTCAGGAGAATGATTGGGGCTTTCCATCCATGAACAGGACAGTACAGGAAACTCACAGGGGCATTCCTACCCTGTCCTTTAGCGAGCATCTCTGGGGATTGGAATCGACTCACTGGCAATGAGTGAACATTACTCTGTCAAGTGCCATACATGTTTATAAATATCAATTCTCGATTTCTGGAATTATCTCTGTGTGATTTGGTAACAGACTATTTATAAGCTATACTTTTGCGTTTTCTAATCACATGCATCACCAGGGTAGGTAAAAATAGACATTTCTATGGGGATCCAATACATACATACACCAATTTATTCCAAACAAAACGTGCTTACGTATGTTTTTGTGATCAGTAAACAGCTGCTGATGGTTCACTCAGTAAACCTCTTAGTCTTGTTAAGATGCCTTCAAAAAAAGAGGGGGAGAGAGAGCTTGCACCAGAAGGGAAAAATCTATTTTGAGGCCAGGGCTAATATCCATTTTTTAACAAGACTCAAATGGACATCTCCCCAAATCATTGAATATTTGCAACAAGTTTACAGGCATGCTACCCCACATAAAATATCAGTGTTTAGAGAAATCAAGCATCTGAAGGGAAAGCAGTAAGCCCTCGATGGTGAGCCCAGAGAGAGAAGACCATTGCCTTGCCACATGAAGACCCGGTGGCTGAAGTCCAGAAAACGGCGGAAGAAGGCAGTACAATTGCAACTACTGTCACGATGACTAGCGCTGGATCTCGCAGGGTTCAACAGATTCAATGCTAAGTGAACATTTCAGCTTCAATAAGCTCACAGCTTGATGGAAGCCTAGGACTAGCTCAGAGAGCTAATCTTCCATCGGTCTTTTTAAACAATATGGGAGATAATGAAGATGGTTTTAGGGAACAGATTGTAACTGTTGGATGAGTCTTGGATTTACCAATGTGAT
>NW_022104117.1:7021-8160 GCF_000313985.2 Echinops telfairi
GGTCATATATGTATAAGAAAGAAGTTTATTTATATAGAAATGTATATCATGAATGTAGCACACACACACACAAAGCAGTTGAGCCAAATCTAACTCCAGTCCATGGGTCAAGATGCTAGCTGCAGACCCTTCCTGACTCACAAAGCTGCCGAGTCATGAGTCAGGAAAATGAAGCCGAAGGCAAGAAGGCTGAAGGCTGGTAGAGACAGAGTCAAGTGGATCAGAGGCGAGAAATATGGCAGGCCACCGATAGCTCCCAATAGATGGCTGGTCCCGTGGGAGCCACCAGCCCAAGTCCTGGGAAGCCAGATGCCAGGAATCGGCCAGCAGGAAGTGGAAGAAAGAAAGTCTGTTCTCCATAGCGTCTCTTTATAGATACCAAATTAGGCCACCCCCCATCAGACTATGATCTTCTTACATGAGTAGCCAAGTTGGCACAAGAACTATCACAGTTGGTGACAAATATTAAATAGACCACAGACTTAGAAGAACAAACGAATCCACCTCAAAAGAAGTCTGCCTCGTCTTGAAAGCTGGACTGCTCCTTGGTAGCAAGAATGGCAAGACTTGATCTCATATACTTTGGACATGTTACCAGGAGATACTATTCCCTACAAAGGGACAGGATGCCTAGCCAAATAGAGGGTCAGCAAAAAAAGGAGAAAGCTAGATCTTCAACAAGATAGACTGACATCGTGCCTGCAACAATGGGCTCAACCGTAACTATAGTTCTGAGGATGCAAAGGACCGGTCAGTGCGGTTCTCCCTGTTGTACATGGGTCACTATGAGTCAGACAATCCTTTAGTACAACCCTGATGGCACAGTAGCTAAGTGCTCAGCTGCTCACTGAACGGTCTTGGTTCAAATCCACCCGTTGCTCTATGAGAAAAGGGGATGGTACTATCTGCTTCTGTAAAAATGGACTGCCTTGAGAATTCCATGAAACAGTTCTACTCTGTCCTTTAGACGCACTATGAGTTGGAGTTGATTAAAAGGCAATGGGCTTGGCTTGGATTTTAGATCCTTGAGTAGTTCATGAGCAAGGGTGTGGAATAGGGGGAAATTTTGAGACCTTGCATGTGTGACAATGTTTTTTTCCTTAGAATTTGAAGATAGTCATATTCTAGTTTCCAATGTT
>NW_022104117.1:9326-10491 GCF_000313985.2 Echinops telfairi
AAAACACCCTTTAGTCACCATTACACTCGTATTACCCAATTTATTAAATGAAAAAGGGAAAATACAGTAAAACATTTTGGATGTTACAATTATCATTTATTATTTATTATATTATTTATGGCATCAAGCGTGTACAGTATGAGCCATCAGTGGCAGTAATGACAGCATGTGCTGTTACGCAAAAACCGCGATAGAGTGAAGCCGCGGAAGTCGAAGCACGAAGTGGCGAGGGTTCACTGTACTTCATTACATTGCTTTTTTTACAGAAGAATGAAACATTCTTTCCAGAAGTTTCATGCTAGCAACCCTTTAAGAGCTAAAGGGAGATGTGGCCACACTGGGTTCCATTTTAAGCTTTGGACCACTTCTTCTCCTCCTTCTTCCCTTCCCTTCGTCGCACACGTCATCCAGTGAGATGGCCTGTAACTGTGACCCATGGCAGCAATAGAATCACCGTCCCACTGAAGCTGGAGTGGTAGCCTGGTGCTTGTGGAGAACCAAAGCTCTGTGGCACCCTGCCACCCCTGGCTGTATGTGTATCACACTTTGTCCTTCGTGTGTGAAAGCTACACTGTTAGAATTTTTTTGGTGTAAATAAACATGTGGTTTTATTTACCTATCAATCAATCAATCAAAGCTATATATACTGCATGTGAAGGTGATTGTGATGAGGAATTTGTCAGTAAGGGTTGGTTCAATTGTTTCAACTCACTGCCATTGATTTTACTCTAATTTCTAAAGGCCCTATAGAGGGTTTCCAAGCCCATTGATTTTATTGGCGTGGATTCTCATCTTTCTTCCAAAGAGCAGCTGGTAAACTTGAACAACCAAAGTTTAGTTAGCAGTCCAATGCTTACCTGACAGCACCACTAGGTTTCCTTCAATCACTTCAAAGTCAAAGAAAATTTGCGTAGCATTAAAAGGCCAGTATGAGTTCTCCACCTGTCCTAATAACCAGTGTTTGAGATAACCCAGGACTGTCTATAATATGAAAAGTTGTTTCCTTCAGCTTAGGCTTATTTTCTTGAATTATTTCATTAAGGAGTCCCCTCTATTTTCCTGGTTTTTAGTAGGAACTTATAAAAGCCAATATCATATCTCCTGGACTGGCCCACTTATTTTTCTAATTGGGATCTGTGGGGGCAAGAGGGGAGGTGGGGAGCCT
>NW_022104117.1:10929-12506 GCF_000313985.2 Echinops telfairi
GGGAGACATCGGTCAGTGTAAGATATGACAAAATAATAATTTATAAATTATCAAGGGTTCATGAGGGAAGGGGGAGCGGGGAGGGAGGGGGAAAAATGAGAAGCTGATGCCAAGGGCTTAAGTGGAGAGCAAATGTTTTGAGAATGTTGAGGGCAACGAATGTGCAAATGTGCTTTACACAATTGATGTATGTATGGCTTGTAATAAGAGTTGTATGAAGCCCAATAAAATGATTTTTTTAAAAAGAGTTATCACCTCTGAAAGAAACCCATGAAGCAGTGTGGGGAGTCAGAATCGACTGGACCCTGGTGGGATTGGTTGGGGTTTCTCAGTGCCTCGATTAAGTTTTCCATTTCAGTCATCATTTGTGTTTTCCAAGCATTCTTCCTTGTTCTCTGACTGTTTCCTTGGACAGCCACCTATTCTTGTTTCATGATCTATTTCCCTGAGGATATAGGTTTGCTATTTTAAAAATTTCTTCTGTCAGCACAATCTCGACCTCCTCACAGCTGCTTTTTTACCCCTGCATATAATTACTTTTAAAATATCTTTATTTTAGTCTTTTCTTATATGTCAATTCTTACTTGTCTACAACACATTTAAAAGCAGAGGATGACAAAAATTCTCAGTTAATCGACCAGAAATTTGAATATGGGGCAGGCCTTCTCAGTGTCAGCACTACTGACATTTGGGGTCAGATCATTCTTTCTGTGAGGAAGCTGCCTGCCCTTTAAATTGTAGCATCTCTGGTCCCTAGATTCCAATAGCATTACACCCCACTCTCCATTTTGAAAACAAAACAACAACAATTTGTCTCTATAGGGATTGTTAAATATCTCTTGGAGGCATAAATACTCTTTCTTCTCACACCATTGAGAACTATAGTCAAAGGGTAATTTGATTGACTTCATCCTTCAGGAACTTCCATGGTCAGTAACTTGGGTTCTTTCATTTGGGTACTGGTGAAATTCCTGGAAAAGACTCTTCCAAACTCTTATCCTGAAGATAAAAGTCTAGTTGATAGAATCCTGGCAGTTGTAAGGAGGAAACATCTATGTTCCTTATATATGGGCTCCTGACTCCCCGATTCCCACTGTGCCCATGTCATGGAACCTCGGTTGTAGCTTCTCTAGAGAAAAGGGCCCAATCTCCGACTGGGACTGCAGAGAACGGTGTTACCTTAAGGCATGCACACTGAGAAGGGAATGCAGAGATTCAATTGCTTCTTTAGTCAAGTTCAAATAAGCTTCCCTACTGTCAAACTCCTTCCTGCCTTCCTTTCAACCACCGAAGGCTGTGATGCCACCATTTCCTGAGACTTCTATGAGCTCTGCAGTGTGACTTCTACCAATTCTGTTTCCCCACTGCCAGACTGCGATTGTTTTTTTGCAATAACGCTTTGTCCGTTATCACTTGTCCATTTCCTTTTCGGCATGTACATTTATTGTCTCCTCTCCAATTCTCCCTATGTTCGCAGTCTTGAACATTTACTATAGTTTTAAAGAATTTTCTGTAGGGAATAAATTAGACATCTATTTTTAATCCACTATGTGTACAAGGATTGCAGCCTTCGGTAT
>NW_022104118.1:0-1157 GCF_000313985.2 Echinops telfairi
TATTTATAGTATGTAAGACAACGGTGAAACCAAAAACTTCAAAAAGAAACTTTCTAGTGTGCATCGGGTGACGGTCTAAGGAGAATATTACAGTTGTATATCTAATAACACATCTACATTCTGAGTCTCAGCATTAATTGTAATACCCCAATGTGCCATCATCTTTTCCACTTCTTCCTGGCTTCCAGTTTCCATTTCTCCTTCTCCTCTGACTCTCGTACGTTTTTCCTGGGGTAGCTGCTGCCCTTTTGAACTTAAACGGTTAGTTATGAGATATGGAGTTGACAAGAAGGGCCTTAGTTTGGGGCGTCGCAGAAGCCTCCATTCAAGTAAACTTGCGCTCATCAGTTTAAGTTGTTTTTCACTTTGCTCTCCCCTCTATCCAGGACCTTCTAGCCTGATCCTTTGTGAGCAGTTGAGAATGGCAGTTGGGCACTATTTGGGCGTTGCTTTTGGCCTTTGGGTTGTGGAGACTGATGTTTGCGTGGTTCACTAGTTTATTGGACTAATTCTTTCCCCTGAGGAAGAGAATGAGAGACCAACAATTTCACTTTAGATAGCTACCCACAAGCTTGTAAGACCCCAGTTGCTACTCAGCAAATAGGGTGTAGAACATTTTGTTTTTAACTATGTCATATCAGTTGATTGTGGTGACGCCAAGAACACGGTCCTGAGCTCCCAGGCCCAGCAAACGTCTTTCCTCGAAGTGATTGATTTGTTTATATTTAAGAACCTTTTAAACATAGTAAATGGGGATATATTTTGTAACACATTTTGTATATGAGAAATGGACTTTAACTAGTTCCACATTTTGTGTTACAGACTAAGACCTATAATGAGTTAAATTAGGGAAATAAACAACCAGTCAATCAAACAATCAATCAGTCCAACTATTTTCTTAGTGTTCTCATGTAGATGTTTGCAAGGTAAGATAGTAGTGTGATCAGAATAGAAGACACATGACTGTTCACTCAGTAAACTGTTATTATTAAGCTTATCTCTATCTCAGTGGATATAATAAGTTAATGGAACCTATATGAAATTGACAAATGGATAATTTGCTTTATTTAATTAATAAGACATTTCATGATATATTTATAACAGAATTTGTTTGATATTATGCTTAGTGACTCCAGGATTTTATTCAATTATAAGAG
>NW_022104118.1:2954-4354 GCF_000313985.2 Echinops telfairi
GAATTGTTACCTCTGTGAAAGCACTAAACTAAAACGTACAACAACTAGTTTACAGAGACATATTAGAGAAAATAAGAACTAAAATGGCCATTTCAAACACAACTGTTTCAATAATACAATTAACTGAATGGAATTTAAAAACGCAATTAAAAAGTCACAGTTTTACAGGTAAGAAACAAGATACAACTATGAGCTAGCCATAGAAGTCATAGTTTAGATACGTAGAAATACTTTAAAGATTTAAATGAAAGAATAGCATGGTCAATTGTATGTCATAAATTAGATAACAGATGTAATGGACATAGTCCTAGAAAGGCAAAAACTGATGCAACTGACTCAAAAAATAGAATATTTAAATAGATCTATAACAAATAAAGAGAATGGATTAATTTAAAACAAAACAAAAATGTCCCAAAATTGATATATCAAGAAAGTCTCAGATCCAAATTAATTATGACCCAATTTTAAAATGGGTCAGCATATGATGTAACACAGAAAGATTTGAGAATATTAGGATAAGTGAAAGAAGCTGGTTACCAAATATCATATCTTATGATCAGATTTTAGTTGCATGAAGCAGAATTCAGCTAACATAGATCTATAGACAGAGAAGAAGGTTTTGCTGGCATGTGGGGTAAGAGAATGGTTTAGGGAATAAGGAGGGACTGCTAATGGGTATGAGATTTCTTTTTGAGATTTTGGAAATATTCTAAAGTTGATTGTGGAAATAATTGTATAACATAATGAATGTATGAAATAATTGAATTGCATACTTTAAATTGATGGATATACAGCAAGTCAGCTGCAGCGCAATAAAGTTATTTTTAAAAATAAAAATACCACCAATAACAATCATTATTTAAAATGTTGGCTAGGCTTGGGCAGAATAAAAAGATGGTCTGATATTTCGGAGATAAGTTCTGTTGTGACTCATGGAAGCGAGAGGTGGCCAAACCCTGTTGCAGAAGTAGCGGTGTGGAGTAAAGAGGTAAGAAAGAGCAACTTCAAACTGAGACAGCTTCCAGATGAAAGTCTAGACCGGGGCCCATTCCAATTAGATCAAGCAGTGAAAGGTAAGTACTGTAGAAGTTGAAGATAAAAATGATATATAAAATAGTGGCAATAATAAGATAGCATGGTGTTGTTTTGTTGTTGTTGGGTGTCATAGCAACCTCATGTGGAAAAATGAAACTGTCCCAGAGGGTGTTCTAGGTTGCAACCTTTATGGAAACAGTAAGCAGGTGCTTCTCCTGAGAATCCACTGGGTGACTTGAGTCACCAACATTTTACTTAGCAACCAGTCAACCTAACAAGGCTCCTCCATGATTTAAACTGAAATTGCAAAAAATATTTTATGGTTTATTTTTTTTATGCTCAGTGAAATATAAGAGAAATATTAT
>NW_022104118.1:6094-7206 GCF_000313985.2 Echinops telfairi
AGTCAATTCTGCTTCAGTCTTCCTAATGAACCAGGAAGCAGGAATAAGTAGATTAGAAAGATCACAGGTTGATGGATGCAGAGTTGAATGAATCCAAAGGCAGCAGGCCACTGACGGCTTCTGGAATTTGCAGGCAATATGACATACCGTTGGCTAAAGCCCAAAGAACCAGAGATTGACAGATCAGCTACAGTAGATTTGATAAATGAGATATAGATGCAGTAAAAGTAAGCTAGCTTCCCCATAACAACAATTAATATAGGGTAGGCTACAGCCACAAAGATAATTCCTTCCGATTGCGTCAAGACTGTGCGGAGATTCAGACAAAGCACTCCGCCCTTATCTTCCTACACTGCCTAGCTGATTGAAGCAGACCCAGTTATGGAGGGTATTACATTGTGTTAGATTGCAGCATAGGAGAGGTCTCAACTGCCAAGCTACTGAGAACCCTGGCCTAGCCAAGGTTGACACAAAAGGCTACCTATCGCAAACACCAACAATATTAATCCTTGTTATTTTACATTTAAAGTCTGATAATTTCAGCATCTTTGTCATATCTGAGTATAGTTCAGATAACTGCTTTGTCACATTACAATGAGTATTTTCTTGTCATTTACTGTGCTTCCTAGATTTTGTTTGCTTGTTTTGAAGTATAGACATATGGTACCAGGTAATAGTAATTGAATCAAACAAGCCTCTAATGTGAGAATTTAGATTAATGTGGTGATCTTTGTGCTGTGTCTAATGTTTGCTTTAGTTGTGTGTCACAAAGGCTTAGTATTTCTCTATTGTGTTTATTTTTATCTTCTCTTTTGGCTTTGGACTCTATTAACTTCATCTTAGAGGAAATCGATGCTTTCCAGGACTGTAAGCTGCAGTCTGCTATTATGATCTTGAAACTTTATTGGTCAGATAGCCAGTAGTAAGGGAAAAATACCATAATTTCCCAATTAAATTATAGTGTTTCAGTGGACCTGAACTTCTAGTGGTGATCTTTGTATGTTGTTTCTTGTATAGATGTGGTAAACTGAGGACTTGTTACAAAATGTTCAACCTTATTTCTACACTCCATTGTTCTGAGATATAAATATTTTCAAATACATGTTTTCCAG
>NW_022104118.1:8427-9393 GCF_000313985.2 Echinops telfairi
CAAATGTGGTGAAGAAAGCTGATGGTGCCCAGCTATTATAAGATATAGCTTCTGGGGTCTTAAAGGCTTAAAGTTTAACAAGGGATCATCTAGCAGAGAAGCAACAAGCCCACATGGAAGAAGCACACCAGCTTGTGTGATCATGAGGTGCAAATGGAATCAGGTAACAGGCACCAGAAGACCCAAAGCAACAACAACAAAAAAACATGTTGTTGAGACCGAGGGAGTTGGAGCACAAACCCCAAACCCATATGTAGACAATAACACATCCCCTCACACAAGGAAGGGATGAGTCAATTCAGGCACAGTACAGCACCAACAATGAAATACACAATATTCCTCTGGTTCTTTGAGGCTTTCCCCACCTCCCCTGCACTATTATGACCCCAATCCTTCCTTTCAGTTCTGGCTAGACTGAAGCATGTACACTGGCACAGATAAGAGCCCATGACACACGGTATCCAGGTCAGATACCCCCTCAGGAACAGACATGGGAGCAGTGATACCAGGAGGGCAGGGGTACAGTGGGGACTGGAGGAGAAGAATGGGGAACTGATCTCAATGATCAACACATAATCCCCACCCCCCAGGGGGATGAACAACAGAAACGTGGGTAAAGGGAGACAGTGGTAGTTGTAAGATATAAAAATAATAATTTATAATTTATCAAGGGCTGCCGAGGGTGGGATGGATGCGGGGCGTGGGTCGGAGATAATAAAGCAGGTGATAACCAGGGATCCAATAGAAAGTAAATGCTTAACAAATGATGATGGCAATATGTGTCCAACTATGTTTGATACAATTGATGTATGGAATGCTGTAAGTACTGCTTGAGTCCCCAATAAAAATGATTTTTTTAAAAGATTTTGCTTTTCTCTTCCAAGTTTTTTATAAGTTAAACCTGAAATAGGACCTCTCTTGTATGTTTCAAAGGCTGTTAATTTTCAAAAAATCATCAGAAATTTC
>NW_022104118.1:11428-12441 GCF_000313985.2 Echinops telfairi
TATATTCTCTTATAAGACAGTTACTTCTCCCAGCTCAAGCTCCACACTCGCTGCCGTCTTGTGGTTGCCGACTCATGAAGATCCTATAGGAAAGGGCGCAACTGCCCTTGTGAGTTTCCAAGACTGGAACTCTTTTCAGGAGTAGAAAACCCAATCTTTCTGCTGCCGAGCACCTGATGGTTACAAACTGCAGATCTTTGGGATCCTAGCCAAATTCATAATGACTAAGCCGGCAGGGCTCTACCAGCTGCCTAGACTCTTGCTATGTTAGTATCTTTTAGAGCACATCACACGATTCTATAAGATTATAAAATGGAGGAGGATTGCACACCACTGCAATCAAGCAAGTATTCCCACAGTGACAACTTATAGAGGAACCAGGAACTCAGGCACACGTCCTAGGAAACTACTTTACAATTGCTTCAGAGCTGTGGCCTGAGAAAGGGGATTGCATTCCGACCTAATCTTCCCATAAATGATTGTTAGCTTACAGCAGATCCCATTATGGAATTAATTTCACTGTAGTATATAACATCATGGAGGATTACTAGGCCATAACTGCCAAACTACTGCGAATCCTGATTGAGCCAAGTTGATCCAAACCTACCAGTATTACACTACTTTATTAATTTCTTTACTTCCACAGAACCTATTGCAATGTTTTTGTTTGTTTGTTTTTTAACCAGCTAATTACTTTTGTAAAGCTTTGTAGAGTACGCCTTTAAGTTATTTCTACTACATAAAATGACACTTTTTTGTTTGTTTGTTTTGGGTCTTATTTTAAAAGACACTTCTTATCAAAATAATCTCTTTAAAATAAGGATGTAAAAATTTTTGAAATCCTGTATATTTAGGACTAATTGACATAGCTTGGTAGTAGACACTTTACATTTCATGTTATATTTCTCCTTTTCATGAGGAGTTTTGATTTATGATAGCAGCATCATTAGAATTTAAGTACAAGTTATAGAATGTAACTCAAATGTAAAATGTTCCTAAAATATGATATAATT
>NW_022104119.1:0-1173 GCF_000313985.2 Echinops telfairi
TGCTCGGCCACCAGGGGCTGCAGCACATCGATGAGGGCCTTCTTGAGCTCACCTGTGAGCATGGCGCCGCTGCTGTAGTCCTGTGAGGAGGACACGCGCGTGACAAAGGCAGGGCAGGATGGACGGTGGGCACATGCCCCACTCCGCCCACCGCCAACCCGGCTTCACCGTGCCGACTCAGTGTGGTCAGTGCTTTGGTACCAGTGCCACCCCCAGAGCATTCGAGAACACTTTCACCACCCCAACTCCACCAAGCACATTCACAGCCATGGCCACGGAGGGGTCCCAACCCACGCGACCCTGCACAGGGTTTCCGAAGCTGTGACTCTTCATGGGAGCAGACAGTCGCAGTTTCCCCGTGGAGCGGCTGGGCAGTCCCAGCTCACCCAACAGCACCACTAGGGTTGTCTCTGCGGAGTCTCTGGGGGGGACCCTGAGGATCGACCTGCAGACTCTTAGGATGGAGGCTCTGGGCCTGTTCCAGGTTGGTCGCTGGTGCAGCCCACCTTAGGACGTCAGTCCTTTTCTGAGTCAAATGATCCTTCACAGTTTGCACAGAGCAGGCCTTGGCCCTCCATTCCTTGGTGGGCATTTTGGGGTTTGGGCTGCTGCCGCTTGCTGGCCGTTAAGAGAGGCGGCTGTGAGCTCCTGTACACAAGGGTCTGTATGGACCCCTTGCGTAGAGGGGAACTGCTGGCCCACATGAAGGTGTACGTCCACCTGGTGGCAGCAGCTGTGACTGCGGGTGCAGGTGGGGCTCCACCCCTTCACCCCCAGACCACGGCACTCCTGCTCACTGGGCAGAAGAGCGGGAGCTGCTGACAGACGTGCTACTTGGATGAGTCGTCAACCTCCGGGCCTGGCTCCCGGGGGCTGCCGAGTCGGTTCCCACCCACAGGGACCCCAAGGGCAGCAGCAGAAGGTAGCACGCCTCCCTGCACCGGCCTCAGGGTCACTGCTGCGGCGCCGGAGCCCACCGTCCCAGCACGGCAGCACTTATGTTTTCTCCCTGGGGAGCCAGTTCTTCTCGGAGCTTGAGTCCGAGGCTGGGACCGGCCCGCCATCCCTTCCGGACTCACCTTCCGGATCTGCTCCAGCCTGTCGTCGTCCTCCAGGAAGAAGGTGAGGTACATGAAGGACACGTCCACCTCGCAGTTGCCGCCGTGCTGGCGG
>NW_022104119.1:6094-6743 GCF_000313985.2 Echinops telfairi
GCAGGCGATGATGTCCTTGGCGTTCTCCACGGCATAGAAGTGCGCCTGGTCCAGCGTCAGGTCCTTCCACAGGTATTTCTCGTCGTCCGTCATCTGGATGACCAGAGGCACGTTGAACACGTCCTGCAGCCACCTGGGGTACGCGGGGCAAGAAAGCGGACCTCGTGTTTGCCCTGCAGGGAAGTGCCATCGGGCCGCTGAAACAGCTCTGCTCCTCCTCCGCCAAGCACTCGAAGGCTTCCTTGTGGACGAAGTGCCTCATGGGGCTGAGGCAAGCGTCCACCTGTCCTGGCTAAGGGCCCCAAGGACTTCGTCCCAAGGCCTGGCAGCAGTTCTGAGAGGCAGGCAGCCAGCTCAGGCGGCAGGGGCAAGGATCAGGAGAAGGTGAGGGACAGCCTGTGGACTCCCCAGCGAGAGCTCTCTCCCTCCCCCACTGCGCCTCGTTTCTCCAGAGTGCGGATGACCAGAGGCCCCAGTGCCTCTCCAGGCAGCAGTCCCGCTCACCCGCACCCTCGCTCGGCACTCACTTGGTGAAGATGAACGGGATGAGATGGCCCAGGTGCATGGCTTCGGAGGAGGGGCCCCGGCCCGTGTACAGGTAGAAGGGCTTCTTGTTCTCGTAGGCATCCAAGACTTGATTCATATCTCT
>NW_022104119.1:8015-9729 GCF_000313985.2 Echinops telfairi
AAGAGTAAGTGAATGGATCACAGAGGAGAGTGTACTTGTAGACAGGATTATTCTAAGATTGGACTTGGGTACTTCTTAAGATCTGGACTCAATATCATTTCTTCACATGCTATTTTTGAAGTTTACTTTAGGGCCATAATGTGTAATTAATTTGGAACGTCTAATAGCAGCTTTCTAAATTTTAAAGGTTAGTCATTCTTTAAGTCAGATTTGAAAATGCCAAGGCATTAATTAAATCATGTTAGCAGTCTTTCCTCCGTTCCTCTGTTGACTGAAGGGTCTGAGTTTGCCTTTCATGAGAAGAACATCACGACATATTCTGACCCTGAACGGCACCGAGGAGTCCAAGGTTGACAGAGATGGAGAATGAAACAATGAAACTGTCAATAAACACTTGCAGATTTCGATTTTTCCCCCCAGGCTCCTATTCCTGAATGTGACTTGACTTTCACCCTTAAAAATAATCAATTTGTGGCTTACAACCAATCTCCTTTGATAATTCATCTAATCTAAAGATCAATGAAAAGAATATTCTTGTTCAATGATGGCATGCCAATCCTGTTGAAGAAATAATGGTGACTTGTAGAGTTGCACGATTGTGTTTCAAACATGAATAACAATCCTTACAAATCACAGCTTTACTTTTGAACTCTTACTCATAGTCAGTAGTTCACTACTTAATGCAAACAGCGGGTCCTTTTTATAATGAGGATTAGGGAAATCCTTGTAGCAAATTAATACCCATGTAGAAAATATAAACTTTAAAAATCAAACATAAAAACAAATAGAATGACAAAATAAATATATTGAAATATTTGAAAATGATTAACATTTAATCACAACTGTGTCTTAACCAGGCATATTTTAGCCCTGTCATCAACATTAGGAAAAGATGATAAGATTCTTTGATTCCTAGTCAAGACTCATCCCCAAAATAATTTTTAGAAAATATTGTTGGGAATATACAAAGTGAAAAATACACCAACAATTTCGCTATGTACAAGTCATTGATGCTGAGTGGTGCAATTGTGTCACCTCCTGTCCGGAGCTGTGCCTGCTCCCTCAATAAAGTATCAACAAAGCCCCTAAGGCTCTTAGTTCAGTTGTTGCGTCACTGTTGCCAGTGTGAGCCCATATAGATATAGGTCTCAATAGAGCTAACTTTTTACTTGTTAAATTGCCATGGTTTGGTTTGGTTTTGAACAGTTTTATTGGCATATAATTTACATACCTTACATAGTTCAACTACATTAAAAAAGAGTTGTACAATCATCAGTACAAGCAGTTTTAGAACATTTTATTCATTCTTATATTCATCATTATTAGCTCCCCATTGCTCATTGTTCCCCAACCTGTCCTACCATACCCCCAAGGAGCAATTAATTCAGTTACTATCTGTATTGATTTACTTTCCTTAATTTCATATACAGAAAAAAAAACAATTTTTAAAAAACCTAAACACAATCACAAAGTAAAACAGACAAAACTTCTTTTCAATCAAAAAGAAGAAAATATTAAAAACAAGAACAAATTTAAATGGATCATAAGGGCAATTGGTTTTTGAGAACACTTCAGGGGATACTTTTGATTTACTTTTTAAACATCACCTCAGGACAGTCGGTCTAGGGATTCTTCCAGCCAACAGAAAGCCTGAAGTTCAGGAGAATTTGAAATTTTGTTCTGCATTTCCTCCCTTATAGTCAGGACAACTTTA
>NW_022104119.1:11169-12467 GCF_000313985.2 Echinops telfairi
ATTAAAGAACTAGAGGAATGTTGTGTGTGCTGTACTGCACCCTGGTTGGCTTGTCCCTTCCTTGTGACCCTTCTGTGAGGGGATGTCCAATTGTCTACAGATGGGCTTTGAGTCTCCACTCTGACCTGCTTCATTCGAATCGATGTGATTGTTTGTTTTGGGTCTTCCAATGCCCGATATGCCGATATGCCTGATCGCGTTGATACCTCGTGATCACACAGGCTGCTGTGCTTGTTCCGTGTGGGTTTGGTTGCTTCCCTGCTAGAGGGTCGTCACCAGGCACCATTCTGTTCATCTGTTCTTCTGGCACAGGAGGCAGTTGTTGGATGAGGGCAACTAGCCGCATATTCCATATCATCCTAACTAACTGTTCCTTAGTTTCTTTCCTCTGTTGCTCCAGGAAATAGAGACAAATTGTCTTGCCTTAGACGGCCACTTAGGAACTTTTAATGCCCCAGGTACTACACAACAAACCAGGAGGTAGAAACTAAGCACTAAGCATGCTATTATACCAATTAACTGAAGTGTCCCATGATACCGGGACCCTAAACTTCCGAAGGCAGGAACCGCATCCCATGGGGTGCTTTGTTGTACACAAGCAGCCTCAGCAGTCACTTTTTAAATGTTATTTCAAAGCAACTGTTGCTAATTTAATTTTTTACAGGTTTACAATTTATTGACAGCAGCTATAATAATCGACTGTGCAACTCAATGCAGCTTTTCCATCAGTGTTCAAAGAGCACTTTCCTTTCCCCTCCCGCTCCTGTGGATCACTAATAAACTCTGGTCTCCGTTTGCTGTTTCTTATCGTTGTGTATGAATTTTCAATATCTGTCCTATGTGCCATCCTCTTACTGAATCTTTCCCCCTTTTTCCCTTCTTATTTTAAGGAAGATAATGTTCTATGTAGCCTTTCCCTGACTTCATTGTATGCATGTACCATGTTGTGAGCATCCACTTTCCTTTACTAGCATTTAGATTGTTTCCCCTTTTTTGGCTGCTGTGAATAGTGCTGTAGTGAACATTATAGCCAAGTATCTGTTTAACTTCTGCTTTCCTGCCCTTGGGGAATTAGCCTGGGAGTGGGACTGCTGAGTTATATGGCTGTTCTATTTTAAGTTGTGACTCAGGCCACCATTTTCAACAAGGGTTGTACTATTTTTGCATTCCCACCAGCAATGGCCAAGGGTTCTAATTTCCCCATATATTTGCCAACATTTGTTATTATAGTATTTCAGTGTGGTCTTGATTTGCATCTCTCTGATGGTTAATGGTTTTGAGGAAAATGAAATTCTTTG
>NW_022104120.1:0-937 GCF_000313985.2 Echinops telfairi
CAAACCCAGAGCAAAAGTATTTGCAATGCATATGACATAAAAGAAGCTAATTTCCTTATTATATAAAGAAGCCAAGTAAATACTAGTGAACTTCAAAAAGTTCATGGGAAAATCCCATTACCTTTTAATCCCATTTCCAATCACTAGTAATTATAAATGCTCATTGATTGCAGGTTTGATCAATTTCAGACTGAAGAAGTTAGTAGAATTTTTCTGTCTCTTCCTCTTTGGTTTTAATTGTTGGTGCATAAATTTTAATAACAGTCAGATCATATTAGCTAGTTATTCCTTATAAGTGTATGAAAATTTCCTATTACTGACAGCCTTTTACTACAGGATAAAATTGTAAATGTTCTTTCAACAATGACTACAACACCATTCCTTTTCAATATCACTTCTGACATAGTAGATCATAATATTGTAAGACAGAAAATGGCCTAAACTAATCCATTTGAGCTCACTAATGCCTAGGATATATATGTATATAACACATAACATATATGTCATATAATATGTTGCGTAATAGATAATTATATGTAATATATAACATATAATGGTTATATGATGTATTAATAATAAGGTTGTATGATATATTATAATAAGGTTATATGATATATTATATATATTGTATTCCACTTCATTTTTGATGACTTCCAATTTTCCTTATTCATAGTGCTTGCACTCCACATTCTGAATACTAATGAATATTTACAGCAGTGTTTTTTTTCCCCTCACACTAGCAAATGAAGATCTTCCACACCAGCAATTGAAGGTCTCAAAAGTTTTGCTCCATCCATGTCAGTAAGATATTTTGATAACTAGGCACAAGGTCAATGGTTTGAATCCACCACCTAGCTGCTCTGCAAGGGAAGTTAAAGCTGTTTACTACTATGAAATTTACTCCTATAACAATTTAATTTTATCCAGCCTATCTTAT
>NW_022104120.1:3551-4825 GCF_000313985.2 Echinops telfairi
AAAAAAGAAAAAAAAACAACAATATGCAATTCTATATTGTGAAATATTTATTTCTAATGACAAATAAATGAAATTTTGTCTTAAAAAAAAAAGAGAGTTTCATATAAAGGGTAAGTGCGCATCAAGAAAACATCCCAACCCCGTGCTGCCCAAGCCCACAAGTCCAATATTAACCCATTAACCCATATATCCAACACCAATCCATAAAGTCCTCCTCCATCTCACAAAACAGATGCAATGATGCTGACTGCAGGAGGAAAACCAAGTCAGTGAATGTGCAAACATCTCAGTGCTGGCAGGGGTCTCCACACAGCTGCTCCAGCACCCAGGGCTGCATTGGGATAGGTCCATGTGGTTTCTCCTCATGGATGTCTTGCAGGAAGCGAGCTTTCCCAGCTAAAGCAGGGAACTGGCTAAGGCAGTTGCACCCTGGTCGGACCATCAGAAAGCAAGAGATCCGAGAACTAGAAAGATGAGACTCACTGAGCCGTTTATCCTTCCATCCTTCAATTAACTCCACATACGTTTATTGGCCAGGTTGGCACAATAAACTAGCTACCTCACCAATAGAATCGACCAAGTGATTTCTGAGTGTTCTGGCAGTGAGCTTCGATGAAAACAAGAGGTGGGTGTATGTTCAGTGTGCAAAGAAAGAGAATACTCATTTAAACACACCTCATTCTCTGTTGGGTTCTTCTTAATTATAGATATTCTAAGGCTGAGCTTTTTATACCATTGCAAATTAAGTTGTTTGTTGCCACATTAATTCATAGCTGGAGTCATTCCAACACCCAGTTACAAAAGGCAGCTATCCTACTTTGTTTCAGATGTGCTAGCAAGGCTTCAAAGCACACAGAACATCCACAAACATTTTCAAACTATAGGCGTGATGCCTAGCAACGATGTCAATAATCTATTTCTTTTTCATTGATTTATGGATATCATTTTCAAGGAATTGAAGGAAAGAAAATGAAATTGCAAATGCCTGATCAAGATGCTAGGAAATCGGTTCCCTTTCATTTTCCCATGGATTAGAATGAATCGCTTTTTAATTCGGGCTTATTTCCTTATTGCCATGAGTTGCCGTTGAGTCTTCTCAGACTCATTGGGACTGTATGTTTGGCGGAATGAAATACTGCCTCAGCTTGTGCCTTCTTCATGATCGCTGCTTTGTTGAGCCATTGTTACAGCTATTGTGTAGTACCTTCCGACATCGGGAGTTCCTCCCCCAGCATTATATGAGACAATGCTCAGTTATCACCTAGAGGGATTTC
>NW_022104120.1:6619-8946 GCF_000313985.2 Echinops telfairi
AAAAAAAATTCAGAGGCAAAAAGAGAGAAAGAAAATGCTATCAATTAAAAGAGAAATCAATGCTTTATCAAGCAATGCAAACTATGAACTTTATTTGGATTGTCATCAAAACAAACGGATTTTTAAAAGGCAATAAAGCAAGGTGAATATAATATCAAGGAATTAGTTTAAATTTGTTCATGAGTAGCGACACTAGTTTTGTGATTGTGCTTGTCAAGAAGTAAGAACATTTCTACTATAGGAGCATAACAACAAAAAGATGTACTGAAGGTTCAAAGTCCATTGTAACCAGGATACCTTAGGAGGACCTGTCTACTTCTGATGTCCTCTGCTTCTGGCCTATAGGGACACTGGCTAGTGCTCCAAAATGACCACACTTCAGCGAAGCAGACATTCCCAGTGTCTTCCGGCTCATTGGGGCCTCTCCTCTCGCTCATGGACCACCACCAGATGTTTTCGTCCTTCCCCTTATCATCCAGACATGGCCCAGTGCATCCACTAGATGCTACCCAATAATGAGTTTTGGGTAGAACTCATTCGTGCAACTAGTTCCAGTAACCCAGTAACCCAGCCAACTACCACTGGCTGCGGTACTCCGGGCCCCACTTGTAAGCTCCCGACGCAAATAGCAGTATCTCAGATCAGTTTGGCAGTGTTTCCATCTCTGGGCCTCTAAATCTAGGGCGTCTCTCCTATTGGGTTTGAGTACAAAGAGGTCACAAAGGTATCTGAGCTTTAACTTATGTCCTTCAGTAGGTTGAACAGTCTAGGGAGGTGATTTCACCCTTTTCAGTTGGAGGAGGTAGATAAGGCTGAAAACTCCCTGCTTATTTTTGTTGGAATATTTTGGTCAAGCCTAACTAGTGAATCAGCAAAGTCAAATGATCCTCAGATGACAAACTTAAAATGATTATGCTTAACTTATAATAAAAATAGTAACATTTCTTAAGTGTGAAAGACTTGATAACCATTTCAATTACTTGATAATTAATTACAAAAATAAAGTCAATTTTTAAAACTTGACATAAAATATCCCTAAAAATAGAGAATAACCTAAAATAATTGTAGACATAATAATCTAGGAACATAGTACCATATAGACAAGATGTAACAAGAATACACCAATATTATTAAACATCTGCACTGAAGCAGTTCAAAAGCAGTAAGCATGTGCATAAGAAGAGGCTTCTGACAAAAATGCAGGACAGATTCCAATATTTTTTCCAGTTTGCTGCTTATTCTGAACTGACTTTCAAAAGTAAGGCTAGCCAACATACCAGTAGAAGCCTACAGGCACCCACATTCCTTGCCCTTCCTCTCACAGCATGCTCCCAGGAAGAGCACTCATTCAGCCTGTCCCTGGAAATACCCGTAGATTAACTATTAAATTACTCAACTCTTTGATTAGCAAAGTAATGTTTAGGGGATTTCGCTGTTGTCTTGTGTAAAGCCTGATTATATAAATGTCAATCAATCAGAATTTTCTTATAAATTCCTAGATCCTCTGTATTTAAGCTCTGGTCCTTTTTTTGTGGAATGTTAGTGAATTCTTAGGAGGTGATGCCCAATCCTGGATTGCTTTGTTCCTTCAATAAACTGTTTAATTTTGGTAGAAGCAACAGTATGCTCTTAAGTAGTATGCTATTAACATTTTTATGGATATACATAGGTATATCCATATCCAATAGCATATACATAGTACGCTATTAAAATTTTTATGAACATATAATATGAATCTCCCAGTTAAAACCATTAGCTTTGGTGATGCTAGATTCAGAAGAAGTAAAATTAAAACCAAGTTATTAACTTAAAACTTAATAAAATCATGAAATAAAATAATTAAACGATATAGTCATTCATCTAATATCCCTAAAAAATAGGAAATACTAAGACTTAAAATTTAAGTGTGCTAGTGTAGGTTGACTAGAAAACAATTCCAGAGACACTCATATGTGTTTCAGCGAGAGTTTTATATCCAAGAGTAATTGCATATTAAGAAAACAGCCCAGCCCAGATCAAGTCCATAAATCCAATATTAGCCCATAAGTCCAATGCCAGTCCATAAATTCTTCTAGAGACTCACACAGCACATGCAGTGATACTGAAGGCAGGAAGATCACAGGCCAGTGGGTGAAAAGTCTTGTGGAAGCATCACAGTGCTGCCAAGGCTCTCCATGTGGCTCCTCCAGCTCCAGGGCTCGGGCTGCCGTTAGCATAGCTTCATGTGGCTTGTCAACAGAATGTGAAGCAGAGTGTGTGTGTCCTGACTCCAGGGAGGAAGACAGGATTCCCAGAATCCTCAAGAGAAGGCCACGCCCACACAGATG
>NW_022104120.1:9046-10129 GCF_000313985.2 Echinops telfairi
ACAGTGTGTGTGTGCGTGCGCGCGCGCTGCCCAATTTTTTGGTCTTGGTTAAATAATTAAACCATTTATTTCAGAAAATTTTAATTTGTAAAACTCATAAAAATATGTCCATACCACTCAGATCTTTAAAAGGCCATTCTATAATCCGACAGATTTTTTTTTCCATTTGATGATAGGTTTCATGCAACTCCTAACACATTAAATAAGTCTTTTTAAAATAAAAAAACCTATTTTGTGGCTTTCTACAGAGTTCTTAATTTGTCTTTTTACTGGAGTCAGGCACCTCAATTTGGGGGCTTCTGCAAAGGGAGCTGTGCAAACAGAACAAAGGACCACGGCTTGTTTCGTAATCAAGACAGATTTGTGTCAGGGCTGTATCCTCTCACTACACTCATTCAGTCTGTATGCTGAAAAAAGAAGCAGAGAAGCTGGACTAGTTGAAGAAGAACGCGTCACTAGCATTGGAAGCAGGTTTATTAACAGCCTGTAATAGGACCCAGCCTTCCCAGCTGACAGCGAGGATGACTTGAAGCACTTGATGATGAACATCACAGATTGCGGGGTTCGATAGGGATTACAACTTAATATTAAGGAAAATAAAATCCGCACAACTGGGAAAACCAAATGTTTCACAACTGGGCCAGTACAATGAAATCTGGTGGTGTAGGGATTATGCGTTGGGCTGTGATCCTCAACGTCTGCCAGTTTGAAACCAACAACCACTTCCCGGGAGACAGACGGGGCTTTTCTACTCTCGTAAACAGTTACAGTCTTTGATATCCAAAGAGGTAGTTTTCCCATGCTGTATAAGGTTGCTATGAGTAGGCATTGACTCAATGGCAGTCAGTTTATGTTTCTGTGGGTTCCATCCCACCCACCCCTATTGGACCAATAGGTGCCATCATGGTAAACTGAGAAAAGATAGACATTGTCAAGGATTTCATCTTGGTTGTATCCGTGCTCATGCAAGCAACAGTCAAGAGATCAACTGATAGAGGGGTGAAAGAGATAGTTCAGTATTGATCAAAATACTACAAACTTAACAAAGGATAAGGCTTAGTCTGTTAAGATTTAGTTTGTTTT
>NW_022104120.1:11048-13084 GCF_000313985.2 Echinops telfairi
GGTGTGTTAGCCCAGGTAGACTAGAGAAACAAATTCTCTGACACTCATATATGTGCAAGAGAGAATTTTATATCAAGAAATAATTAGTCCAGTTCTAATCCTTACGTTCTATATTAACCCATGTGTCCGATATTAGCCCATGAATTCCTCTTCAGACTCCCATAGCACGTGTAATGAGACAAATGCAGGAACAGCACAAGCCGGTGGGTGAAAAGTCTTGTGGATCCAATGGCAGTGGATGCATCTCCAGGGCTCTGGCTGCCATCAGGGTGCCTCCAGGTGGCTCATCAAAAGGAATGCTAAAACAGACAGAGTGTGTCCCGCCTCCAGGGAGGAACAAAGGAAAACTCCCAGAATCCTCATAAAAAGGCCACGTCTGCAAGGAAGCATCGATCAGGCTGTGTCTTGATTGCCAGGCTAGACTCTGCCCCGATTATCTATGTATCAAGTTGACAGGAAATTGTGTAACTCCCCCAAGTGGGATCCAACACAATTGTGAAGATACCCCAGGGCAAGACAGTGTTTCCTTCTATTGCATGTAGGGTCTCTGTGGGTCAAAACCAACTTGAGTCACCGAACAGCGACAATGACAAGTACTAGAGAAGAGTCCTTTTTATTTTGTAGAGAGGCATATTGAAATATTTACATAGGTAATGATATGATGTGTAGAACACCATCAAGATGGAATGTCGGGGGAAGTAAAGCTGGATGTAGCTTGGCCAAGTACTACTAAATTTTGAAACTGGCTGATGAGTACATCAGATGGATTCCACTTTCATACATGTTTGAAATTTCCAAAAAGAGAATACTTTTTAAATACCGGCATTTTAAAAGAAATTACATGATAGAGTCAGAGAAATGTGTACATTACCCCTTTTTACTGTGATCTTCATCCAAAATGACCTGCTTGAGGTGGACAGGTCCTATACATATTGTATTCTTAGGGTTTAAGGACCTTGGTGGTCAAGTGCTCAGCTGCTAAACGAAGAGTCAAAAGAGTTGTGGTGGTCTACTTCCATGAAGAAACCCTCTGGAGAATTCAGCTCTGTCCAAGAGGAGGGGGTCAGTTGGAATATGAGTTAACGGCAATGGGAATACCTCACACAACAGCGCCATGCAGTGGTCAGTCCATATCTCTTTTTAACAGTAGTAGCCACTTTTAACGTCAACAGGACACACTCTATCAGACTAGTAAGCAGCAGCCATTGAGTGGACTCTGACTTAGGTGACCTGTTTTGTGTCAGAGTAGAACTGTCCTCTGTAGGGTTTTCAATGGCTTATGTTTTAGAAGCACACTGGTAGGCCTATCTTTCACGTCACCTCCAGAGGAACCTCCTACCTGTTTGTTCAGGTGCTGAGTACAGTAACTGGGGGCACCACCCCAAAACTCCTAAACACTTTTATCCTGGTAAAATGTGTTTAGTCATCTATGAAAGTAGACAGCTTCTAATTTTGTTGTTCCATGTTAGCAATAAAATAGTCCCCAGAATGTTCCCTCTGAATAAGGTGAATCCCTGGTAGCCGTTGTGGTTATGCATTGGCCTATTGACAGCAAGATCAGCAGTTTGACGCTATAAGCCACTCCTCAGGAGAAGCATGGGGTTTCCTGTCCCCATAAAGAGTTAGAGTCTTGCAAACCCACAGGGCAATTCTACCTTGCCATACAAAGTCAGCACGAGTCAGAATCAAGTCAGTGGAAGTGACTTTGTTTTTCTTTTTGGATGATAGGTATACTCCATGTGAAATGTCATCATTTGGCTATTCCTCACCAGTTCTGCTGGGCAGCGCTGTATCAATCCTCTGCCAATAACAGGTTTTTCTGCTCAAGTGTCCTTCCAGAAATAACCACACACTTGGCATATTTCTCCTTCTTACAGAAATTCTGAGGCTTTGGCCAAATGCTAAGCTTTTGGAAATGTTCCTAACTCACCGCATGTGACCACTACCTAGCATTTGGTGGTTAATGTGAAGTAAGAGGAGATCCAGCCTGCCAGACCTAAAGAAGAAGGAAAAAAGTCTCTGGGAAATAGAATCTA
>NW_022104121.1:0-909 GCF_000313985.2 Echinops telfairi
CAACATCCCCTATAAACCCTTGCATCAGTTGTTGTCTCTATGCATTCACTCCTTCTGTGCTTCACAAACTGGTAAAGCCAACAGAAACAATAAAGAACAAAAATGAAATGAAGTGGTAAGGATAAAACAATAATACAAAAAACATTCTTATGTAAGCTTCCAGAATTTGCATGCACATGCAAGGATAATAGAATACAAATATAACTATGTAATGGGCATGCATATTTATAAGGTGAAGTTCTAGAATGGGAATTACAGAATCAGAGATGTATGTATTTTGAATTTGAGATACAGAGATTGTCAAATGCCATGAGACCAACAACTTCCCCACACATCACTTTTCTAAAAGTTGCCAATTATATATATGAAAATGGCATTGTATTTTCTTTAAATATAATACAGATACAGGAAAAATATAGTGTCAGATTTGATTTTAAAATCCAATGCTGAAAAAAAAAATCACTGCCATCAGGTCAATTATGACTCCTAGTAACTCCATGTGCTATCATAGAACAGCCCCCTGGGATTTCTGGGGCTGGACATTTTTATGGGAACAGAACCCCTCCTCTGTCTCCCTCAGGCCATCTGGTGAACTGGAACCACTGACCTTATGATTAGCTGCCCAAGGTATAACCACCGAGCCACCAGAGATCTTTCACTGTTGTCTAGAGTCCAACAAGAAGGCTTACTAGAAAGGCCAATTTTCAGGTTCTACGCTAGACCTCTTCAATCAGAATCTTTACTTTATCAGCTCTCCAGGTATTTGTTTACAACTGATAGCTGAGACAAAAGGAAGTCCTGGCCATCTCCTTGCGAAAGATCCCAGGCATTGAAGACCCTCTAGATTGTAGTTCTGTTCTGAAACAGATCGTGTCTCCATGAGTCAGAATGACTACTGTAATTTGAAAA
>NW_022104121.1:3589-4562 GCF_000313985.2 Echinops telfairi
CAATTTCATGAAGTCGCGGAGACTCGCTCGCTCGCTGCCACAAGTCGATGAGAACAGGGTAGCGCCACCCCTTTCTCCCCGCAGTGGCTGCTGGTTTTGAACTGCTGACATTTGATGGTAGTAAACAGACGTATACCCAGTGCGTCACCGCGCTCCTGACATTAGAAGGGGGTGGGTCCTAATGCCAACGCCTCGATGCCATTTCATCAAGAGAACAGACCTGTGAAACCAGGGAGACGGCGCGAAAGGAACATCTACAAAGCCAGGCGTTCCAAGACACGTGCAGGACACGCCGCAAACCGGACAAGACAGGGAAGAGTCCCCGCTGGAGCCGAAAAGGAAGCCCCGAGGATCTGCCCAGCTCAACTTTCTGGCCTTCCGAACTGTAGGAAAATAGACTTTTGTGCTTTCAAAGCACCGTTTTGTGGTGTGTGCTGTGCCAGCCCCGGGAAACGACGACACTGCGCACTGGGAAGCCACCCTGCACGCTCGGTTTGCCTTGCGATCTGGGCAGCGTCCTGTCTCCACAGGGACACCCAGGAGTGCAAGATGGAGCCCATCGTGTCAGGAAAGGGCAGAAACTCGTGGTGCTACGACTGCAGCCTGAAGACGCTGGCAGTTACGTGATGTTCAGCTACCGCTTCCCGTACAAGGAGCTGCAAACCGAGCCATTTCTGAAGTCCCGCCGAGGAAGCCCCCTTGTTCTTTCTCCATCCCCGCCCTGGGGAACAGCTTTCCCACCCGGCGATCAAAGGTGATAGATTTTTTAAAAAGTAAGTAATCTGCCTTACCTGGGCTTTTAATGTTCTTAGTTTGTCTTTAGTTGTCAGCAGGTTTACTATAATGTACCATTGTGTTTGGTATTTTTGATACTGCTTGATGTATTAGGACAGGGGTCCTCAAACTTTTAAAAGAGTGGGCCAGTTCACTGTCCCTCAGACCCGTTGGAGGGCCGGGCAATAGTTTTAAAAAA
>NW_022104121.1:5724-6899 GCF_000313985.2 Echinops telfairi
AAAACCCAGCCAATCCATTTACTTGTGGAAAATGTTACTTCTGTTTTAGGGACTTTAATATTGAAGCAGATTGTTAGGCAGCAGTAGAGAGCTTGACATAGGAATTGGTACCAGAAGGAAGCTATATAAAATCTTTATGGGCTTTTCAAACCAGGTGGTTGGTGGTCAGAGACTTGGAAAAACTTGGGAAAAGGCTCTGTTCTAGGGAAAAAATAGAGACCCTAAATTCAAACATAATTTCTAGATACATATTTTCAAAGTCTTAATCGGGACAAAGTCAAAAACAAATAACCAGAAAAAAGGGAGAGTGTCAACAGGAGGCCACATGGTCTCCAAGGATTCACAGAAACTCAATAATTTAAATAGGACATGCAGAACACAGGAAGCTCACAAAATCATGGTTAGTGGCAGAATAAGTCTTCATCGGCTTTTCAGATGAGAAAAGTTTGTAAGATTAATTTAGAGTCCTCCAACCAGGGCACTCAGGACATGGCTCACGATTCTGTGACCCTGTTATTAGGGGTTGTCAAGTAGGCTTTGACTCCTTGGAACCCTGTGTACAACAGAACAAAACACGGCCCAGCCCTGAGCAGTCTTCACATTTGTTCTTTTGTTTGAGCCCATCATTGCAACCATTGAGTCAATACAAGGGGACGCCCAGGCAAGTCCCTGAGGGTGAAGATGCCCTTAGTGGCTAGGGAGTTAGTAGTCATGACTTTCAAAGAACACTCTGCCTGAGGGCAAAGCTTTTCATATTGCTGATCAATGGTCAGGACGAACTCGATGGAGGCTGAACCTATGTGGAGACTGAAAAATGGATTTAGAGCTTCCACAGAAAACTGTACATGAGACAAAGTCTTAGTATTCTCACTCCTAAGGAACATTCTGGCCGTACTTTTCCCAAAACAGATTTGTTTGTCCTAGAAATCCATGGTACTTTCAATGTTCTTTGACAGCATTATAATTCCAATGAATCCATTCTTCTGCATTCTCTTTTACTCAATGTCCAGCTTTCACATGCAAATAAGACCGTGAAAAAGTACTTGAGTCGGGCACACCTTAGTCCTCAAAGTGACAATAAAGAGATATTGTGCAGCAGATTTACCCATTGCAATGGGTTCTTTGATCTCTTGACTGATGCTTCCTTGAACATTAATTGTGGATCCAAGCAAGGC
>NW_022104121.1:6999-8009 GCF_000313985.2 Echinops telfairi
GTACTTTTCCCAAAACAGATTTGTTTGTCCTAGAAATCCATGGTACTTTCAATGTTCTTTGACAGCATTATAATTCCAATGAATCCATTCTTCTGCATTCTCTTTTACTCAATGTCCAGCTTTCACATGCAAATAAGACCGTGAAAAAGTACTTGAGTCGGGCACACCTTAGTCCTCAAAGTGACAATAAAGAGATATTGTGCAGCAGATTTACCCATTGCAATGGGTTCTTTGATCTCTTGACTGATGCTTCCTTGAACATTAATTGTGGATCCAAGCAAGGCAACAACATCCTTGACAACTTCAATCTTTTCTCTGTTTATGGGTCCACTTGTGAGGATTTGGGTTTTCTTTACATTAAGTTGAAATCCATATTGAAGCCTGCGATCCTTGATCTTAATCAGCAAGTGCTTCAAGTCCTCCTCACTTTCAGAAAACAAGGTTATCTTGAAGGTTGTTAATAAGCTTTTTTCCAATCCTGATGCCATGTTCTTTTTCATATATCCTAGCATCTCTGGTCATTTGCTCAACATACAGATCAAGTGAGTATGGTGAGAGGATACAACCTGACTCACACCTTTCTCATTTTAAGCCAGGCAAAAGTTCTTGGTTCTTTTTGAACTACGACCACTTGATTCATGCACAGGTTCCATATGAGCACAATGCAGTGATTTCTAGGCAGAATTTTGAAAAGGTCTATTGGCGTCTTAAAGTTGAATATAGTAAAGTATCAGACTAAAGAAAGAACTATTTCATTTGTAAGATTTTGGAAAATATATAGAGAGGCCCACGGTTTGCTAAGTTGGCAAGTAAAGTCAATCATTATCTTTAGCTAATAAATCTTAGAATTAGAAATGATATCCGTATAAAGACTAAAATTAATGGTATGATTCTAAAACCCTTTGTTAAGATCTCTGTAAGCTGTGAGATTTGTCAGACTTGTGAAGAGAAGTTGGTTTATTTCCCAACCTAGGATATCCTGGGCCTGCTATATTTCCTCTAAATTCTTG
>NW_022104121.1:9184-10156 GCF_000313985.2 Echinops telfairi
AAAAAAAAAAAAGGCCCAAGAGGATCAAATTGGCCACATAAAACAACAAAATGAAACAAACAACAACCGCATTGCCATTGAGTTTATCCTCACTCAATTTATCCTGATTCTCTGTAACAATTGTCCCACAAGGTTTCTGAGGCTGTAATCTTTTTCTTGGCAGTTTTATTGGCACATAATTTACGTATCACACAATGCAATTATTCAATCATATCAAGGAAAATTGTACAACCATTACCATATCAATTTTGGAAACAATACCCCCCTGCCATGGTAAAATTGCCTTTAAAATGAGTTGTGCAATCAGTCAGTTCTAATGCTCTCTCCCACCTTCATTTTTCATTCCTGAAATCCCCTTTCCCTCCCTATCACCCACCCATCCCTATCAACCCTTGCATCTATCAGTTATTGTCATTATGCATCCACAGAAACAATCAAAACCAATTAAAATAAGTGGTGAGGATAAAAGAACATAAAGACAAAAATACAAATAATAAATAAGCAAGAAAAGACCCTCATCAACATTCCAAGAGCCAGGGAAGACACTTCTGTGGTGGAACAAGTAAAAGATACTTGTACCAACCAATTCAGGTCAGCTCCACAGGGAGGGCATCCGGCCCAGTACGCTTCAGAGTCTGATACAGCATCAAGATGACAGTGGTCTCTGGCTGACGGTAAGGCTGCTGGAGACTCTTGCCTGTGGCGAGAGCAGATCTGCCAGTGGCTCAATCTGACTGGATACTCTGCAGTGAGGTGTCGGGCTCCCACTGCCCTCCGTGGAGGCTGTAATCTTTATAGAAGCAGATTGCCGACCCTTTCTCCCATGGAGCAACGAGTAGGTTTACACTGCTGCCCTTTCAGGTAGTAGCCAAGTGCTTTGACCACTGCACACTAGGGTTTATTTCAATTACCCACTCACCTTTTAAACTGGACCCCTTGATTCATGTGAGTGAGTGAGTGAGTGAGTGTGTG
>NW_022104121.1:11859-13061 GCF_000313985.2 Echinops telfairi
AGTTTTACATCAAGAACGCTTTCTTGGTTGTACAACTCTTCTTGATGTGATTGAAATATTGAATTATGTGATATGTAGGATAAGAGAATTATCTGCCAATAAACTGGTGGGGGGGATTAAAAAGAGAAAGCATTGCATCCCAGTCCAACTCAAGTCCACGGGCCTGACCTTAGCTGGAACCCTCTTCAGACTCCCATAGCTGCAGGCCAAGGATGCCGAGAGGTGAAGCGGGATGCAGGGAGTCGGCGGTGGACAGCTCAGAGGTTGGTTCCCAGGGTCCGTGGCTCATATGGGGCTTCCTCTGGAGAAAGATATAGAATCATGACACAGACACCACCGCTGCACATCACACAGCTTCGAATGGACATAAGCTCTAACTGCCACAGACCACGCCTTGTCAATTTGACACCTGGATGATTTGATGTCAACTAGACACTCCTGGCTAGGGTGGATCCAAACCTGCCATTCAGGTGGATCACTCCTTGGGGCTGTGACCTTCTGCATGAGCGTGAGGGATGCTGGGAACTGCCTTTCTTTCTGCCACTTTGCCTTCCTCCATTTGAGACCTCACTGGGACTCTGGGGTTGTCTCCAGGGGTGAGCCACCATGTGGGCCACCCGACCCTGATGGCTATCAGTGTCCTGCCCTGTTTCCACGGAGGTTGGACCCACATGACGGTGCTCCCCAGGCTGAGATCTCCCGGCTTCACTCTTCAGTGTCAGCTAAGTGCGTCTGCAGAGTGCCCTGGCTAGCACTGGAACTGCGGGCTTAGGTTGGACTGGGCTGGGGTGCTTTGTTGGTGTAAAATTGCTTCTTCATATGAAGTTCTTTCTTGTACATAGTAAGAGTCACTGGTTTGTTTCTCTAGACAACCCAGCCTAACACACCTTCTATCAGTCACTGTCTAAGCAGGATCACTTTTGCCTCAGGAAAGTCCAAAAGGCTCTTTCCTTTCCTGAGTGTGGTAGTTACATAATCTTGTGTCAATTTGAAGGTATTAAGAGTGAAGGGGTGGAGTCTAGCCTATCAGGTCACAGCCTGATGATGCCTCCTTATGGGCGTGGCCTTCTCATGAGGATTCTGGGAACTTCCTCTCTCTGCCTTCACCTTCCTGTGGACAAGCCATGTGGAGCCATGCTGAGACCTGAGTGAGTCATGCAGCAGAGACCTGCACCAGCCCTGGGAGGCTTCTACTGCCATTG
>NW_022104122.1:0-2530 GCF_000313985.2 Echinops telfairi
TGCTTACGACCATGGAATGGCTGATTAGTTTAACATGGAAATGAGTTCTAGTCCAGGGCTGAAGGGGATGAGCCGTAGACTTAGGGGACATGCATATTGTATATTGTCTTTTATATATATATATATATACACACACACTACATAATTTACTGAGTAATATTAATATCACTATATATGTGCATAATATATACTTTATATGTACATAATACAGTATAACATACTATGTATGTAGTATACATATATACTGCATATTTTAATTGAGCAATATCATTAATATCACATGCAAGTGAAATTTTGCTGGAGTTGCAGTAGTACATCAGCAGAGGGAGATAAGGCTGTATGCTCCTGTACAGATTTAAAGATTGGAAACCCTATAGAGAGTCACTATGAGTTAGAATTGACTCCATGGGCAGTGGTTTTTTCAAAGAATGGGATTCCAGAAGACTTTGTTGTTTCCACGAGGAACCTGTACATAGACCAAGAGGTGCTTGTCTTCAGGAAAGATTTCTGTAAATAATCAAATCTTAACAATATTTGTCTTTAAGAAAATTATTCTTGGTGCCATATAGCACAGTCCTCTAGTTCTTTGATGCTTCTTCCCCCCACTATCATGACCCCAGTTCCAGCTCATGGAGGAACTCATTATTTTTGTTGCTTCTGTTTTGTTTGCTTGTTTATATGCTGCGTAACTTACCAGGACCAAATTTTTTTAAAAACTCACTACCATCGAGTCAATTCCGATTTAAAGGGCCCCTCTCATACAGGGTAGAGACTGCAGCTATCTGGGGGCGTAGGAAGCCTCATCTTTCCCGGGTAGTGGCGAGCGGATTCAAATGGCAGACCTTTTGGCAATGAGCAGCCCAACTCATAACCCCGCCAACACCAAGGCCCCTCCTTCCTCCTCGGACAGAAGCCAGGAAATCCATTTCCCTGCAGTGTGTGCCCACTTGCTTATTTTTTCCCTTTGTTTTCTGTTTTAAGCTTGGCTTGCCTCATATTGGTCCTGTTTCCGTCTGGTTTAGTGGTCAGCTGATAATTGGTCAGCTGCTGCATTCAAACATCTTGGCCAGTGGATCCCACCTCTGTCAGTGGATCTGTGTCTAGGTTCAGAAGCACATTCAAAGTTCAGGTCAGATGAAAGTGTGCCCCAGCTCTTTTTACTGTCCCAGGTAGACCACCTCCTACATGTGCACAGCTCAGGAGAGGACAGGGACTGTGAATGATGTAGGCCCTCCAGTCTTTCCAAGCAAGCACCATCTCCAGGTATCAGGGTGTTTGGCGTTTCTGGCTAGTCCATGGCTTTCTTGCTCGCCTTCATCAGGACAGTAACCTCAGACTGCCTTTCCCTGCCAGCTTGCCACTCCGTTGGTGCTTTTTGACCAGCAGCACACTGGCCATGAGGCAGCCTCCTGCAGCTGCTCCACCTTGAGGCAGCCTCCCCCAGCAGCAGTACCGCTGGGGACTGGGCCTGCCTGGCTGTGTGAGAACCGCCACAGCCAGAGGTGGAGGGGTTGACATGGAAGCAGATGCCCACCATTCCCTCTTCAGTGGAAGGGTGTGGAAATGGAAATGCATAAGAATGGGATGAAGAATAGATCTGGTGGGTTTAGAGCAGACAGTCCCGCACAAAAGGTTTGTGTCAAGTGGTAACTGGACATGAGAAGGAGTCCATGGGAGTAAAAGTAGTGTGGCGGACAGAACAGCAGACTTCAGAATTTTGAGCTCTCACCTGTCAGATGGGTATTTGTAGACTTCCTGGCCAGCATCTTAGGATGCTCTGGACCAGCAAAGGCGCTGTGTTCTGACAGTAGTGAAGTGCTGCACTGGTAAGTGGTGCTGGGCTCTGAAGCCCAAACAAGTGTTTCCAGCTGTGCTGAACTCCACTCCTCAAAGGCCTTACCTATTGGGGCTTTGTCTTGGCACTTTCCTTTGATGCTTAACAATTCAGTCTTGGCCTGTTCTGCCCTGAGTTTACAGTACTCGACACCGCTTTCTTTGAGTGCTGAGGAACACGTGCTGTACAATTTCTCTGGTTTCCATTCCTGCGGAAATGAAACTCGAGCAGATGTTTCCCTGCGAGGCCTCTCCAATGTGTTACAAGGCCTGTGGAGGCGGGTGAGAAGCGCCCGCCCCTGGGACAGTGCCTGGGAGGATGGGCCCCTGGTAGCAGGCCGCTCCTTGATGTGTGCACACTCAAATAGGACCTGCACGCCATCGCCACAGTCGGCCTTTGGATTCCAGGGACAGACACCGTGTGCATGCCATGCTCTGGAGAAAGGCAGCAGACTAATCCTCGGTCTCTGTGCTGGCATCAAGTCAGTCTAGGCACAGCTGAGGGCAGTGCTCCTCCAAGTGCTGTTTTCAGCTGTTTCCAGGGAGATGCTCACCACGATATTGATAATCACTCAACCTTCAATTTGTACAGCCCATGGAGAAGGGAGCAGCAGCTCCTGTCCAGTGCTTACTGGTTAATGGGTCACCGGGTTGTGATTATCAGCTGAGAAAATGAAATGTCTTCCTGAGAGTCACT
>NW_022104122.1:2708-4789 GCF_000313985.2 Echinops telfairi
GGTCTAAGCTTGGCCCACTGGAAAGATGATAATTACAAATTTAGCAAAGAATTATTAGACTTAAAAAAAAAACATTCAGAAGCGCCTGATCTGGCAGTCTGTGTGATGAATTTGTGTTCCTAGAACATTCCTGATAAATTAACTCCAGAGATCAGAATACAGATCAGAAAGTAGATTGAGAGTTAAAACAGAGGGAAAGGTTCTCAAAGAATGGACATGAACTGCCCTTCTCGAAGGCATTTTTGACTTTTAAACAATGGTTAACTTGATTTGTTAGGGGTTTTTTCTTTCCAATTCTCCAGCGCCTCACTGCCCTGCTTTTCACTGTGTTGTGACCTTGAGTGGCAGCAGCCCCGCATTCTTCACATCATCCCCTGTCAGCCCAGGCATGTGACCTAAGCTTGGCTCCTTGCATTCATGCAACCAAAACTTTGAATCTGGATCAACCAAGGCAATGAAAAAAATTGAAAGGTTAGAATGTATTTGTATCACTGCAGTCTTATCCTAGCCAACCTTTCTCTAAAAGGTATTTCATTTTCTGTCTCTCGACTTCACAGAACTCACTTGAAGTCTACCTGTTTTCTAAGCCTGTTATTTAAGCCTCTTATTCGGTGAGCCCACTATCTTTCCATTAAGGCGCCCTCCCCCTCTTTATTTCTGTTTGTTTAGTGGGACACTCTCTTGCTTGCATGTAAAATCCTGGCCTGTGTGACAGGCAGATTGTCCTTGTGCATTTCCAAGACTAAGTCTTTTCGAAAGTAGAAAGACTCATCTTTCTTCCACAGAGCTGCTAGTGATTTTGAACTGCTGACCTTGCAGTTAGCAGCCCAACTTGTAATCCACTATGACACAAGATTCCAGCCAGACCCCACTGCTTTTGAATGACTGTGACTCGTACGGCAAAGTACAACTGCTACATGGGATATCCAGGGTTAGAATTCCTGCAGTGTGTAGGGGTTATATGTGTGACTGCTAACTACAAGGTCTCAACCCCCGAGGCTTTCTACTCCCATATAGTCACAACCCTGGAGACCCACAGGGGCAGCTCCTCTCTGTGACAGTGAATGAACTGTATGGGAGCAGACCAGACCGCCACACCCTTCTTCCATAGAAAGTCTTGGGTTCACAGAACAGCGCTTTAGCCTCTACACCACCCGAGCTTTCTCCTCTGTGGTGCTAGGTAAATACTGTTGTCTTTTACACCCCTCCCCTTTGTGCTGCTTCTGTATGCAGCACCTCAAAAGAAATCATTACTGTATCTTCCGTGCCTGGAACATAATAGACACCAGGAAAAATTAGATTTAACTTGTAACTTCCCTTTTTTTGATCTTCTTGAGATTTGTCAATTGTGCTCTTTTATCCATAATAGAATAATCAGATACTTATAAAGCACTCTGGTTTTATCAGTGTCATTCTTGTAATTATTCTCCAGAGACATTATTTTTACTTTGGTCCCAGTCTTAAGAGTGCAAGTTGATAAGGCTCCAGGTTTCCCTTGTGCTTGGAACACCCTGCAAACTGTACTTCCTCCTTTCCTTCTCAGTCAGGAGTTTCCCAAATGAAGGAAGATATCTGGGGGAGTTCTCTGGAAAAGCGCTGTCAAAAGGTGGCAGGCAGACAACTTGTGTCGGCTCTGCCTGCGCCCCCATGCTGACATGCTCGTGACTCTGCCGTGCTTCAGCTCTGCTGTGCAGAACCCCACTCGCTCTCTCCTTCCGAGTTGGCCAGGTGTGTAATCCTGAGTTGTTAGAAGATGGGGAAAAGATACAGATTTGATTACCTGGCTTTCATCCAATTTTTCTGTACCCGTGTACTAACAGTGCAGATCCCTGACCCTGCAGATTAGGCTAGTCCTCCTTAATGCACTCTCATGGCATGGTGTAAGTCTTCTATATGACAGACTTCAATGGTAAATTGGTATTAATTCACTTCTTTTACAGGAAAATAACAGCTAGCCCTTTGTGACAGACACGCTATCAGGAGCTTTACCCACATAATCACATTAATTCATCAAACATCTGTCCTTAGAAAGAGCCCTGGAGGCACTTGCCTGCTAACAAGAGGTTGGCCTTTCCAGCCCA
>NW_022104122.1:5544-7266 GCF_000313985.2 Echinops telfairi
AGATGATTCTACTCTGTCACGGGGAGTTGCTGTGATTCCACACTGACCTGAGGACACCAAGTAACAAGGAAGTTACTATTAAAGCTTAATTTTTTACATAAAGAGATCAAAGTTTAGAATCATTCTTGATCTTGCCCACAGTCATGCAACTGATAAACAAAAAAACCCCAGAATATTAGTTTACAAGGCTGTACACACTAGTGAGAATGTTGTTTACGTTTGTGTTGAGAGAGGAAAACTTAGATGATTTCTCTGTTGCCATCATGCAAAAGAGCTGCAACATAAGAAGAAAAAACATGCACAGAAAACCTCAGGTTTGTATATCACATATCAAGAATACAGTTGATGGCTCTCCAGGTGGCTATGTGTTTTCCATGTTCTGTCTGAGGTACAGCTAAAACCAACTTGGCCCTCAAAAGTCAAGCTGCTGCCTGCATGTATAAAGAAAACTGTCCCTTGTGTTCTTGTCCGCTTGAATTACCAGGAATGATGCAATGCTTTGATCTCTTTCAGAAAAGACGAGAGGAGAGCACCCGGCTGAAGGGAGCGGGAAACGAACAGTTTAAGAAAGGAGGTGAGGTGGATGGTTTCACCTTGATGCCTCGTCATCGCGGTTCCTCCTCCTGTTTCAGATTCTGTGAAGACGCACCAGAGAACAGTTGGAAGCAAGCAAGGGGGATTTGGTGCTTAGCCATCATCGCTTCCTTTTTCCTAGTGGAAACTTAATGGTTCTAATTTTTAAAGCACATCTCTTTTTAGTACTACATATTCCAAACCTGAGAAAGAAATGAAAAGGCAATTCTGCCCTAGTACTCGGACCATAATTCTCTGGGGGGCCGAGAATATATGTGTATTACTTATTTTGCTTTAAAGACTTTTACCAAATGCTGGTTTGGATACTGTTGCTCCGTGACATGTCTCCTGGCATTTTGTGGGTGGGGTTAGTGTCTCGCCGGGCTGACTGTATGACAGCAGTGTCCGTTTCTGCTGCCCGTCCTGCCCTTGCAGAGTACCTGGCTGAACTGATGAGCCAAATGAAAGCTGAACCTATAGGCCTTTATACGAGTCTTGAGCATCATGGGTCTTTCACCTACTGTGTGTTCTAAATTCAGTTCACCACCAAGTACGACTTGCAAAGGGTATTTCTCTAAAGAATCGGGGAAGGGGTGGTTTTTATGCTGTCGCTGTTGTACACTGTGACTGGTGGTTTTATTGGAATCCTCTGTCCCATAACTGGGAAACTGTGTTGAGACCTGTTAGGTTGTCAAGAATAAAACTGTCGTGAGCTCACACACTCCTTTTCCTCCTGCTCCTCAGATTATGTTGAAGCCGAAAGCTCTTACAGTCGAGCCCTTCACACGTGTCCGGCCTGCTTCCAGACAGACAGGTCTGTTCTGTTTTCAAATAGAGCTGCTGCAAGGATGAAACAGGTGTGTGTCTGACCCACTCCTTTGGAAAGAGGTGGGCTTGCACTGTTTACAGAGGGTAACTTCTCTTCAAAAACCACCTTAGGAACTCGAAATGGCTGCTTTTTCCGGCCCATACATTCCCCAGGGATAAAAAGCTTGGAATCAACAGAATATTCCGAAAAGCTTGAACCAAATTACTGTTAACGTTTCCCCTTAAAATAGTTGAGTGAATACTTTTATGGAAGGAAGACTGGCAAAGGTTCCACTAGATAAACTAGGGCAGGTTAGTGACACAAAACCCAGCAAAGCATGT
>NW_022104122.1:11057-12314 GCF_000313985.2 Echinops telfairi
ATGAATACATTAGTGAAGTGTCTTCAGGTGTAATAACCCAACCAGACCCGCTTCCCATCATTTTAATTACCATATATACTCTAGTATAAGCCGACCCAAATATCAGCTGAGGCACCTAATTTTACCACAAAAACTGCATATAAAAATGTGCTGAGGAACTCAGTTTATTTCAGGTATTATTTCAGGTTCTATGCACTGAGTTAAGACTTTGGAATCTTAATTTGAATTTTATTGATTTTTTTTTCCATCCCACCAATGTATAAAACATCACTCCCAAACATTGGAGGATCACAATGAGTTGGATTGTCTTTTATTTTCCCCAAAAAAATTTCGTGTCAGGCGAGATAACTATCCTTTTTTTTTTTTTTAACCAACTTGGTGTGGAGAAGACACATAATCACTTTTACCATATGAAAATCACTTTTTCTCCAACTCTTCCTAGCTATTTACTTGGTGGGCAGTGGGGTGTTGTTTTAGTTTTTCCCGCTTCTTTTCTTTGGATAGTCTCTGAGAGAATCCGAGTTGGAGAAGACCGTAACTGGCACGTGTTACATGTCATCCTCTCACCTGAGGCATGAGCACCCTCTTCAATTTTTCTCATTTACATCAATTTAGCACCTTCTTATCAAGGTGATTCCAACTTGTATGCTATAATCCTTACAGGAGCTAACTGCCCCTTGGGGATAGATTTAACAGTCTCCTTGGACTCTGCTCCCTCTAGTCATAAGGAATGCCATTTAATACCAGGCACCTCAAGGTTGACATAAATAAAACTTAAAGTCAGTCTTTAGAAAGCTTGGTGAGTAAAATGACTTGTTAGATTATTATGTAATTTTAGAAAATTTTAATAAAACAATGGGAGTTTTTCTTCTTTTCAGTAGATACTTGCATACATAGAAGCTAAACCACTAGTGGGGAAGGAAATTAAAATGTGAATTAGGGGACTCAGCTTTTTAAAAGATTTGGTAGAGATCATTGGTGTGTTTGGGGTTTTTTAAGGCATATTGTAATGTGCTGCCTGGGCATGTTATAAAGGGATGTGATGTATTGGTCACAAGGGCTTTGACAGGCAGTGCCCGTGCTGTTGAATTATGAAGACTTGCAGGTTCTTCCTCCTGACTGAGTTGTCTCTACGACTTGCAGCACCATTCTCTGATTCCCTCCCAGTGACACTTAGTGAAAATGATGCGTCTACCCTGCCGGCTCCACGTTGTATCTTCTGCTGTCCTCTCCTCAACCCACTCCCATTCAGATCCT
>NW_022104123.1:0-1395 GCF_000313985.2 Echinops telfairi
GAAATTCTGCAGAAGGATTCCAAGTCTGGAATTCTTTACCAAAGCAAACTGCTTCATCTTGCTCCCAAAGAGTGGCTGTAGATTTGAGCAATCATATTTTCAGTTAGCAGCCCAACACTTGCATTACCAGGGCTTCTTTAAAGGCCATTATAATAAGTGGAATCACAAAGAGACTAATACTGCATGAGTCAACTATTGTGAAAAATCAAGAAAAGGTTCGCACGTAGAAGCATTCCTTGGCGGTTAGCAGGTTTAAGGGGTAGGGGTGGAGCAGGGAGGGACAACTTGCTGCTAACTAGAAGGTGGATGCATATTACCATGGAGGAAGAGGAAAGCAATGCACAATAAGGGGGAAGTCAGCACAAAAAAACTGATCGATGCAACAGAAGATGGAAAGGACAGGAGTTAAAAGTAACAGCAGTAAGTATCATTACACAACTGTCTTGGACGGGATTCTTTGGAGCAGCAAAGCCAATGAAGCTTATATATGTACAAACAGAGAGAGGTTTGCAACAAGAAATAGCTCACACAGTGGTAGAGGTGGGCATGTTCCAAATCCATAGGTCATGCTACATACTCACATAGCTGCAGGGTTTGATGAACCCAAGATGGTCAGATCAGACAATCTTGCTATAGATATTAATTAATCTAAGATTTTCAGGTAAGACAGCAGGTTACTAAAAGTTCTCAGGATCAGCAGACAATATACTATGAAAATGGAAACAAATAAATTAGTGGTCATATTTGGAATTCAAGTCAAAAAGCATTCAATGAGCCAAAGAAGATTTGTTAACATAGTGGTGGGAGAATTTGTTGTTTTATTTGGCTTTGTCGGAGTTTTGCTCTTATTAATGCATCTACATGTCTATCTGGATAAGATAGGAGGGATAAATAATTCCAAGATTAAAAGAACGGGACCAATGGTTCTGGGGGGATACGGGAGAAGGGAGGTGGGAGAAAGGAATGGGGTGTGGGGGAACCAAACCAGAGACAAGGAAACAACAAGTAAACTAAAATCAATGGAGAGAAGAGCGTAGGATGCCTAGTGGGGCTTAATCAAGGGCAATGTAGCAACAAGGTTTCACTAAACCTGAATGAAGACCAAACATGATGGTGGGACAAGAGGAAAGTAAAAGGAAATAGAGGAAAGAACCAGGAGGCAAAGGACATTTATAGAGGTCTAAATACAGGCATATACATATGTAAATATATATATACCAAGAGGGGACTAGAACTATGTACTCATATCTATATGTTAAGAAATAAGGTTGCAGATGGACATTGAGTCTCAATTCAAGTACTCCCTCAACACAAGAACACTTTGTTCTAACAATCCAGCATTCTGTGATGCTCACCTACAGGACACAATCCCTGAAGATAAAATGGGTGCATAAG
>NW_022104123.1:2889-4765 GCF_000313985.2 Echinops telfairi
CTTTACTCAGGATTTATAGGACACTAAAAATTCCCCATAACCATCTCCAGATAATCAATTTTAGTATGTTCTTGGTGAGTCAAATTTGATTTTAAGATGTCCCATGATTCTTGTTACCTGAGTCTCACATTATACATAAGCAAGCCACTTTATGGTCTGAGTTTAAAACTTACATCAGCATAGAAATCTCAAGAACTTCATATTTACATTTTGTGAACATACTAAAGGGTCTGTAGAGTAAAAACTTGGGATAAGACTCTGCAGATTCAATATGCAGTCAATTGGAGAGTTGACAAGACCTAGAATAGATAGCTAAGACACAGGATAGGATCCCGTGGGCTGATGAAGAATGTGGAGGAAGAGAAAAATGGAAATATTCAAAACTTTAAAGATAGACATCATTATTATCAGTACATACTGCATGCTATAATTCACTGGCATTGAGTTGATTATGACTCATGGTGACCCTCTAGTACAAAGTAGAACTTACCCCGTGGGTTTCCAAGACTGCACCTTTTTCCTGAGTAGAAAGTCTCGTGTTATCCTGAGTAGATAGCACATTATCTATACAGAAGAGGAGGATTTCAAATAATCAGGGGTTGTTCCAGATTCTTTCAACCCAAACCAAACCAAACCCACTGGCATCAAGTCAATTCTGAGTCCTAGCAATCCTAAATGAGGTTCCTGAGACTGCTGATATTCACAGGGGCAATCTCTCTCACCTTTTTTCCCTTGAAGTGGTTGGTGGTTTTGAACTGTTTACAATGATCAGCCCAACACCTAACCCATAGCACCACCGAGGCTGAAATTCCACTGGTCTCCACTCTAAGTACTAAAGTAATAGGGTCACTTCGATTTCATTAGGTGTTGTCAACATACATTTTGAAAAGATACAGACCTTTGTTGGTCAGACATGGGTTTATAGAGAAGCGCCGTTATGAGAATAGTGAGATCTTCTTCTTTATCTTTTCTCCTTTCTTGACTCACTTCTCTGGAAAGAACTTTGAGACTTGGTCTTTTGTGAAGAAAAGCAAGTACGGCAGTTTATTAAGAGGTATTTTCTCCATGAGGATAATAATGGCACAAAATCCAGGTCTCTTTTGAAATATGTACTTAACACTTAAGCCATGACTGAGTTAGAGCTGTAGACAGAATCAGCTTGTTCTTGATCTACTGCACGTGCTTATAACTGATTAGGAAAATGAGTTCAGGTTAAGAGTCCCAGAGAGTGATTTAGTTATTGCTTTCAATGCTTTGTGATGTGTTTGACTTCTAAGCTATGAGAAATAATAAAAATACTTGGCCCAACTACATTTTCTATCAGTAAACTATGTTAAAAACAGAACTGGTGTGACAAAAGTATAATGTGCAAGTCAAATACTAGCCATGGCAAAACCTACGCACAGCAAAACCAAACATCACCAACCCTGTGCCATTCTCACGGTTGTTCTTATGTTTGAAGCCATTTTGCAGCCATTGTCTCAATCTAGCTCTCAGGGGTCTTCCTCTTTTTGGCTGCCCCTTTGCTTTTCCAGGAACTGATCTATTCTGATAACGTGTCCAAAAGTACATGAAACAAAGTTTCATCATCCTTGCTTTTAAGGAATATTCTGCCTGTCCTTCTTCCAATACAGATTTGTTTGTTCACTTGAGAGTCCATGGTGTAGCTATTATACTGTAACTCTGACTTGTTGAAGGTATATATTAACAAAACTGTAATGTCTAGACCCAGCATACAGGTTCCCTAAAAACCACGCACTACATTTCACACAAATGAGGTTTTATATCTACATTTAATTACATTTTCTATTTTCAAGGAGCTTCTAGAATTTCAGGCTGGATTCAGAAGAGGATATGGAACAAGGAATACCATTGC
>NW_022104123.1:11226-12298 GCF_000313985.2 Echinops telfairi
TTGTTCAACGTGCAACTTTCACATGTATATGAGCCCATTGGGGGGAAAAAAACATGGCTTGGGTTAGGCACAGTATAGTCCTCAAAGTAACACCCTTGCTCGTCAATACTTTAAAGAGGTCTTGCAGCAGGTTTACCCAACACAATGCATAATTTGCTCTCTTGACTCTGCTTCTGTGAGAAGTGATTGTGGATCCAAGCAAGACAAAATCTTTAGCAACTTCAAACTTTTCTACATTTATCATGATGTTACCTACTTTTCCAGTTGTGAGAATTTAGATTTTCTTTACATTGAGTTGAAGTCCACATTGAAGGCTGTAATCCTTAGTCTTCATCCAAATACCTCAAGTCTCACTTCCAGCAAGCAAGGCTGTGCATCTACTTATTGCAGTTAGTAAGCCTTTCTCTAATCCTGATACCACATTCTTCAAACAATCCACATTCTCTGATGATCTGCTCAGCATACAGTTTGAGTAAATATGAGAAGGAGATAAAACCTTGATGCACAACTTTCCTGACATTAAACCATGCAGTATTCTCTTGTTCTGGGCACAACTGGCTCTTGATTCATGTGCAGTTTCCTCAGGAGCATAATGTAGTATTCTGGACTCCCCAGAGTCTGGGCTTCTAAAGGCTATCCCTAGTTTGTTATGAGTCACACAGTCAAATGCCTTGTCATAGTCAAATAAACACATGTAAACATCTGTCTGGTATTCTCTGCTTTCAGCCAAGATCCATGTGACATCAGCAATGATATTCTTTGTTCCACATCCTCTTCTGAATCTGGACTGAACCGCAGGCATCTCTCTGTCAATGTACTGCTACAATTGTTGCTGGATAATCTTCAGCAAATTTGTATTTGTATATGATATTGTTCAATATTTTGAGCATTCTGTTGGGTTACCTTTCTTTGAAAAGGGCACAAATATGGAACTTTTCCAGGTTGTTGGCTAATAAGCTGTCTTCCAGATTTCCTGGTATAGACGAGTAAATGCTTCTATTGCTTTATCAGCCTGTTAAAACATTTCAATTCATATTCCATCAGTTCTGGGACCTTGTTTTTTGACTAATGC
>NW_022104124.1:0-1086 GCF_000313985.2 Echinops telfairi
ATGATTTAAGGGTTTATTAAGGAACTCGACAAGCCGGAATACAGTGAGAAATGCTAAAGGTTGAATTGCTTATTAGGACATATTACAAAGTTCTGTCAAGTCTGCTAATAAATATCCAAAGGGTATACCACTCACTCAGCTCCACTTCCATAGGTCAGCAAGTCCAGCTTCCCCAACTAAGTGCCCAGAGGCACCCCACTCCACAAGCCAGCCTCTTGCACAAAATCGCTCGTTTACTTGCTCTGTGGGTTGGGAAGTCAACCATTCTGTTCCAAGATCTGGGTCCTGGTTCTGCTGCTGCTCCTCTGATGGTATAACCTTCTGGGTCCAGAAGGTTCACCGTGCAGGGTTCTCAGATCCAGAGGACATGTTCTACTCCTAGCTTTTGCTGGTAATGCTGCCTCCTCCTGCCTCTCAGAAGGCTCATTTTATGCACAGCAGGATGGCATTGCAGGAAATCTTGTTCGAAAATACTCACAGGTGAATCTTATCAATGTCTTCCCCCCACCTTCTTCCCAGACCCATTCAAGGAAAGGTCATTTGGTGGGCGTTAGAGACTGGCAAGAAGAGCCATATTAAATTATGCACTGCCCCTGCAATCATTACATAAATAGGGTAGTCAAGTGCTACATGCAAAAATAAATCTTCAGTTGCTATTTCCAAACTCTGTAGTAAATGCCTACTTCCAAAAAAATCAGCTCTTGAGAACCCGATGGAGCGAATAGCCCCCTAGCACACAGACTGATGGTTGCCATGAGTCACGGTGTACCTGAAGGCCACTAGTGGGAAGGTATGACAAACACCTTCAAATTTCCTAAAACAGTTCTAGAGAGTTCTTTAGGCTAACCAAGATAAAAATTCCTGTGTATTTTTTTTTCAATCTCCCAAATCCCAAAATACAAAAATGAAGAAATCTTTTAGACTTGGGAGGTGGGGGAAGGGGGAAGACCCCCGCATGCTGCTTGGACAATCAACTGAGGCGCATGAGTGGGTTTGGAAAGGGTGTCCCATAGACTTCGGGCTGGTGAATGGGGAGTGAGGGCCACAGCCAGGCACAGAAATCTCCCTCACCGTGGGCCTCACCAC
>NW_022104124.1:8151-9744 GCF_000313985.2 Echinops telfairi
TCAGCTTTCCTCCTGCAGTCAGCGTCATTGGGTGTGTACTGTGAGATTGAGGACAACTTCGTAGATTGGTGTCAGACATATGGGCTAATGTTGAGCTTACGGGCTTGGATAGCACTGGGATGCTTTCTTAATGTATACTTAGCCTTTATATAAAACTCTCTCTTATATACATATGCGTTTCTGTGGATTTGTTTCTCTAGTATACCCAGACTAACACAGATAGGCTCTCAAGAGCCAGGTTGAGGCTATGCAGGAAGTGGTGGACCCAGGATTGGGGGTTACAGTCTCAGCATCCCAGACGTGCAGTCAAGTCCACAGAGACGGGGGAGATTAAGAAGCAGATGGGAAACCAAGGGTCTCAGCAGACACCACTCTAGAACAGGAGGAGTGGGAACAAGTGTCCAGAATAACCAAGTGAGCTCGCCCTCCTGCTAAACCCAAACCAAACCCACTACCATCAGGTGGATTATGAGCCTGTAGGATGAGCAGAAATGCTTCTTTCAGGTTACTGAGACGCTCAACCTTTAGGGGAGCAGAAAGCCTCATCTCTATCCCTCAGACCGAGTCATGGATTCAAACCACTGACTTTTTCACTCAGCAGCTCAATGGAGACCCACCTCACCACCAGGGTTCCTAGGCAGGGTGAACAAAACCCCAGGGAGGTCCACACCTGAGCGCCTCACTCCTGAGAACAATCAACCCCACAAAACCCAGGGAGCCCTAGTGGCCTACCCGTCACACACGGGCTGCGAACTGCAAGGTCGGCGGTTGGAAACCACTCTGCTCCCAGGACGAGTTACAGTTCAATACCAAGCAAGAGAAGAAGATGTTCTGAAATTAATGGTGGTGATGACTGCACCACTCTGTTTGACACGATTGAGCAATTAAATTGTATGGGGTGTGAATTATATGCCAAGAAAACTACTTAAAAACAAAAGAGTTACAGTCTCAGAAACCCATAGGGGCAGTTCTACCCTGTCCTATAGGGTTGCTATAAAGACTCAATGGCCGGGAGTGTTTTGAGCCTGCTCAGAAAGCAGGGACCATGGAAATGGTGGTAATCATGGGGAAGAGCGGGAGCAGCGGTGTCACATCTGGGTGGCTCCTATCAATGCCATGCAATAAAATGTGCACGAATTGGTGAATGGAAAACCAGTTTGCTCTGCAAACCTGCACTCACGTCATATCAAAAAGTGAAAGTAAAGGAAGAAAAAAACTCACATGGCAATATTATACCTCTGTTTGAATCTGTCAGCCATTCAAGTCACATACACACAAACACGCAGGCAAACTTTGTAATGATCTTTCTGGTATAAATGGATGCCTCACCTGGGGGATTCTGGTTTTGAATCTTAATAAGAGTTCAGACACCAGAAACATAATTCAGTTCTCTGGCTTTGGCTATAAGTAGGGTTACTTACTATAGGTTTTAATTTAAGCAAGACAAATCATTTCATTGTTATATGATTCTAATCTAACCTTGACGATTAATATAGAAAGCTGTGAACAGACACAAAGTCTGTGCCTTTGAGGGAGATGATGCCCCTCCGAAGACATCCAGAGAGCTCTTTTAGGATAGCTTAGCTTAGTGCT
>NW_022104124.1:10998-12336 GCF_000313985.2 Echinops telfairi
TCTTGCTTATTCATTACCCACTTTTTACGTGCAATACATCCTTCAATCTCTTGGCTGCTGCTTCCACAAACAGTGATTGTGGATCCAAGCAAAATTAAATCCTTGGCAACTCCAATCTTTCCTCCACCTATCATGATGTGATCTATTGGTCCAGCTGTAAGGATTTTGCTTTTCTTTAAATTGAGGGTCAATCCATACTGAAAGCTGCAATCTATGATTTGAGCAGTTAAGTGCTTCCAGTCTTCTCCATTTTCAGCAAGCAAGCAATCTGCATATAGTGTTAACGAGTCTTCCTCCAATCCTGAGGCTGCATGCTTCCTCATGTAATCCAGCTTCTCTGATGATTTCCTCAGCATACAGACGGAATACGTATGGTGAGGGGATACAACCCTGACACACACCTTTCCAGATTTCCAAACATGCAGAACCCCTAGTTCTATGTGAATGCCTGCCTCAGACTAAGCACAGGTTCAGCATGAGCACAATAACGTGTTCTGGATCTCCTGTTCTGCTCACCCTTAGCCAGTGTGCTGTGCTCCACCCAGCTGAATGCCTCTGCGTGGTCAATAAACAATACTTGATTTGCTTTCATTCTTTAATTATTGATGGATCGATGATCATGAGCTATCTATTCTGAAGGAAATCATAATACCTTATTTACATTTTACTTTTTTTTACCCTTTTAACTTAAACAGTGGAGTTACATTTAAAATTACAACTCAGAATATGTTAGCTCTGCATATTCCCATGGTGGATAAACTAGCCAAATCTCTATCTGAAATCCAGCTATGCTGTTTATACCCTTGTAAAGTGTTCCTGTCATGCAAATCCAGCTGCTCAAGTGAGAAATTCCAGAAGACTATTCCAAACCCTTCATCACTAGGCAAATCCCATTTTAGGAAGGTCACTACATTTCCTGATTCAAACACCCTCACACTCCCGTAACCATGTTATCAGGGGAGACCAGTAACAAGAGAAAACAGGCACCTAGCGACCACACATTCTAACCACGGGGTCCCAGATACAATAAAGCAGTATATTAGATAATTCCATCAGCAAATAGGATTTGATAGGATTCACTGAAATGACATTTAACCTGTTTCTTCCTTCTAGAAACAGATTACACTTGCTCAATCCTGAAATCATCATAACAGAAGACTGTGCCCACAGAGCTGAAAACTGAAGTATGGCTAGATCAGATGCCCTCTCGCACGGGCCCTACCCCAGGAAGAAGGTACCAGGATAATCAAGGCCTCATTGTGGCACCAAACCTCAAACACCCGTAGCCAACCAGTGGATCGGCCTCACAGCAACCTTTTAAACAGGACAGAAGTGCCC
>NW_022104125.1:0-1569 GCF_000313985.2 Echinops telfairi
AATTACCCTAATGAGAATCTAAAACAAGTGTATTGCTGAAAGAAGATGTCTGCAACCATTCAATGATTGCAGAGACATGTTTAAAACAGGTTCGGTTTGGAATAAACCCAGGCAGATAGGACCTGAACTGGTAGCGATACTTTTTGACCTATCCTCCTAGCAATGAACCAGACCTATTGCTGCATACAAAAACATGCACATCACAGCTGTGATAAAGGAGCAAAAGAAGCCAAATGCTAAAAAATTACATACTGAATTTTTGAATGAGCATACAATTCTAACAGACAAATCTACCATCTTATTTTGTAAACAGTGCACTAGCATAAATAATAGGCGCACACATATGACAGGTGAAAAGCCAAAATTATTTTTCAAAGTTCTTGAATAACGTGCCCATGTTCATACAGGGCATATTTTCTGACAGTTCAAGAAGTGAATTTTACTTTCATTTACCCACATTGAATAATCCGAAGATGTGATTCTTAATCCTATTTGTTCAACAAAATGCAACCCATAATTGTAAAATAGACCTCAGAAACGGTGCATTTGCCTTGGGGTGGTTTGAAAATGAGCCTGAGAGTGGTAGGTTTACTTGTAGCTAATCTGACCCTAGTTACATTCAACCAAAGAGGGAGAGAGGCTCAAGGGGAAGGATACACAGGGAACAGCCACGCACTAAGCATGAGCTTAGTTATTGCCTGCATATGCCTGAGTCTTGTGGTTTCAGCCTCGCATGAAGTCTGAGGACAGAACAGTGGAATACATGCTCTACCCTGTCAGTCTTTTATCATCCAAGCAAGGGACTTGGGCCCTGTCTGCACCCAGCACTCACACACCCATTGCGGGTCTGCAAGGACAGGTTGTTCAAACAGCCAAAGGGAGGCAGACAACCACTGAAGGGCATAGCATCATGGGAGGGTCTACTGTGTAGACGACCTCACCTGTTTGAGTGGCCTCCCTGGCTTGAAATGTGCAGGCCTGCACTCCTTCTGAGTTGTGTCAGGGTGCCCTAGCAAGAACTATTCCTGGGGCAGAAAAGTACCTTTTATGTATAAAAAATTAAATACTTCCAGATAATAATATAATAAAGTGATACTAATAATGACAGTGTTGTTTTCATAGGTATCACTAAATTATACCTGTTTTGCTATTATGCCCTAACTATTTACTTGAACATTTAATGCAATATGCTTTATAAGTGTTAAGACTACAGACACATATGCAGTCAGAAATGATGCATGATATGTATGTGGCAAAATGGAACAGAAAAATGTCATCTTTTTCAAATAGTTTTTGAAGCACTCCCCATATTTAATAGCACAGATATTTCTTAATATAGATATTAAATCTATGTACACTTAATATGTGTGTATTTTATATAATTGTATCTATAATTACACAGAACAAATGTAAGTGTAAACATTGCCTGAAAACCATTGTGAATGTTATTTTTAAATCGCCCTTCAGTTACCATAACCTAGCCACATTCACTGCCATCGAGTAAATGCAGATGGATAGCAATCCTGTCTGGGTTTCTAAGATTGTAACTTTACAGGGGTAGAAAGCCCA
>NW_022104125.1:2977-4753 GCF_000313985.2 Echinops telfairi
TTCTCACTATTAGTCATAGTTATCTTAATGGACTTCCGCATTCAACCACCACTTGCATTGAGACATGTTTTATCCTGGCTTATAAAGAAAATGACCATACCATCTCTTCTTCCGATTCCTCTTTATTTTTTATGCAGTCTTCCTTTAACTTCGCCTTTGTTACTAGTTAAGAACTCGGAACATGTGTGCTGTTGAATCCGAGGAGAGGAGCCCTGGTGGGGGATTGGTGATGCTTGCGTTGTGATCTGACACGTCAGCAGTTTGAAACCAAATAGAAAGTCAACGCTCTTTACTCCCGTGGAGTTGTAGCCTCAAAACCTCACAGGGGCAGCTCTGCCAGGCCCATAGGGTTGCCATGAGTCGGCATGGACTCGATGGCAGTCAGTTTGCTTTTTTTTTTGGTTCTAATACTAATAAACTTTCATTTTAGCTCAGCTAAATTTGGAATAATAATACTTATCTTAAGGGTTTATAATTATGAGGTTTATTTTAAAAAGCACATGACATAGTAAGTGATTACAGCATATTTTTTGATCATTTTATTAAGGTCTCTTACAGTGCTTATTAAAATCCATACATCAATTGCATCAGGCATATTTGTACATATGGTGCCATTATTCTTTTCTAGACAGTTACTTTCTATTGATCCTTTGGTATCAGCGCCTCTTTTTTTCCCCTCTCCCGGCCACCCTCATGACCCCTTGATAAGTTATAAATTATTATTATTTTCATATCTTACACCGACCACTGCCTTCCTTCCCCCATGGTTTCTGTTGTTCTTTCCCCTGGAGGGTGTGTGGTTGTATGTTGACATTGCGATCGGCTCCCCTTTCTTCCCGTCCTCCCTCCCTTCTCTCTTCCCATCTGGTATCCCTCTTCCCATTCCTGCTCCTTGTGAGTTCTTACCTCTTCTCTACACCTGTGTACATGCTCCAGGGTATTGTTCAAAGTGAGAGGCATCACTGGGGTCTTAGTGGTGGGGGGTGAGGAAGCCTCAAGGACCCAGAGGAATATTGTGTGTTTCATCCGTGCTTTACTGTATCCTGGTTGATTCATCCCTCCCCTGTGACCCCTCTGTGGGGGGTATTCCATTGTGGAATGGGCTTTGAGTCTCTGCTCCGACCCCCCTCATTCCCAACCATATGGTTTTGTTTGTTTGATTGTTAAGGGTCTTCTGATGCCTGTTGCCTGGTCCCAATGACACCTCATGATCACATAGGCTGGTGGGTGGTTTTTACTGAATATTTGAAATAATTCAACTTAAATATTCTACTTTTGACAGGGACTCCCCATTGATTACAGACTTGTTGGCTTGGTTTGTGTTGAATATATTAAATATATATTTCTTTTTTCATTTTTTTTCACTAGATGAGTGCTGGAAGATTAGTAAAAGCTAGGATGAAATGTATTCACCCAAAATCCCTGTGTGCCTCACTCACACCCATGGCACCAATGCTGGCTCATAGCAACTTTATAGAACAGAGTAAATCTGCCCCAGTGAGTTTCCGAGACTGTAACTCTTTATTGGTGTAGAAAGCCGGTCTTTCTCCCCCAGAGTGCCTGGTGGTTTCAAACTGCTAACCTTGTGGCCAGCAGCCCAACATGTAACAGTTCCTAATCCCTTGTGGAGCAGAGGGGCCATTTGAATTGGCAGACAGCCAAGCCCAAGTCCTTTGGAAGAGGCAATGCTGACAGAGCAATGCATAGTGTGGCTAGAAGTGATTTTTTTTCTATATTTCTTTTGTTCTAATTGCGCAGTTTAGGTTTAATCCAGAA
>NW_022104125.1:5764-8068 GCF_000313985.2 Echinops telfairi
TTTTAACTCTCGACTTGGTGGCTAACAGTAAATGAAACCTGCTTATCTGAATAATATGTTTGTTTGTTTGTTTTAATGTGAAGAGAAACCCTAAAAAATAAGCAATGTATGCATGTCAATACAAATGTATTGATACATATTCAAGGATTTTTCTTCTTTATGTTTCATGCATTTCTACCCTCTTCTTGATATTTAATTGGAATTAAAAACCACCTATGTTTTCTAGGTTAACTAGAAAAAGAAGCGCTTACAAAAGCAATTTAATTGTGAAATGAAGTGGATATGGCCGGAATTTTGCCAGTTTTACCAATGCTTCTTGAAAAACCAGAATCCATGATCCATAGAGAAAATTATTAAGCTTCAATTATCTAAAGTACATGGTTTAAAACAGCGACTTAAGTTCTAGGAATGATCTAAAAAGAATGCTCGTGTACAAAATTTTTAAACGTCAAAAAGAAGAGGCAAGTGAGAGGTGACATAAAACATGTTTCTTTTGAAAGAAGACAAAATTATTTTACATTGTTTTAATGGCCTATCCAGTTAAAGTTGGATTGAGTTCAACAAAGTAACAGTTGTGCTTTTACAATCGAGAAAATCGCCTCCATTGTTAAGGGTAGTTGTCTTTGTGGGGTTTGAACAAAGTTGATTTTAAAACATATCTCCCGTTTGTAAATATGTATTAATTTTATTATCTGACAAAAGCAAATATTATAGTAATATGTTGGAGTTATGTAGGTTTTAACCTAGAGGGTTACAACCAGATATCTATATAATAAGAAGGCATTTATGCATGAGGGTATAAGAAGGTTAATGAAGTACAAAAATAGCATATTTTTCTTTATTAAAATATTCAAAATTCATGCTGAGATGCACTGGTTTATTTTTTGTTGTTGTAATCCAAACTAAAGAACTGTTTGTGCTGTGTGATTTTTTTTTTTTAAATCTTTGTAGCTGGAGGGGTTTCACATAATTATATACGACACAATTGTGACCTGGGTAATTATGCTTCAGGGAAGGAGTCAGTATTGTGTTACTACTTAGGCAATGATATCATTTCCTTTATAGATGACTGTTCTGTCCATCTGTTCACATTAAGTGAGGGATTGGGGAACAGTAAAGTTCAAAAGTCAAAGAGGCAAATATTAAGTAAACCTTTTAAGCCTACACCCCCCCCCCCTCTATTGTTTAGGGAGCCCAAGCGTTTTGCAGCCTTCTGAGTGATTCCAAAATATTTAGATTCGAGAGTGTTGTTCTAGAAATTGCTCATCTGTGGCTGGCAGTGTATCCCTTCTCTTGCAATAGCCCACCAGTGCTTGTGGCACTCAAACTCCCCAACCAAACTCACTGCCACCAAGTCGATACCGAATCAGTGACTGTGACGCGGGCAGAAGTGTCCTTGTGAGTTTCCAAGACTTACTCTTTATAGGCGCAGAAAGCCCCCTTTCTCCCGCGGAGTGGCTGGTGGTTCAGAACTGCTGACCTCGTGGATCTGCAGCCCCATGGGAATCACCACACCACCAGGGCTCCTACAACTCCCTCTTTCTCATGTCAGCCTAGACCTTTGCATACTCGGACTCTTGGAACTTTTGCACCTCAGCTCACACCTAGTTTCTTTTTGGAAAAGTGCCTAGGAGAACTGCATCTACGAGAGAGCATTAATTCAAAGTTCACTTGCTGCTTCCTTCAGCTGCAAGTAGCTAGCACGTTGGGAAACCTAACTAGCAGATAAACACTAACTTTTAACTTAGGAATGAGCTGTCCCTCATTTACTTTATACTGCTTTTGTCAAAATTAGTCAACATTCTCTTCTCTCTTTCCTGTGTTTCTTAAAATAAATATAAGGTTAAGGACAGCCTCAAATACCTTGAGCCACATCTCTGAGACCTGCTGCCTCATGAATGGCAGGTGGGCATATATGAACTGTTAGGTATTCCCGGAGATTGACATCATGGGTGTACCATAGTGTCCAGTCATAAGAAGTTTTTAACTATCTACCACCTGGATGCTTTTATTAAGCTTCCCATTGATCCCATTTATTTATTCATGAGTACCATTCTTCTTCTGCCTCTGACAAATTTCTTTTTCTTTTTCTTTCCTAGCTTGTGATTCATTCCAGCCTTCTCTCACACGCTCGTCACATCAATTTAGCTTTGGATGGACTGTTTTAGGTAGACGCGCACTCTTTCCACCTTCCCACAAGCCCATATACCAGTATCCCAGTCCTAGAACCACTCTTGGAACCTTCTTGTTGGGCTGACTCAAACACTGCATGTTATCTAAGCTCAAACACCAAACTCATGGTCA
>NW_022104125.1:10744-12581 GCF_000313985.2 Echinops telfairi
AAAAATGAGGAGCTGATGCCAGGGGCTTAGGTGGAGAGCAAATGTTTTGAGAATGACGAGGGCAAAGAATGTACAAATGTGCCTTACACAATTGAGGTATGTAAGGATTGTGATGAGAGCTGTATGAGCCCCTAATAAAATGATTTTTTTAAAAAGAGCAGTGATCTAAATCCAGCCAGTGGGGGAGCTCGTAACGTTTCTGCTGCTGTCTGCAAGTACGGCCAGAGGAAGGCCTCGGGGTCCTACCACTCAGAATGTCTGGTCCCTTTGGCCTCCTGGCGAGGTCTTTGGGACCCTTGCCAAGAAGCAAAATCATAAAAGCATACATGTATAGAACAGTTGTCAATTCAGCATTTTGTACATGCACAATTAAGTGACACCGATGAGGTTAATCATGTTATGTAACCATGACCGGCACATTTTGCCAAAGTTTCCATCACATAAAGAGAAACAACCTGCTTCTAAACAAGGGCCCCCACCTTGCCCTCTCTTTGGTCCCTGGTAACCGGTCCCTGGTAACCGTGGATCCACTCTGGGTTCTGTACGCTTCCTTATTGTTGCTATCTCATACAAGGGGCATCGTGCAATAATTGTTCTTTAATTAGGGTCTTCCTTCCCTCTGCTTAATGCTTTCTACATTCAAAGTCATAGCATGTATCAGGACTTCACTTCTTGTTATAGCAGAGTAATATTCTAGTGTTATGTTTCTGCCACATTTTGTGCATCCATTTATCTGTTGATGGACATTTAGGCGTTCCCACCTATGGACTATTATGAATAGTTCTACAACGGACATTAGTATATGCACGCATATTTGCAGCTCTGCTTTCAAGTTTCTTATGTATATTCTGGAGATTAAAGTGAGATTGATCTCTTTGACTTTAGATGAGGAACACAAAGTCAAAATGATTTAAGTGAAGTTACATGCAGTCCCTGGGAATAGATCCATATTTATTGAGTTTGTAAGTAAGTCCGAATAGGTACATATGGCTCTTATGTGAACATCAGTGTCAGAGTAATCACATCCCAGCTAATGAAAAAAGATTGTGAATTAGTGTATTATTGACTTACATCAGTTTGGGGAGGGAAAGTATGTGACTACTGTCAGGTATACATTTGGGACATAAGGATGAGGTGGGTACAACAGGCAGAGAGGTAAACATATCTGACCTCCTCTGGCTTCCCTACTGCCTTAAGGGTTGGGTCAGACAAGCCTCCATGTTCCATCCTTCTTTACCTATCTAATATCAACCACTCCTCCCAGGCTGAGCCACAGCTATGCTGGGGTGGGTAATTCTTATAGACATATAGAACTTACAGACAATACTCATAGTTAAGGGGATTTATTTGGGAAGTTAATTGGTTATCTAAAAACAGGATCAACAATCTCTGCTTCTCAGCCTCTAAACCACATGGTGGTCAAGTCTCTTTCAGGTTCTTAATCTCTTAGCTCCATGGACTAGAACACCTACTCGCCTGTCACTCTATCCGTAGTTACAGGGCAGGTGGAAAGAAGGAGCCTCATTGTTTTGGTACTGCTCCTCTGGTCCTCTGTGCTGTCTCTGATCTCGGCAGCCTCGGCCACATCAGACGGTAATCTTGGACATGGTCCTGGAGGGTTTCTAGTCCTTCTTCAAACATGACTCAACTGAATAGCCAAGGGGTTGGTAACAAAACCTGATCAGTCCCCTCTGTTAGTGTAAAATAGGCCCTGTTTCCATAGTCCCGTCCAATTATTTGGTGGGGGTTACAGAGACTTTGGTAGATGTGTTAGTCTGGGTGGACTAGAGAAACAAATCCAGAGAGACTCTTATGTGTATAAGAGACAGTTTTATAT
>NW_022104126.1:0-1365 GCF_000313985.2 Echinops telfairi
ACCTTAAAAGTTACTGCCTGAGATCTGGAGGAGAAAACAATGGGACCAATATAGGTCTATGTACATATATGTAGTACAGTAGCAGATGGACATTGGACCTCTACTCAAGTCCTCCCTCAATGCAAGAACACTTTATTCTAATAACCTGGCATTCTGTGGGGCTCACCTTCCCAACATGATTGCTGAGGACAAAATGGGTGCATAAGCTAATGTGATGAAGAAAGCTGATGGTGTCCAGCTATTACAAGATATAGCATCTGGGGTCTTAATGACTTGAAGTTAAACAAGTGGCCACCTAGTAGGGAAGCAACAAAGCCCATGTGGAAGAAGCACCAAAACCTGTGTGATCATGAGGTGTCAATGGAATCGACTATCAGTCATCAGAAGACCCCAAACATACAACCATTTTGATGCAAACGAGGGGTGGGTGTTGGAGTGGAGACCCACAGCCCATTTGTAGACAATTGGACATCCCCTCAGAGTAGGATCACATGGAAGGGATGAGCCAGCCAGGGTGCAGTATAGCACCAACAAAGCACACAACATTTCTCTAGTTCTTTAATGCTTCCTCCCCCACCCCACTACTATGACCCCAGTTCTACCTTATAAATCTGGCTAGACCAAAGACTATACACTGGTACAGATTAGAGCTCTGGACACACAGAATGCATGACAGATGAACCCCTCAGGACCAATAATGAGAGCAGTGATACCATGCAGGTAGGAGGAAGGTGGGGGAAGATGGGGAGAAGGGGGGACCTATCACAATGATGAATGTATAAGCACCCCTCCCACCCCAGAGGGATGAACAACAAAAATGTGGGTGAAGGGAGATAAAGGGTTGCTATGTGTTGGAACCAATGTACAACATAGGTTGTTATGAGTTGGAACCGATGTACAACAACCAATTCAACAGCGCCTAACAACATGTCTCATTCAAAAATAACAGCAACCACAAAACATGACAAGGATTATTTTTGATTTTTAGAAATTTTCCACTTTTTTAAAGATCATTTTATTGGGGGCTCTTGCAGCTCTTATAACAATCCATGTATCTGTTGTATCAAGCATATTTATACATATGTTGCCATCATTGTTTTCTAAACATTTACATTCTATTTGAGCCCTTGGTATCAGCTCCTCTTTTTACCCTCTCCCCTCCCAGCCTCATGACCCCTTGATGAATTATAAATTATTATTAATTTCATATCTACACCAACTGCTGTCTCCATTCCTTGCAGTTTCTTCCCCCTTCCTCTCCCCACCTTCATCATACTGTTCTGGTATTGCTACTCCCATTTCTGTTCCTGAGGGATTTTTCTGACCTGGATTCTGTGTGTCTTGAGCTCTTATCTGTGCCTGTGT
>NW_022104126.1:9845-12180 GCF_000313985.2 Echinops telfairi
CTAACTCTGTGGGTCTGACAATTCACGTTCAACTGACTTTAGAACAGAACTCAAATTCCTTGACTTAATTCCCAGGAAATCTGTTACTAGAGTATTCAAGGTGATTAGCTTTTGCAATCAAACTTCTATGCTTTTAATGACTTTAAAATCCTTCAGATGCATTGTTTTATGCTTTTACTTTTAATGAAGTACTATCCTACATCATTCTGCATAGCACTGTATAGCATATCCAATCTGGAGTGATTGGATAGCTTCGCATGAATGGATAATATATTTATTACAAATGAAAATGCCTATTTTATGGAAAGGGGCATCTTTTACAATCCTCTTCCCCAACACAACTGCCACATCTGGCTGAGGAAGGTGCACACTGCACCACTCCATAGGCATCGGTGCAGTGCTACAGCCCTATGAGCTGGTCACACAATCCAAAGACTCTATTGACTCCTACTTTGAAATCACTTCGATCAAGAGAAGACTCAAAGGAGAGGTACAATTAGTAGAGTGCTCTTTCTCATCTATATCCTGTCTCATCTCAGCTATCTCTCTGGGAACGCATACACGTGAATGCACCCAATACAAATGCAAGACAAGGTAACGCACTAAACAAGTACAGTGATTAGGATTTGATCCAGGAAGTAAGACCACTCTGAGTCGTAGAGCAAGCAGATTTCATGAGAGCTAGTAAAGAGTTCTCTGTGTCTTGGTGTAAGCCTGAAATCAACAGGAGTCATCAGGGCCAATATTTGAAAAGAAAAATATATATGAAGTGGGATAAACTGGAACCCCCGAGGGCAAACTAAATGCATTCTGGTTAGTTGAGATTTGCAGTGCCCTTGCCATGAAGCTGTCCATTTATCTGGCCCAGGACTTGGAGAGATTGGGGGAAGCGGTGAGAGAAACTTTTGGCCCTGCCGCCGCCCGTAATGACGTAGTACGTCAGCACGTTGGGTGAGAAGTATGTGAGCTGCAGTGGTCTCTGGAGCTGCACACCATCTTTAGGGTCTAAGGACGGCTTCACTTTCATCTTTGGAATCGCTTGCCAGCTGCTTTTGCGTTCAGTTCTTAACTAGGAACCCGATAGGGCAGGAATTATGGCCAATGGAGTTTCAGCTTTCTAATCAGACACAGTGGAAAGTTACAAGAACAGAATTGGACATTCTTGTAAAGACCTAATAAATCAGCTGGTAAATTTGATGGAGGGCTCAAGGATGAGGGTTTACATACAAATATGAAAATATTTCACTAAGTGAGCCAGGCACATTGAAATAATAATTGCTTTTGTGGGCATGTGCTAATGTTACTTTTATTTTGAAACCATTTCATTCACCAAAAAAACCCTGAGTCAAATGCAATGGTGAGCTTACATTTCCTAGATTCACTATATTATTCTGAAATCAAATTAATAAAAAGACCTCAAGAAACTATTTGGAAAACGTCTTTGTTCTGTGTGCTGAGCTAGACCATACTCAGTTCATTAATTCAACAAACATCTATTCATCTACCTTTGTGTTCCAGTTTAAGGCCACAAAAAATGGCCAAAACACTTGTCTGCACCCCTTCCCCCACAGCCGACATGTAGGCCATCCACTACAATACTGCTTAAGATCGGCTCGAGGGGAAACAGAACTGATGTTCTAGAGGTGCCTGAGAACACTACTCCAGTCTAATCAATCTGAACCTCTCTCATTAGGCCTCTGTGGAGCAATTGGATTTTTATTTTGAGATGAATTTGAAAAGCAGGTCAATGAGGTTGTAACATACATCAACTGGAAACCTCCCTAATGGCAATCTCGTCCTCCCGTCTTCAGGAATTGCACTCAGGAACAGGAGAGAGCCGTCACATCCACTGGAAACAGCAAATGCAGGAAGAAGTCATCGTTATGTTTGGAGGCTCTCCTTACTCCTTAATCACTCACTGCAGCGCAGGAAGGTTGATGTGTTGCCCTTTGCACAGTCAGATTTGATGCTCTGAGGGTGACCCTTCCTGACAGTGTTATCAGACAAATTGCCTAATGGCTGTAGTAAAAATGGTTCACACAGGTGGCTGTTGGAGGCTAACTTCTTAGGGCATCACATCATTAAGGCTATCCTAATTCTAGAATTATGTCCTCAGCTTTGCAGGTTGAAGGGCTTAGTTTTACAATTTCTGTGGTTGTAATCAGACTCTCAGAAATAGATTTACACTCCAGAAATGTAACATATTAGAAAACATGCCAAAGATTCATAAACCCAATATTAAGTATAAATCTGAACCTCTTGATGCGTTTCAAATAAAAGTACATTTAGTGGCATATTCTCTAGGGAAGTTCTATAAAGATTGATGAAATACACT
>NW_022104127.1:0-1270 GCF_000313985.2 Echinops telfairi
GGGGACAACACTGGAGACAGTGTAGAAATTGCGCCTGATCTGATTCCCACGGCACCCAGGCAAAACACTAAGGCCATGCAACAGAACAGCAAGGGGAGCAGAGCAATGAAGTCCCAAGGTAATTCCAAAAGTAGACTTTGTGGCCAGGGCGTGGCACCCCATCAGACTCGACCGGAAAAAAACTCCTAAAGGGCAACAAACAGACCTAGAACTATTTACTATTTTTCTGTCCTTGTTTTTTGTTGTTGTTGTTTTGTTTTCTTTTGTTGCCATGTGTTGCTCTGTCTTGTTTTTGTGCATATTATTATCTCTACAGGTCTATCTAGATAAGACAGGTGGAATAACAATCTGGAGGAGAAAACAATGGGACCTACGTTCTGAGGGGACATGGGAGAGGGGGAAGTGAGGGGTGGAAGGGAAAAAGTAAGGAGCTGATACTAAGGCCTCAAGTAAAAAGAAAATGTTTTGAGAATGATGATGGCAACAAATGTAAAAATGTGCTTGACAAAATGGATGTTTGGATGGATTGTGATAAGAGTTCTATGAGCCCCCAATAAAATGATTATTCAAAAATGAAAAATGACATTAAAAGGTGAAATATAAAGAAAAAAGAAAGAAAGATATAAACAAACAAGGCAAATTGGAACATAAGAATACTTCAAAAATAACCAAGTATGAGTAATAAAATCTGAGAGCTAAGAAAATGCTGCACTCACGAACAAGAACAGAACACTATACACCTGCCACGCCACAAAAAGGAACATTCAGTGACTAAAATTAATTCCTGGAAATTACAAATGAAGAAGAAAAAAACATTAGAAACGTTGGAAGATCAAATTAAATCCTTCCCCAGAAAACAAAGCAAAAAAAAAAAAAAGACAAGGAAAATAGTAGAAATTTCAGAGGATTAATCTCAGAGGTCTAAGATCCAAAGAAAAATTCCATAAAGAGAAAATGGAGAGGAAAAAACTGCCAATGAAATTATTTAAGAAAATTTCCATGGCTGAAGTTCATGATTTTCCAGATTGGCAAGTATCACCCTAAAAGCAATAAAATAGTAGGCAAAGCTTATAAAATTCTGAATTCAGAATTTTTCATATATGCATACTATCATTCAAATATGAGAACAGAATAAAGACATTTTCATGTGTGCTAAGTCTTAAAAGGATCCGGTGTGGCACATTGGTTTATTCATTGGGCAAATTTGCCACGAGGTCAGCAGTTTGAACCTACCAACCATTCTGAGGGAAAGAGATGAGACTTTCTTATC
>NW_022104127.1:1370-2351 GCF_000313985.2 Echinops telfairi
ATCCTACAAATATTGAACACTGCAACAAAGATCCAAAGAAGATGGAAGGACTACACTGTCACTGTACTAAAAAGATTTGGTCAACATTACCATTTTAAGAAGCAGCATATGATCATGAGCCAATGGGATTGAAGAAAGAAGTCCAAACTGCACTGAAGGCATTAGTGAAAAACAAGGTTCCAAGATTGACAGGATATAAATTAAAATGATGAAGTACTGGAAGCATCTATATAAAAAAAATTGGAAGACAGCTAGCTAGATGGCTAACTGAATGGAAGAGATGAATATTTGTGCTCATTCAAAAAAATTGCCCAAATTATTAATATCACACGCAAATAAATTTTTGATGAAGATATTTCAGAAAGAGTTGCAGCAGACAGTGAGATGTATTACCAGAAATGCACAATGTATTCTGAAGAAGTGGCAAGAGGTATGACAGTGCTGACATCATGGTTGAAATTAGAGAATATCAGAAAAATGTGAAGTTGTGTTTCATTGACTATGTAAAGGCATTCAACTGTGTGGATCATAATGAATGATGGATAGCAGTGAAAAGAATGGGAATTCCAGAACAGTTGTTCACTGTGCTTATGCAGAACCTATACACTGACTAAGGTGGTCTTTCAAATAGAATAAGGGCAGACTGCACTATTTAAAATCAGGGCAGGTGTATATGATGGATGTATTCTTTCACCACACTTATTCAATTCTATGGTGAGCAAAGAATCTGAGAAACTGGGCTATATGAATATCAGAGCCAGAGGAACACTGAACAAATGGCAGTATGTCTATGGCACATGCTTGCTGACCATGAGGACTTGAAGCGCTTGATGATGCAGCTTAATGACTACCACATTCACCATGTATTACAAAGCAATGTAAAGAACACCCAAATCCTCACTAATGAATCAATTGACAACATTGTGATAAAGAGATAAAAGAATGAAGTTGTTGATTCATTTTTCTTGAATCCACAATCAA
>NW_022104127.1:3753-4728 GCF_000313985.2 Echinops telfairi
GGGGCGGTGGGGAGCGGACTTTAACTTCATGACATATAAAAATGTTTGGTGGTAACTTTCTGACGGAATCTCCAGGCTGTCGTGGTGTGTATATTCCCAGATATTAAAAAGTCCATGTAAATATAAATTTTCATGTTTATTTAAATAAAAATGTACCATACCATATCATTCTGTAATCTTTGCTATTAATTAAAATGTATCATTGTATAGAAATACAGGTCTGAGCCACCACTTAAAAATAACCTTATTGCTAAAAAATTATCTATATCCATGATAAATATTCAAAAAATATAATAAAGTACAACCCCAAATCAATAAATCACTCAAATCCTCTCACCTTGAAATAACCAATTGCTCTCATTTATTTATTATTTATTATTTATTCTTAACCTTGGCGGCATAGTGGTGACACGGGCTGCTAAGCAGTTTTAAAATACCAGCCACTCCGAGGGAGAAAGATGAGGCTTTCTATTCCTGTAAAGGGTTATAGTGTCAAAAACCCCCAGGGACAGTTCCAGCCTGTCTTACAGAGTTGCTATGAGTTAAAATGGCCTCGATGGCAGTGAGGTTTTCTTTTTCTCTTTACATAGGTATAGATAGAAGAATTAAAAAATGAATTAAAATACACTTCTTTAACATTTAAACTTTACTAAGTATGCTATTTTAAAATAAAAGATATGTAAATTTAATTTAAATCTTTAAAAAATTTTACATATATGCAGCACCGATATTACATGTATATGTATATGTGAAATTTTACATATGTATATACACTGTATTTACAGATATACAAGTATATACAAAAATCTCCACAACTGTATAAAAAGGCAAAATCATGCTAAATAAAGAAAAGATTGAATTTACAAGGGTTTTGTCTTGCTTGGATCCACAATCAATGCTTATGGAAGCAGTAGTCAAAAGACACATTGCATTAGGTAAATCTGCTGCACAAGACCTCTTTAGATATTGAAAACA
>NW_022104127.1:4828-6474 GCF_000313985.2 Echinops telfairi
AGACTACGTTTTCCTTAGAAGCAAGGATTGCAAGACTTGGTCTCACGTGCTTTGGACATGTCAGGAGAGACCAGTCCCTGGAGAAGGACATCATGCTGGGTAAAGTAGAGGGACAGAGAAAGAGAGGAAAGCTCTCAAAGAGATGGATTGACACAGTGGCTGTAAAAATGGCCTCAAGCATGGAAGTCATTATGAGGATGGTGCAGGACAGGGTAATGTTTCATTGTGTTGCGCATAGAGTAGCTGTGGGTCGGAAACTATTCAATGGCAGCTCCCAACAATATACACTATGGTTAACTTCCTCTTTTTCAATGCCCTTCTACTTTACCAAACATGAAAACAATGCTAGAACAGCCTCAGTACACAAGAAAAATCTCTGGTATCTGTTCCCTAGTCCCCAACACTCACCACCCAAGAGTAATTTTTTTTCTTTTGGGCCTTCATATAGATATGGGATTATATAGTATGTATTCTTTACTTGACATAGATGTTTCAGATTTATCCATGTATCATAGTTTTTAAAAATCAAATTTGAATCTAACAAAAGAAATTGTATGGATGTAAATAAAATTTTAAAAATGCTGAACTAGATCAATAATTTCTCAAGAAATATTAGTTCATTAAGTTCACAAAAATATTTTAAAATTAACTGATTTGCCATCAATTAATTTTTTACAGTTTTATTGACATATTATATAATTCAATAGTTTGATCATATCAAGAAGAGTTGTATAATCATCTCCACAGTCCATTTTAGAACATTTTCTTCATTCTTGTACTCATCGTTATTAGCCACCTATTCCCACCCCTGCCCCGCCATCTCCTACCATATCCCCAAGGAACCATTAATCCAGTTGCTTTCTCTATAGATCTACCTATCCTGGATTTCATGTACAGGAAAACATAAAAAAAAGCTAACAACAATAACAAAGTAAAACAAATAAAGACCTCAATTGACGAGAAAGCAGAAAATATTAAAAACTGGAACAAAATTAAATGGGTCATAAAGGGGATCAAATGATAGGGTGCTAAATTTTAACTTAACTGCATCTGCAAAAACCCACTTTCCAAGGCATTCTGCATGATAGCAAGGCTATTCACATCCTTGGTCCATGGTCAGAGGGGTTTCACCAGGTACTTAATCCAGGTGTCCTTTAGACCACCTTGATTGAAACCCTTTTGTGAAAGGCAAGCAGGTCAGCATTTCTCTATCTCACCTACTGTCTCACTCATCTCAGATTTTATCGGTTATATTGTTTTTCCTTTGTTCAAGGTCAGAGCATGCAGCTCTGTCTCAAAACTAACATTTTCCTAGAAGGTAAGTGTCATTGTTTGTTTAATTGAAGTAATTGTTTACACCAAATTCTTTTAGTATTAGTTTTTCCAAGTTGTTCTTATTTATATCTTGGTTGTCTGGATTTCATTGTTGAATTGTTTGTCAAAAGGGTTCATGAATTGTCATGTACAAGCATGTCTGAGTCTTTCCTTTAGACATGATTACCAATTTGGTAAGGTTGTAAATACCATTGAGTGATATTTTAGTCCTCTAAATTTTCTAAATGTCACTGTATTGACTTCTGTGATAATTTTTCCTGGGAGAATTTAGAGATCATCCTAACTTTTCTTATTTTTGATGACTTCAGTTT
>NW_022104127.1:9381-10967 GCF_000313985.2 Echinops telfairi
TTTCTAAGAAGTTAATTTTCTTCAGGTTGATCTATCTTATAATCTAAATATGAAGAGTTTTATGGAGATTATAAAACTCTGGAAGCAAATGCAAGAATGTAGAAAAGTCAAACCCATTCTGAAAAAGAAGGGAAAAAATTTAAAGACGACTATAAGAATTGTTAATTAAAGTCATAGATCAACGCTACAGAATTAAGAATCCAAAAATAGATTCGCAGATTTATGGTTAATTGAGTTTCTATTGAGCTACAATTTACATACTGTAAAGTTCATCCTTTTTAGTGCATAGTTCTGAGAGCTTGGGCAAATATATTCAATTGTGTAAATATTAGCACAATCAGATGTTACCAAACCAATGTGAACTTCATGGACGTTTCTTTGAATAGATCAACACTTCTCCCTAGCATACCAGAAGCACTTTCCTGAGCATTGTTTTTAGTGCGGGTTTACCAGCAGTCAGTTCTCTGGCATTTTTTTTTTTTCACTGATTCTCTCTAGGAGCCCACTGCTGCTGTTAGGTGCTGTCCAGTCAGTTCTGATTCAGAGCGACCCATGTACAACAGAAGGAACCCTGTCCAGCTTTGCTGGTATGTTAGAGCCCTTTACTGTGTTGAGGAACTTCCTCTATTTCACTGCCCCTCTCCTTTAACAAACATGACATCCTTTTCCAGGGACTGGTGTCTCCTATGACATGTCCAAAGTACGTCTGACGAAGTCTCACTATCCTTCTAAAACACTTTGTAGATGTGCTTCTTCCAATACAGATTTATAAGTCTTTTTGGCAGCCTATGGTACTTTCGATATTTTTCTCTGAACCGTATTAGTTCTTGTATTAGTTTTAATCTTGGATTTTCTGTGATTTTGCGATGATGTGTCTATGTGCGGTTTTCTTTGTATTTAGCTTTATTGGGGTTCATGGTACTTTTCAAATCTATGGCCTGACCTATATTCTTTGTCTTTAAAAATTCCCAGTCTATATAACATTCAATTATTAGTTCTGTATCATTTTCTCTCCATCCTCTCTTATCTCTCTGCTGTGGACATTTTTTCTAATCTCACTCCAGTTCACTAAGTCTCGACTAAGTTACATTTGATCTTCCACTGCACACCTTGTCATTAAAAAATATTGTGATTTGGGTGAAAGTTTATAGAACAAATAGGTATTGCTTCTTTATCAATAACAGAGCCCTTATAGATCTGTTTCTATTTTTTATTGTTTGCTCTGGTCCTTGTTATGTTGCCTTTTCCTTTGTTTGGTTTTATTCTTTAATGGGGGCACTGGACAATGTCTTTGAAAACTGGTTTGCCCACCTAGCTCGAAGCAACAAAGCCCACATGGAAGAAGCACAGCAACCTGCGTGATCACGAGGTGTCAAAGGGATCAGGTACCAGGCATCAAAGAACAAAACACCATATAATTGTGAATGAGAGGGATTTCAGATTGGGGACCCAAGTCCATCTGTAGGCAACTAGACATCCCCTTAAAGAAGGGTTGCGGGGAGGAGATGAGCCAGTCAGGGGGCAGTGTAGCAATGAGGAAACATACAATTTTCCTCTGGTCCTTAAATGCTTCCTCGCCCCCCCCT
>NW_022104127.1:12550-13808 GCF_000313985.2 Echinops telfairi
AGGATCAATTTACCCAAAAGCAATATTCTCCCTCCCCACGCCCCCGGAAACTCAGATGGTTTGAAGATAAGCGGCAAATATGATTTGTATTTGCAGTTTACCCTTTGCTCCTAGAATTCAGAATTGATGGTCTCAAGCCAAAGCAGGGGTGTAGGTTATCTTAATGAATTCTAGACTCCAACTTTCATCATTTAGTCATCTGAGACTGCTAAAAGTTCTGCTCTGCCTCTCAGCAGCCTTTTCAGGAATCAGTAAATACTTCCAAATCAATAGACTCTACTTGCCAGTCTCATTTTTCTGTATTTCTAATGCGTTCTGAATCATGGATAGGTAATGCTTAACTTTTTTAAGGTAGATTTTTTAAAGTGTATTTGTCCAGTTTTGTTTGCCCTGAATCAATGCTTCAAATTGCGTACTCCTCTACCCTACCTCCATTGTTGCTGGCTTTTTAAAAGAGTGAGTTAATTTCCCACGTACCATACTGAATGAGGGAGCAAATTCAAAATATCTGGCTGTTATGATATTCCTCCACATGTATGTTCTCTACAGGATACCATTCCCACTGCTAGTCTTCATAACAGCACATGGAAATAAAACTCCAGGAACATTCCCCTAGAACAATGGTTCTCAACCTTCCTAATGCCGTGACCCTTTAATACAGTTTCTTATGTTGTGGTGATCCCTCAACCATAAAATTATTTTCATTGCTACTTCATAACTGTAATTTTGCTACTGTTATGAATCGGGTGACCTCTGTAAAAGGGTTGTTCAACCCCCAAAGGGGTCACGACCCACAGGTAGAGAACCGCTGCCCAAGAAACTTTGGAGAGCACGTGGTCCTGCTGACATCAGGAATTTATACTATGGGCCTTTAGCGTTATGAGACAATACATTTTTGTTCTTACAAATCATGTAATGCATGGTACTTTGTTAAGGCAGTCCTAGGAAACTAATATAAGTGTATGAATTTGGTAAGACCTCAATAAAGTGAGTCCATGATGATAATAATGATGACAGAAATGGCATACTTCCATTTCAGTTACAAAATGCTCTAACCTAGTTAAATACTCATCCTTTGAGAGAAAGCCCGACTGACTCTCATTGGAAAATGTGATTTACAAGGATTGATATGCACTCCAAATCCTGCCTTTTTGTAGAATATATCTGTGTCCTCAGTATCAGGTAGAAGGCTGTTCATTATTGATCCTCCATGGTGCATACCTTATAATTTCATCAAACCACTTTTCCATGAGCACCC
>NW_022104128.1:0-1112 GCF_000313985.2 Echinops telfairi
GGAGCCCCTCTCTCCAGCTTTGGAAACAGAGCCTCTAACTCTACCGGGTGCGTTTCCATTCTTTGGGGCCTGCTTCTTCCTGAGCCCCCGGACAAGGCCCTGGGGTCCTCTTCTGAGAGTCAATTCTGCTTGCCGAACCCAACCAGGAAAGGCAATGGCAGGCTTGGATCTTCTGTCCTAACTCAAAGAGCTCTCTGATTTCCAAAGCTAGACCCTGTGATGGGCCCAGGAGGCCCACCCACATTAAAGAGTGCTCTTCAGAGAATAGGGGCCATCCTGCCTTCAGCCTGACTCTCACTCTATGCACAGACGGAGGTGAGAGCCACAGCAACAAGGCTGGTTCTCAGGGCTCCTGATTATCAATGGACTCCTCTTTCTTGGCATTTAAGGGTAGTTTATCTTTTTGTGTGTCTCTTAGGCTATTGAATTCCAATACAATTTACTGAGTAGTCGGCAGAGACTCCAGGGCTTCTGGTTCATATCAGTTTACTCTTCATGTTCCTTCCTCCCTTCCTTTCTCTTGGCCCCACTTGCCATGGCCACATAGGAGTTTAGTATTTGGGTGCCCTACATCTGGTCTATTTTTAACATTCCATTATTATGTGAAAAACTCACATTGAAATGAGCATGTTTGGAAATCACAGTTATTTATTTCTCAAGACCACAGACTCTCCAAGGAATGACCCTAAAATTACAGCACAGGTGGTCGAAACTCCATCTCTCTTAACTCATCTATTTTGAAATTAGAATAAGTGTACAAACTACAAAACGACATCAATATTTATATATGAGGAAGGGGAAATAGAGCTTTGTGCATATATTTATAGGTTTAGTATAAAGGTAGCTGGACATTGTGCCTCCACTCAAGTACCCCCTCAATGCAAGAATACTTTGTTCTATTAAACTGGCATTCCATGATGCTCACCTTCCCTACACGATCGCGGAAGACAAAGCGGCTGCAGAAGCAAATGTGATGAAGAAAGCTGATGGAACCCGGCTGTCAAAAGATACAGCGTCTGGGGTCTTAAAGGCTTGAAGGTAAACAAGCGGCCATCTAGCTCAGAAGCACAACAAAGCCCACATGGAAGAAGCGCACGAGGTGTCAAACGGAT
>NW_022104128.1:4350-6441 GCF_000313985.2 Echinops telfairi
AATGCAGATGGCAACAAATGTACAAATGTGCTTGACATGATGTATGTATGGATGGATTGTGATAAGAGTTGTGCGAGACCCCAATAAAATGATTTTTTTTAAAAATCAATGCCTGGGTGTGGACGCCTGCATTGAAAACCAAAACTTTTTAATTAACATTTTCTCATTTGTTTTTCCTTAAACCACTGTTTTTCACATGAAACGAATTTTGTCCCCCCACCTCAGGACCCTTAGCACTCCAAACCACAGAATGTCTGGCCCCAAAGGTCAATACTGACAAGCCTGAGGATTCTTGCCCTAAATAGAGAAACTATTTCTCAAGCTCAGTAATGTTGTTGTCCCGTCCCAACTCTTAGCTACCCGATACACAACAGAATTGAACACTGGCCTTGCGCCATCGTCATCATTGAGCTTATGTTTGAACCCATTGCTGCAGCCACCGTGTCAATCCAGCTCATGAAGGGCCTACCTCTTCTTCCCTGACCGTCCACTTTACCAAGCATGATGTCCTTCTCCAGGGACCGGCTCTCCTAACTTGTCCAAAGGATGTGAGACAAAGTCTCACCTCACCATCCTTGTCTCTAAGGAGCATTCTGGCTGTACAGAATCTGTTTTTGAGACAGATCTGTTTGTTATTTTGGCAATCCATGGTACTTTCAGTATTCTTGGTATTGAATTATGTACTTTCAATAACATCATACTTCAAATGAATAGATTTTCTTCCATTTTCCTAATTCAATGTCTAACTTTCACATACATATGATGTGATTGAAAATACCTTGGCATGGATCAGGCACCCCGTAGTCCTTAGAGGAATATCTTTGTTTTTCGACACTTTTCAGAGATTTTGAGCAGCAGATTTATGCAGTGCAGGTGTCCTTTAATCTCTTGATTAGTTTCCATGAGCATTGATTGTGGATCCAAGCAAGAAGAAACTCTTGACAACTTCAATCTTTTCTCCATTTATCATGATGTTACCTATTGGTCCAGTTGTGAGGACTTTGGTTTTATATACATTGAGTTAGAATTCATACTGAAGCCTGCAATCCTTGATCTTCAGCAAGTGCTTCGAGTCGTCCTCACGTTCAACAAATGAGGTTGCTTCATCTGCATATCACAGGTTGTTAATAAGCCTTCCTCTAATCCTGATGCCTCATTCTTCTTCATATAATCCAGCGTCTTTGGTTACTTATCTAGCATGCAGATTGAAAGACAACCCTGAGACGCAGCCTTTCTGATTTTATACCATGTAGTGTTCCCTTCTGTTGCACACCTGCCTCGTGAACAATGTACAGGTCCCTAAGGAGCACAATGTAGTATTCTGCTACTCAGGGCTAAGGGCCACACATATCCGAATTACACCTGTGCTTATTACGAAAGGCAGATTCTTGGGTTCTAACGTGACCTCCTCAACCAAAATCATGGAGAAAGAGCCAAGGATACAACTCCAGATGCACAGGGAAGTTCAAGAAACACTAGCTTTGAAAAAGGCTGGTTTCATTTCCGACTGTGTGCTTATGAATGCCTTGCATGTATTCTTCTTAACACGATGATGATTGTTAGAGCTGAGAATACAATGAGAAAAGCAGGTCTAATCTCCTAGATGCATTTTCGGAGCAAGTCAATGCCTGCCTGCTGGTTCTGTGAAAACCCAAAGCTGGGATGTATGTATGTCGTATGCTTCCAAGGGTCCTAGGCCGTCTATAACACAAGCCTTCCCTGGATCAGTACTGTGGGGAAAAGAGATGCCTTTCATAGCGGCGACATGTACATTTTGCTCATGTTGCCTCTCCTGTGATACTGGCCCACTTTCAACTGTGCCCTGAGCAAGAGTGGCCTGGTGGGGGTTGGACGGGGGTGTAAAGAGAATAAGAAAACTAGAACATGTGTATCAGAGGAACACGGAAAGAAAAGGCTGGATTTGAGGGTAAGGAGTCAGCATAGTCGTGGATTTACAGCACTTCTTTTCCCTCTCCCCAACTGAACAAAAGAAAATTAATTCTAGGGAATAACAATGGCCTCGCAGTTATATCACTAGGCCATAAGTGTCCTGGTGCCCTAATGAGTCACACGCATCTTGGACTGCGAACC
>NW_022104128.1:7844-9271 GCF_000313985.2 Echinops telfairi
CCAGTAAAGTGATCGAAAAGAAGAAGAAGGGACGAGAAAAGTTAATGTCAACCAAGGCCTACCAGAGTTAGGAATTCATAAAGAATCGTTGAGTGGGCAGGGACAGTCACCAACATTCTAAGTAATTTTTACGTAACTATAAAAAGGAATGAGGTGCTGCAGCAGGAGGACTTGGGTATCCAGTCCACTGACTCCTGACATCCACTCACATCGCATGCTCACCCCCTAACTCATACAGTGGCTTTCTTGTATTCATCTGGATCTTTTGAACATTCATGAATGTCCAAGGTAAGAGGAATTTCTCCATTGGGCTCTCATTCTTATTTAGGGGCAACAAGAATCTCCCTAAATTAAACTTCCCTGGCTTTTTCCTAAGAGCGATGATGATCCATCTATTGACCATTCCAACCATCAACTTTCTGAATGCACAACATGTTCTTGATAAATGCTGCCACATGTCAGTCTATGGACTTGTGCTTTATCACATTAAAATTGCCCTTCTTAAAAGCCATCTCTGCTCCAGAATTAGACTGAGCTGTTCTGCCGAGTGAGAGCCAGTTCTTAAGATACAGTAAGTCAGTGGCTACCCAAGTTGGCGCATGTGTTTGGGAAACAAGTCCTCTTCCACTGCCAGATGCTGAGTTAGGGAGTCTGGGTCGAGGCCTAGGCACCTGCATTTTTCAACATTTTCCATCCGATTTTGGCCTCCAGCCTGCTTTGGAAAGCCCGCAGGCAGCCCCAGGCATCATCCTCCGGTGGGGAAAGGAGATAGCAAGACACAGGATAGAGCTGGTGTCATGTGAGAACACTTGGCTCCGGGACTGGGTTTACTCCCCTGCTCGGCCTACTTTGTGGTGCCTGCCTTTCCCTCACTTCCTCTCCCGGGGCTCTGGCTTCCTGTGGCAGAGTAAGTTACCTTCCTGCCGGTTCCACGTGGTTCCACGTGGATTTCCTCTCCCTGCATCCTCACACTTCACCTCTCCTCGGCCAAAACCGCCAACAACAGGAGCTGGTGACCTGATGGCATGCCCCCGGGCAGACTGATGCCCTTAGGTACAAACACTCCAATGAAACATTCCCCAACCAAGTGACACTTGTCCGTGGCACGACTTTCCTTTCGTCCCATGGTGTGCCTGGACTGTGCTTGCTATCCATTGGGAACACTGCCTATGTCCTGCAGATTGCTCACTGGGATGCATGCTGACGTGGTGCCATGAGAAGGACAGGTCAGCCAGTAGGGAAAGGATGGGAGCACCCATGTAGGAGTGCCAGGGTGAGGAAAGGGCCCGCCCCTATTTCTCCGTTCCAGAGGCTGCAAAGCTCAGGTGCCGGTGACAAGAATGAATCTCGGTAATTGACCACAGCAGAGTCCTACGAGGTCCAAGTTCTTGGGTTTTTGGCGAGGATTCTCTCTTATTAACGAACAA
>NW_022104128.1:10453-12164 GCF_000313985.2 Echinops telfairi
AGATATCAGAAAGAGATATGGGGGAAGCCACTAGGTATCAAACTGTGACCCTGCAAAGGACTCGGGCATGAAGGAGCCCACGTACCTGCTTGTTAAGTAATTTATAGTCTGGCTGAGATAAGCTAGGCGGGCACACAGGCAGGCGCTGTGTGATCACACAGGGGGTCCTTGCTGCAGCTCCTCTTTTATACTTGGGCATCTTCTTTACTTGCTTGGGTTGGGAAGGGTATATCAACATGTTAGTGATGGGAGTATTACAGATCAAAAGAAATGATTGGCATGTCATCCCAGCCAGTGCCCTAGAGCTAGAGAGTCTAGATTCAAACCATGTATCAGTGCTTTATTCGCTGTGTGACTTTGGGAAAGTTGCTCAACCTTTCCAGGTCTCTAAATCCCCACCTGTCATAGAGTGAGATCACCCAGGCAAAGCTGTAAACTCCGTGCCAGGGGCAACGCTCAACATGAGCTCAGTGTCTGTCATTATCAGGGAAGGCAATGTATCTTAGGAGCTAGGACTTAGGCAGACCCACACAACAAAAATGGGTCAAAATCAGAACTGAAACCCAAGCCCCCTTAGTCCCAGTTCAGTGCTAATTTCTTTGTTGTAAATTTGCTTTCTTTGCTACTTCTTATTGTTTCAACAGAAAATGATAAACAGTAACAATAATTACACAAGGGGCTGGGGGAGACCTGGTTCGTTTGGTTTTAAGGCCTAAAAGCAAGTTTCGGGCCCATCTCGGAGGCCCTCAGTCATAGAGCTGGGCAGTGTACACACACAGAAGCTGTGGTTCCTGTTAGCACAGGTGGTTCAGCACTCAGGATGGCTGTGCTGGAGTGTGGGAAGGCCAACGTGTTTAGCTCCATATTCTAGAGCTTTGTCCCACATTATCCTAACCTTTTGCTGTGAGTTCTGCTAAAGTCTCTAACTCTCTGTCAATATTCTTGGATACTTTGCAGACCAATCAGACCAGGATACTGCCATGGTCTTGAATACTGGAGCAGGAAGGGGAGGCTACACACTGTCATACAGGTGTGCTCAGTATCCTTGCCACCAGGGAAAGGCAAGTCACAATCACAATGAGTTGCCACTTCACACCCCTGGTTTGGTCAGCATCAAAAGATAATCAGAAGTATTCATAAGGGCTTGGAGAAACTGGAAAAATCATTCACTGCCAGTGAGAATGTCCACTGGTGCAACCGCTGTGAAAAACAGCTTGGTGGCCCCTCAAAAGTGAGACATAGATGACCCTCTGCTCCAGCAATCCCACTGCTCTCTATGGACCCAAGAAACTTGGTCCCGGGGATCCAAACAGATGCTCTGACACCAGAACTCGGGGCATTGTTCACAACAGACACAGAAACAACCCGAAGGCCCCTCAACAAATGAATGGGAAAACATAACACGGTCCATACATACAATGGGACCATGTCCAGCCCTAAAGAGCAAGGAGCGGAGATACCTGCTATGACATAGTTACCCTTGAAATCATGGAGAGTGAAATGAATCAGACTCAAAAGGAAAAATATTTTATGATCCCAATTCTAAGAAATATTTAGAAGAGGCAAATGCATAAAGACCAAAGTCTTATCAGTGCTTACCCTGGATTCGCAGAAGGAGAAATGGGGAGTTACTAATGACTTGAGGGCTATTTGTTGTTTCTGTTTGGGGTCTTGGAACCATTTGAAAATGGAGAAGGGTGATGGCTGCACA
>NW_022104129.1:0-947 GCF_000313985.2 Echinops telfairi
GAAGCTCCTTCCAGAGCTCCCATCTGGGGATGGAAACAAGTATGAGTGTTGGGAAGGGACAGAGAGGACAAGCGTTAGGTCCTGGTAAAGACCAGGAGGTTCAGGCTGCCTGACTGACATACAGCAGGGCCACTCATTCTTTAATAAATGAGTCATGAATTTACACAGAGATCCAACCACTTGTGGGTTTCCTGTGAGCTTCAGTGTCAACTTAATTAAACCAAGGCAGTGAGATGCACATTTAAACAAGAAAGAACATGGATTCAAATCAATCTGGTAAGAAAAAAAGAAAACAGAGAGTCAGAGAGAGTATCAGAGCTCATATAAGCCCAGTTCTGAAGGACCTTAAATAGAGGCAAACTGCTGGCTTTTGCCAAGTAGCACAAACTGCTGTTGACTGTGGGAAGGGAGTTTCTTGGATTTGTGGGAATGAAGAACATTCTCCCCATCTTCTCCTGGGTGTGTCTTCTCACACCCAGAAAAGCATGCCACTCACGCCAAGTTCAATAAAGAATTGTTCCCTGGTTCCCCTCCTGCCCTTGCCTTTGGGAATCATGGGAGCTGCCAACGACAGTGACCAGAACTCTCCATAAGACGAGAGCTAACGAGGCTCAAGCCTGCAACCAAGCTTCAATGTGAGGAAAAAATCTCCACCCTGAGATCCCCTACCTTGTAAATTTAGATTCCTGTTCATGTAAAGGGCTCAAATGGAAGACAGAGTGAGTTGGACAACGGCCACAGCAGGCCACGATGTGTGCTTGCCCAGAAGGGCAAATGATAACTTGATGACGTTTTGTCCATGGAATCGGCCAAATGTTTATTCAGTGGCTGTTACTGTGATGTTAGATTGTCCTAGAACATGAAAAAGAAGGAAGAGAGAGAGAGAGTGACTGTGTAAAAACAAATTGTACCCAATTATTTACTTATTGCAGCAATATAGAGGACAC
>NW_022104129.1:2696-3658 GCF_000313985.2 Echinops telfairi
TAATTATTAGCATTCTGATTTTGTTTCTCTAGAGAACCCTGTCTAACACAACTGGGCAGTGTTTCATCCCGTTGTGCATAGGCTTGCTATGGGTCAGCACTGACTAGATGGCACATAACAAAAACAACATTTGTGTACATGCATTTACCTTTGCTGTGAATATATCCATGAATAAAGATGCATATACAGGGAAGTGGAATAAAACTTCTTAGGCATAACCAAACATCTTGAGAGTGTGAATATCTGAACCTGGGAGCTGAAGACCATAGTCCTGAGGGAAAATAAGGTCAATTTGCATAATACAGTCCCCAAAGTCAGTGTTTTACATCTCACTTTGGTGAGTAGCAACTGAGCTTCTTAAAAGCTCATGAGCGGTCATCTAAGGTGACCTGTGGTCACCTATGGTCTCTCCCTACCTGGAGAAAAGTAGAGTGATGAATCAAAGACACATGGAGACAGTCCAATAGATTAATAGACCAGGCCAACATCAATCTTCATAACACAGAGACCAGAAGAACGAGGTGGTGCCTGGCCATCATTATCCACTGCTCTAACAGGGGTCACATACACAGAAAGGTCCTGGTAGAGTGGGAGAAAAACATGGAACAGATGTGAAAATCAAAAAAAGACTAGGTTTTATGGTTAGATACAGACTGATGAAATCCCTGCATTTACGGCTCTTCGTCATCCCTCAGTTCCACAAATGAACTGAATAGACAGGTCCATAAAGGGAAAAATAACACTAGTTATAGATGCATACCTTAATTGATTATTGATATCAAAGGGGCAGTATTTGCTCAATGACTAGGTTCAGAAGGGTTAGAAAAGGAGTCATGGAATAAGAAGTGGGATCGGTAATGTTACATTCTGGGCTGTGTGATCAAAGAGATAAAATGTGGATGGGTTGTTGAATGAAAATCAATTCTGCTCTGCAAACCTCCACCAAATTCATAATAAAATAG
>NW_022104129.1:5011-6441 GCF_000313985.2 Echinops telfairi
TATATGATATAAGAAAGCATCACTCAAGTCACACCTTTAATCAAGCGTCACCCTTACTCTGACGTAAGGGGAGTTTCCTTGCAGGTAGGTTTGACTACATCATATACATATGCGTATGGATATATGTGTGTATATATATATCCATTAGATTGATGATAGATAGATAGAGATAAATGCATTCTCTGGATCCCATATTTGGCTCCTCATCATCTGACCTCCAGTTCTTGGGGCTGGAGCTTGCAGCCTGTCTCCTGGCCTACTGATTCTGGAATCTACTGGGTTTTGCTGTTTTCTGAGCTTGTCCCTCAACAACTGCATTACCGACTTTGGGAGTCACCAGCTTCTATAGACTATACATCAATAACCTACCTGTCGTCCACTCTGCTGATTTTAGGGTAGTCAGCCCTGCAACGGTCCTGTGAGTCACGGAGAAGCCTCCAATCTGATGGACTTGCCTGTCTCTATAGCCATGGAGTTTGTTTGCTTGAGGTAAATCTCTCTCACATGCTCTTTCTATTCATATTTATTTGCATCTTCGGAGCCCTGGAGGTGCTGTCAGTTAGGCCTCGGAATGCTAGCTGCAAGGTCAGCAGTTCAAACCCAGCAGTTGCTCTGTGGGAGCTAGATTCTTTCTGCTTCGGTAAGGATTAACAGTCTTGGAAATGCACAGGGCCATTCCAGTAGGCCACACAGAGTCTCCAAGAGACAGAATTCACTGAATAGCAGTGGCGTTTTAGATGTCTAGGAATCCAGTAGATGGCACCGGGTTTGGATTTCTTGTGTATCTATGTCGTCACTAGTTCTGCTTCTTTAGAGATCCCAGTTGACGCTAACCCCACTCTCACAGCTCCAGTCCCCAATCACTGGGGCCCTCTTGGCTCCCAGCACATCACCCCAAGGGGATGCACGCTCCAAGCGCGCCTGCCCAGGCGCTCTGCGGGCCATCCATTTTTGCTGGGATCCACAGCCTCTGTGTTTCCTGGACACTGACACATCAACAGAACTGCTTCGTGTGTGAAACGCAAGAAAAATAAATTGCCTGAACCATGAAATGAAAGTGTAAGGCACAGACACAAAAATATTTCTTATTACATTCAACAGACATAAAGTTTCAGTCAGCTCGGGAGGAAGATTTCTACGGTTGTTGTAAGTTTCGGGAAGATGACACGACTCAAAAATGAGGCTGGTAGCAAAGCGGAGGGTTTATTTTGCGTCTGGGTGCAGATAGGCTGAGGCAACAAGCTCTGAGCTGAACAAGAAGAGTGCTTTATTGGTGAAAAAGCAAGGTCCAGTCCTCACTTGGGAACACACCAGGTGACATTTGAAATTTCACTCTTTTTGCGGTTGCCCTGTTCCCGGAGTGAGAGGCAAGGCTTTCTCAAAACGGCTATGGGTGATATTCAGTGGTTTCCCCTGGTTCAGCACGCTGG
>NW_022104129.1:8077-9105 GCF_000313985.2 Echinops telfairi
AAACTGCTTGGCCTCCCCGTGGCTCCTTAGTGAACGTATTGTTGTACTAAATAGATGCTTATTTCTGATTCTCATTGAACAGCCCCTTAAATTATTTTCCAGTTATTTCATCAGAAACTGCCTATAGGGGACTAATGTAGTAGGCTTCTTAAGTGGTAGGATTAGTTATATAACACAGGAGAATATTTAAAAATCTGAACCCTGCAGGCATGTGCTATGGTGGAGAGGGCTGTAAGGAGGCTAACTAGGGAGTTTTTCTTATGACTTGGTTACTAAACTGAAAGATTGAAGGTTCAAATCCATTCATAGGGGTTAGGGTTAGGGTTAGTAAAAATAAAAAATAAACAACATTTTAAAAATAAAATAACCCATTCATAGGCACCTTCAAAGAAAGCCATGGCAATCTACTTTCAAAAGATCACATCCACTGAAGACTCCAGCACATATGTGCCACTGTGCCACACACAGTGTCAAAGTGAGTTGGAATTGACTCAATGGTAATGAGTTTGGTTTGATTAAGATGCATCAGAAGGACATCTGGATGGCCACCTCCATTAGAGGCAGCTAGCAATGACAGGGTTGAGTTTAGGAGATCAGATTTGAAGATAGACAGGTCAATGTGACACACACACAGAGTGACATGTTATGAGGTTGTCAGGCTAAAAGTACAGAACATGCTGTGATGCTCAAAATAGTAGACTGCTTGTACATACAGGGTGGATGAAGAGCCAGAGAAAGAATAATTCGAGAGGAAGATAGAATCTCAGAGGGAAAAAAAACAAAAAAGAAATTATAGCAGGAAAGAACCTGTTGGGAGAAAATATTTTAAGAAAGAAGTGATGCCTACAATGTCACTTGAATACAAACTGGTAAGAATGAATGAAGCAAAGTTACTGCGTGTCATTACAAGAAGGGCACCTGAGAACTTTGAGTACGCAGGAGAAGACCAGGAGCAAGCAGAGGTTGGTGGAGAATTGAAAAAAGCAAGACTAGACAATTTCAATGCTGTCGTGATCAGGGAACTAACG
>NW_022104129.1:10337-12098 GCF_000313985.2 Echinops telfairi
AGACACCCACTCTAGGGAGGGAGAGGCAGTTGTGTAATCCCAACACAGCACACTCAAGCCTTCCTTGTCCAGCAGAGGCAAGTATAACAGTCCTTTTATCTCTGCGGGCACGCCTCCCTCCAGATAGGTCAACTTTCGCCATCCTGGAGGAAGACCCCGGAAGACTCAGTAGAAGACATACTCGGGCCTCGGCTCCTCACAGACAAGTGTTAGAGCTACTTTAGCACTGACGGCAAGCACCCAGTGGCAGCGACAGATCTGGACAACATTATACTGAGTGAAAATAGCTGATTGTATAAGGGCAAATGCGTGACTACTGTGATAAGGGAAGACGAACAAAAACACAAGGTAAAGATTTTCATACCAAAGGGAAAAAACTTTAGAGATTGCCTAGGATTCAGGGCTGGCAAGTAGGGGAAGATAAAACAATAGACTGTTGGGTGTTCCCTTGGGTGAAATGGAAGTCTGCAACAGAGAGAAAAGAAATCAAGAAGTAGGCGAAAGGTGAACTATTGGAGCGGTTGATTAGTAGTTTAAACTGTTGGGTACACAGTTGGTCTGAAATATAATCCCCCATTCAAATTACAGTAAAAATTGTTTTTTTCAAAAAAAAGAAGAAGAAGCAAATGCTGTGCTTTAAAGGGGAGCTTCCCAAACCACCAAGTAAAGTAAACACCACGACTACTTTCTCTGAACTCTGCTTGTCCCTTCAAAGCATTAATGGAAAGTACTTGATGCTTTCTGATTATTAGTTTGTGGTCTAACTCCCAAACTCTCCATATCCACATAAAGGCAGTAGCTGGGTTTTTGTTTTATTTTTTGTTTGTATTGACTTGTATTTGTTAAAAAATATAGCAGATGCCCAGTAAATATTGGTGAAGGGACTGGGGAAGATAAATGAGGGGAAAGAGGCCCACCATCCTGTGTGATCCAAGGACTGTAAATAATAAAATCCAGTATCAGAGTAGGAAATTGTATTAGAACTTACATTCTGAGCATCTGGTTTGTGGAAGGATAGGGATGACGAGGAACATCCTAAATCCATTTGCAGAGTCCTGAAGTGGAGTGTCCCTCCATTGAATCCCTTGGGCACATTGACCAGGGGTGTAAATAGTCTTTCCTTCAGACAGAGTACATTGCAAAATGGATTATGTACTACAGATATAGGTAGGCTGAAATTTAACAGAATATCTTTTTTTCCCTTTTGACCCATTTTTTATTTGTTCTAGTTTCTACTAACCTTCTGCTTTCAATTGACCTGATGTTTTTCTGCCCTTTGTTGCCATTGTTGGGGTTTTTGTATGATCTTCTTTATATGAAATCCAAGATAGGTAAATCTATAGAAAAAGCAACTAGATTATTAAGTCTTTAGGGTTATGGCAGGAAGATGGGGGTAATGTGCAGCTAAAATTAATAGGTACAAGAATTAATAAAATGTTTTAAAATTAGATGTGATAATTGGACAAATATATATATAGATACATATAGATATATATACCATGGAATTTTAAGGTACATGAAGTATATGTCAATAAAAGTGTTTTAAAAACTGGCAACGAGTTCTTCAGAAAAAGGTATTTTATAACAACTCCTAGCATAAATTCTCAAAAAGTGTTAGCTATTATTATTATAAGTATCCATATGACTCTTATTTTTAAAACTTGTAGTTAATTATCAGTTAGTTTGCTAACAGAAAAAAAAGATTTTTTGAAGATTATCCGGATAGTGTTTTTGCTGAGACCAAGATCCCCCTCAGAGCCT
>NW_022104130.1:0-1207 GCF_000313985.2 Echinops telfairi
TATGTACAACCAAACACTTGATGGGATTTGGTTCCTTGGTTTGGACTTTTAAGGCCATGATTTCATGAGCATCCTAATTAACTGGCCTAATAACATGTTCAATGCTTCTATTCTACTCCTAGTTTCTTGCATAGTGGCTAGGGACTTTCAAGCAGTCATCCAAGCAAAATAATTGATCTTTATTAGACTTTACTAAGAGAAGAGGAAGGAAAAGGAAGAAAAAGTGGAATGCATGGCTAACAGCCTGCAAGAATAACTGCCTCCTTTGTCATGAGACCTGAAGAACTGGACAAAGCTCAGCAACCAGTACTGAGTAATTTAATCATAGCTTCTGTAAAAGCATCCTGATTAAGAGGGAAAATAGATAACAATTTCTAATTCTCATGGAATCCAGATTTCCAGGAACCACAGAGATTGAATGAACCCCTGAACCATGGCCTTGAGATAATCTTAAGCCAAGAACATTCCTTCAGTCTTCTTAAAATCAGACTATAATTTAGCATAACTAGTAAATACTGTTTATCTTGAGTATTACGTTCCTTTAAGAACAACTCCTATGATATCAAATCGACAAAAGCAGCCTGAAGGGTTATACAGGAACCCGGGGGGGAGGAGGGAGCAATGGCTTTATGCTAATTAGGAAAGAACAACTCAGAAAGAGGGAGAGAACGGTTGCATAACTTGAGGAATGAAATCAATGTCAGTGAATTATACATGTACAGCCTGTTGAACCAGTAGTGTATCTTTGCTGTGTATATGCTCAGTAACAGTAAATTAAAAACTGAGGTGGAAAAAAAATTCCTACTCATGGCAACCTCATGTTCAGCAGAGATGAACTGTGCTCCAGAGTTTTCAATGGCTGGTTTTTCAGAAGCAGACAAGAGAACAGACACTTTAAAAAAAGAGAGAGAGAGAGAGAGAGAAAGAGATCAGACACTTATTAACTTGAATGAAGGGAAAGGCAATATACAGTAAGGGGGTTGGCATCAAAAAATTATCAAGGCAAACTAAGACAACTGGCAGAGCACAAAGCTAAAGGCCAACAAAGGTAAATATTATTACCTACACAATTATGCAAGAACAGTATTAACAATAATCTAAAAGTAGACACACAGACACTCAAGTTGAACAAGGATAAGATAAAAGGTACTGCACCTATAGGTTTGACCAAGGATATTTCTATGTATTTAGGTATGCTGTAAATATA
>NW_022104130.1:2701-3699 GCF_000313985.2 Echinops telfairi
TGCCAAGCAAGAATCATACATCCTGGGGGACGGACAGCAGACAAGTGGGTGAAGGGAGACGTCGGATGGTGTAAGATATGACAAAGTAATAATAATTTATAAATTATCAAGGGTTCATGGGGAGGGGGATGCGGGCAGGGAAGGGAAAAAATGAGGAGCATACCAAGGGCTCAAGTAGAAAGCAAATGCTTTGAGAATGATGATGGCAACATATGTACAAATATGCTTGACACAATGGATTGATGGATGATGGATGGATGGATGGATTGTGATGAGTTGTATGAGCCCCCAATAAAATTATTTTTTAAAAAAAGAATCATACATCCAAAAAAATATATCCCTTAAACATGATGGCAAAATTAGGACACATCCATATAAATTGAAATTAAGGAATTTGTAAAAATCTGAGCAACCTTATAAAAAGCATATTTCTGACAGAACCAACAACACCTGACATCATCACCCAAAAAATGAACTGTGAAAACAATTCTCAAAAATAAAATAAGCATACAAGACTGATATATCAAAGAACCCAATGCATACATCTGTACATGGATTTACAAAGCAAAAAAAGGAAATAAATCGTGTAATTACAGAACTTCTAAACAGAAAGGAAGTCAAGATAGAACAGACTGTTTTAAACATCAGGAGATAAAAATAAACTATAGGATGAACACAAAAAAGTTAGTCAATCTTTTAAACAAACTAAGAAAATCACAAGGATTTAGTAAACACAAAATCAACAATGAAGAAAATCTGATACCAAAATGAACCGAACACAGAAAAATATACCCCAAAAAAAGAGCAACATACACTACCACAATTTAAAACACTAAAGAATGACACCAATAAATCCATACCTATAGCTAATTACAGAGTATAAATGCACTAGTCAAGAAAAGAGTGACAAAATGTATAGAAAAGCTGATGGTGTCCGGCTATCAAAAGATATAGTGTCTGGGGTCTTAAAGGCTTGAGGATAAGTTAACTAGCTGAGA
>NW_022104130.1:5150-6821 GCF_000313985.2 Echinops telfairi
AGGTTAGGCCACAAAGTTTACTTCAATATATTAAACACTGAAATAACACAAAGAATTTGCTAGGTTTACAAACCATACAATAAGAAATCCATAAAAGATCAGAGAGTGGGGGGACCAAACACATGGACTAACACTCTGCTTATAAATCACTGACTAGAACAAATGTGAAATATGAAAATTCCTAGAAGGAAATGAGAATGAAAATACGAAACACCAAAACCACTGATGTGGCAAAAGCATTTGAGGTCAATTTATAACAATAAGTGCATACAACCAAAAAAAGAAGAACCAAAGTATCTTAATCCAACAATGTCAACAATTAGATCTAGAGCTCTCACTGCCGTTGAGTTTATGTCAACTCACAGTGACCCTATAGGACAGGGTAGAACTAGCCCTGTGGGTTTCTGAGACTGCACCTCTTTATGGAAGTAAAGCCACTAGTAGTTTCAAACTGCTGACCTCGGGGTTAGCAGCCCAATGCACAACCACTCACCAGGGCTTCTTTTAGGAAGAGAGCCATCTAAAAAAAGACCTATAGTCATCAAGGGAAAAGAAATAACAAAGATTAGAGTAGAAAGAAAAGAAACAGAAAACAAAAACCAATGGAATACATGAGGCTAGAAGTTGGTTCTTTGAAATGATTAACAAAGTTGAGAAACCACTGGGAAATTTAATAAAGGGAATAAAAGATGCAAATAACACAAACAATAAATGAGCAACATCAAAACACAACCAAACAAAATAATAGTAACTGTACTCTGGAACTGTATTCCAACAAATATGAAAACCTAGAATTATTAAAATTTTTAGAAATACACTACTAACCTAGACTAATACAGACTCTCTTATTCACTGCCATCTACTCGATGCCAACTCATAGTGACCCTATAGAACAAGGTAGAACTGCCCTGTGAGTTACTATTTATACAAACATACAAAGACAAAGATCTATAAGGACCTCAGCCTCCATTACCCAGAAATTAGAAGAACTAAATGATGCCCAGCCATCACTGATCACAATAGGAGGTCTTGGACACAGTGGAAGAAAAATATATAACAGAACTCAAATCATTAAAAAGATCACCGTTAGTGATCTGGGGGAGACTGACAGATCAGCCCCTACACCACTGGTTCTCAACCTTCCTAAAGCCACAACCCTTTAATACAGTTCCTCACGTTGTGGTGACCCCCAACCATAAAATTATTTTTGTTGCTCCTTCATAACTAATTTTGCTACCTACTGTTGTGAATCAATGTAAATATCTGATATGCAGGATGTATTTCATTGCTACAGATTGAACATAATTAAAGCATAGTGATTAATCACAAAAATATGTAATTAAATATTGTGAAATATTTCTAATTATAAATAAATGATATTTTGTCTTGAAGCATGGTGTAGCATCGGTAACAGTCTTAATATAACAACAGTAAACTACATTGCTACATTTTGCGACAGAGTGTGTAAACAGCCAACATCAGTGCAAAGGTTGAAACAGCTTCTTTTATCGAGACCTATAGAGTCTGGGGACTTAAAGGCTTGAAAGTAAACAAGCGGCCATCTAGCCCAGAAGCAACAAAGCCCACATGGAAGCAACACACCAACATGTGTGATCATGAAGGGCCAAAGGGACCAGGCTTTAAACACCAAAGGCAGGGAGAAAAGTCATA
>NW_022104130.1:8669-9564 GCF_000313985.2 Echinops telfairi
AAGTCACTACTGGTTTTGATAATTCATTGCAAAGGCCACACATAACTCACAGACAATACTTACAATTAGGGAGGTTTATTAGGGAAGTCAATAGGTTACTATAAGTCAGGATCAGTAAGGATACAGTCATTGGTTTCCTCAGCTAGGAGCCAAGTCTCTCTGTCCAGTTCTCAGTTCTCAAACATATGGCAGCCAAGTCTCTTTGGTCCTCAGTCTCTCAGCCACATGGCCTTTTCCCTCTGCGGGCCAGGAAGGCAGCCCGCCTGTTGCTCTGCCCAACAGTTCCAGTCTCCAACCACATGAGAAGAAAGCACTGTTTAGGAAGGCAGCCCGCCTGTTGCTCTGCCCAACAGTTCCAGTCCCCAACCACATGAGAAGAAAGCACCCAACAGTGCTGGTGCTGCTCCTCTGAGTCTCTGTGCCAAAGTCTTCTGAAGTATGTGGTATCGGCACCTCGGTCACTTCAGACAGAGATCTTGAACGTGCTCTCCCAAGGACTTTCGGGTTTTCTTTCTCTTCTGCTGCTTCAGGGGTGGCCCATCCTTACCGCCAGTGGGGTGATAAGGAAAACTAACAACTCCCATTTATCAGTGTTACAAAAGCCGTACCCATTCACTTGGTAGGAGTTACATATATTTGGATAGAAGAGCCATAGTAAGAAATTTCACCCTACCACACCAACAAAAAGAAATAAAAAGACATAAAAGATGCAAACAAAGACTTGTAAACCAATGTTCAGCACAGCTATTCACAATAGCCAAAAGGTGGAAACAGTATGAAATATCCATCAACGGATGTATGGTTAAGGAAAATAAGGTATACACAAACAAAAAAGCTTCCAAAAAAGTGTGGGGAAATTCCATGATTTTTTTCATCTCATCTTTCCACAAACTAT
>NW_022104130.1:11138-12135 GCF_000313985.2 Echinops telfairi
GAATTTTAAACAAAGATCGCCTTTTTCTTAACTTTCTCCAGGTCATATAAAAATAAAATGGCAATTTTAACTTACCATTCCACTGGAATTATTTATTCCATTCATATTAATTTTTGTTACAAATCTAACTGATGGCGGTGCTTCTGGATATTTAGGTCCACATTCTACTTTCAAGCTATATATTCTGTTTTCATAATTAGTCTGGAAGGAGAAAAAAAAGACAATCCAAATTACAATACCAAAAATAACATCCAAATGACCATAAAGAGGAAAAGTACAATATGAAAGCACTTGATATGAGACGGTTAATAATCAAGAGTTCACTGTTCTACATTCAAATGCATTTGACCTAGTCAGAAAAAATGCAATAGACATACTTAAAACCAGGAACTTTATAAAATTTAATTAATTCTATATAAAGTACTATCAATCTGATCAGAACTTGTTTTTATTTTGGGAACAAGGCATATAATACATATAATCAACTAGAAGGAGAAAATCACTTAACTTCATATTTTGCTTATAATTTCACTTTGTGGGAGGAAGAATTATTTAATTTATGTCATTTATGTAAATATTCTGGTTTGTTTCAGACAGTCCTTTTTGTTCCTATTGTCCCAGTGTTAGTTATTAATAGTGCCCTCTAAATTCTCAAAAGGGTCCCGTTGAATAATAATTTATGTTTCCCTGGCTTACACGGCAATCAATAACTTCTAGAAAAAGTTAGCGTTATAGCATCTTGCAGCAATATAATAAAAAGATTTCATTGTAGGAGACCTGGGTGTGTAGACCTGGGTTCCACGTTGGGCTGCTAACCACAGAGTCAGCAGTTCAAAATCACTGGTCACACCATGGTAGAAAAATTAGGCTTCCTACTCATGTAGAGAGTTACAGTTTTGGAAACCCACACGGATAGTTCTACCATGTCCTATAGGATCACTATGAATTGGCATTGACTCAATGACAGCAAGCCTGGCTTTGGGTTATTTAAATTATA
>NW_022104131.1:0-1841 GCF_000313985.2 Echinops telfairi
GTGCCTTTGGACAGAAGGCTGGCTTTCAGAATGGGGTGCCCCCTGGGCATTTATTAGCACTAAGGGAGATTTGTCACACTTGTCCAAGGAGGGCAATACCCTGGAACCAAATATTCGACTGAGAGAAAGGACCATACCTGCCAACATGGATCAAGAGAGGTGCTGAGGACAAAAGGATGGTATCCTTAATGATTTCTAATCTTGACTTGAGATAATCTGTTTACTTCTCTAATAAACCCCCGTTATTTTAAATGTTATCTGTGAGTTTTATGTGGCCATTGCAATAGTTTATCTAACTCAGCTGACTGCAGAGTACCATGTGAGGGACAGTTGGTATCAGAATAGAACAAAGAAGTGGGGTCGGGGGTAATGCAAATTTGCAGTGGGTTTTTATGGAGTTTGATTCTCCTCTCCCCTTATATAGTCAGAAGAGGTAAAATATGGTCCCCACATTTTAAAAGACATTGTGCTGAGTGAAATAAGTCAATCACAAAAATACAAATATTGCATAAAGCCAGTATTATAAAAAATAAAGAATAGATTTATGCACAGAAATGTTGTTTGTTGGTTATGAGTCACTGGAAAGGAGGGAAGGAGAAACACAAATATTAGTTATGGTAAGGGGAAATGTAATATACAACATGGAAGAATCAGTACAATATGAACAAGATAATGAAAGATACACAAGAATAAATTATCAATGCTGTAACATTTAAGAAAACTTCACCCATCATAATTGGCACAAATCTATATAATAGTTATGGGAATATACCATATACATATATAAGTATGTCTGAGGATATTTCTGTACATATTTATAAATGCTCTAAATATACACCTGTATATAATGGAACACACAGGTGGCACAGTTATAGAAATAGCTTAGATATTGGAACAGAAATACCGGCCTACTAAAGACCGATGGATATCTAGGTCCATTGGCAAAACACAATGCATAAAGATAATGCCCTACATCCTACTCTGTTGAGTACTGTCTAAAGCCTTAAAAACTTGTGAGTAGCCATCTAAGAATCAGCTAAGACCATCTTAGGTTGCTTCTCACCTGGAGCAATGGAGAATGAAGAAAATCAAAGACACAAAGAAATTAGTCCAAAGGCGTGCTCGCTTCGGCAGCACATATACTAAAACTGGAACGATACAGAGAAGATTAGCATGGCCCCTGCGCAAGGATGACACGCAAATTCGTGAAGCGTTCCATATTTAAAAAGAAAAAGAAATGTAATCCAAAGGCTAAATCTAAAGAAATGTTAGTCCAAAGGCTATTAGCCCACATGAACCAAAGCTTCCTCTAACCTGACACCAGAGGAACTAGATGGTACTCAGATACTACTACCCACCATTCTGACAAGGCTACAGTAGAAGGTCCTGGATTTAATGGGCAAAAAAACTAGAACAAAATTAAAATAAAATAACAAAATCAGACTTACTGATCTAGAGACTGAAAAAACCCAGGGACTATTGCCCTAAGACAACCTTCTAAATTAAAAGTGAAGACATTCATGGAAGCTACCTATCAACCAAATAAAAGACGGGTCTATAAAACAAATAACACCTAAATTAATGTGCTCCTTAGAACAAAAACTATATGTGACAAAGGGAGAAATACTTGTCTCAAACCAAAAGAAGAAGGCAGAAGGGAAAAGAAAACTGGATGAGTGGAAAGGGCAAGAGGACTGACACTTTACAACCAATGTCACAAAATAATCTGTGAATAAATTATTGATTGGGCAACTGATTTGCTATGTGCACTTTCACCCAAAGCAGAATAAAATGTTTAGAAAAATAAATGAAAACTCAATATAATTAGGATGCATAATTGT
>NW_022104131.1:2880-4324 GCF_000313985.2 Echinops telfairi
ACTTGATGTTCATCAACACGTGCTTCAAATGTTCCTCCCTTTCAAGAAGGAAATGTTACCAGAGTCACTGAAGGAAACACCAACACCAAGTCGTTGAGATAAAAGGAAGAACTTACTTGTGTTGACATGTGGCTCAGTGGTATACAGAGACAGCCCCACACCTGGGCTCTTGATGACTTTTGCAAGGCTGTTAGCAATGGGCTACTGAAGCAGAAGCAGGAGGGCAGGTTACAGAGGTGGAAGCAGAGGTGTTAACAGAGGGCAGGGATTTTCACATTCCATTGAGGCTCTTTGCCCCAGGAGCAGTGAGTTGTCCTGCCTCATTCCCCAACTTGAGGCTCTTTAGGGCTTTTTAGCCTTACAGGACCTCACCTTCTTCCTTGTCCATGTGCTCATAACTTTTATTTAGGGGCCTGGACCAGTTTAGCCACAGGACACGAGATGCTGTTTTCCATTCTGCCACTGTTTCAATGACATTGTTGATTGTTGATTGTTAACGGGAGGACAGGAGATAAGTAAACATCCCCCAATAACCACTAAGATTCTTCCTGAGAGGATTTTTAATCCTCCAAATGCTCAAAATCACTCCCACACCCCAACCTCCGCTCAGGGAGTCGGGTTCCATACATTCCATGATGGTGCTGGTACATGAGCTAACGTCTGCATTTGATCAGTAAATTGCTTTATTGCTTGCCTGCTGTCATCGATTTGGAGGCAGCAATTGGAGAGATTAAAATTTCCACAATTCCATCTTCTTTTGCCAGGAGGTAGTGTAATGCTAATCATTTCTGGTAGACTGCCATTCCTGATTTTAGTCTGTTGAGTTACTAACAGGTTGAGTATCTGGGCTGTTTCAGTCGTAAAGATCTCTATGACTGCATGTAGTTGAATTATTCTGCTTAACATGTATATAGGCATTCAATATCCCCAGGACCCATCCTTAGCCCAGTGACTGGCTCATAACATTAAACAATTCCTTTGGGTGGCCATTCATCTTTCCAATTAACTGCAGCTTTCTTTTGTTTCTTGATGAATCATAAAGTGGGAACCATAATTATTCTCCTACACTCAGTGGCAATGGAAAAAAGGAAGTTCTATTGTTCCTAGCACACATGCCCTTCCCCCATTGGGTGAGAATATAGAGTAAGCCCTGGTCTCACAGATCCAATATAGCCCTTCTGGAGTGCTCTGATACATGGGGATGTCCCATGCTTGCTTTCACTGGGCAAAATTGGCTAAAAGATTAGGGTCATATTCACTTGAATTGTTTTCACTTTACCAGTAAGAGGAAAGGACCCATGTACTTTTTAATTTAAGCATCTCAGATCCTAGACATAATGTGTGTGAACTGGTTTCCTTGTCTATTGAGGCAGTAAATTCCTATAACGGATGTTTTAGGATTCCTTACAGTGTCTAGGGGGATCTTTCTTTTTTTCACACAAAG
>NW_022104131.1:6733-7830 GCF_000313985.2 Echinops telfairi
TATAGCGTCACTCTGAGTGACCACTGAATATCCCACTCATCGCTCTCCTTTTGCATCTGGACAGCTGGTTCCTTTGGTGTAAAGTTGGATATCAGGGCCATCTAGGGATTGGTCTTTTAAGTCGGGTCTGCTTGTGAACACTGTTTATAGGACTTCAATGCAATCATGCTCTGGGGGGCCTTCCCCTACTGGCAACAGCGCTGCAGGATCCAGAGCTCTCACTCAGCCTAGAGTTGCTCGTGGGTTTTTGCACAACAGTCCTTGGTACTTGCTGAGTCTGGAGTTTTTAGTCAGTGATATCCTTTGGTACTCATAAAATGAGCACTGAATGAGGTACTTGCACTGCTAGATCCTGCCCCAGCGTGGTTTATCAGCTTTTTGTACTAGCAGCACCACCGGGGCTAGGACTCAGGCATGGGGGGGGTGGGGGATGGGTCATCCACTTGCTATCCCATTCAATTGCTTAGACAGGTAGCCTACTGGTCTCATCCATGAGCTCACTGCTTTCTCCAACACTCCTACCGCTGCATTCTTCCTTTCTGACACATACAAGATTACCAGTTTGGGATTGTCCAGCAGCCTAAGTGCAGGAGTGGATTGGAGTACTGTCTTAAGCTTTTGGAAGGCACTTTGTTGCTCTTCTCCCCAGTGTAGTCACTCCTGCTCACCCCTCTTTGTAGCAATTCTCACAACTGCCTCTTGATCTATGCACAAGTTCTACAGGGGAACAATGAAGTGTTCTGGAATTCCCATTCTTCTCAAGGCTCTCCATAGTCTGCTATGATTCGTGCAGTTCATTGCCTTGGCATCGTCATTAAAACACAACTAGACATCTTTCTGATATTCTCTGCTTTCAACCAAGATCCATCTAACATCAGCTGTGATATTCCTTGGTCCACTTCCTCCTCTGCCTGAACCTCTAGGAGTTCTCTCTCAATGTACTGATGCAACTATTTTTGCATGATCCTTAGCAAAATTTGACTTGCATGTGATATCAATGATATTGTTCTATAATTGGAGCATTCTATTAGGTCACCTTTCTTGATATATCCTATGAAAATATTGAATGGTGCAAGAAGCATCAAATTAAGATGGAA
>NW_022104131.1:9342-10775 GCF_000313985.2 Echinops telfairi
GATATAAGCTATAACATGATGAAAATGTTACTTCTTATACATAGGTTTCAATTTTTTTTAGAAGTCTCAGTGCACTAACTTCAGATAGAAGTGAATTCTTATAACATAGCTGTATAATGTGATTTTTTCCCATGAACTAGATATTATGGGATATGAGTTTGTCCTTTTCTTTTGGTAAATTGGTCAATGTTTTTTTTAATGAACAAAAATACCAATTACTATTCAATTTCATAATCCTTGCATTTTCCACCACTTTAAATTACTCTATTATAATAAATATTTCAGAAAAGCTTGCCTTCTGTTTGGTACAACAGCCTCAATAAACAACATAAAAACTGTTAACATAAAATTTGTTAGCTTTCCATTTCCATATTTGAAAGGGTATTTCAATATTCTTTATCCTAATTAAATCAAATAACTAATCAAAGTATTTCATACTTTCTATAGTCTCTATTCCCCTAGATTACTCTCTGCCTTAGTCTACAGTCAAATAAGGATATCAATTTCCAGGCAAACAGAACAACCCAGACCCAGTAAAGATGATGTCTGAAAGGCTCTAGGGAAATAACATCCAGATATTGTGCAATTTCACAAGGAATGGATTCAGTGTTCAATATGTTCTGAATTTTGACTAGTGGTTGAAAAAGAGAAGTTTCTTCAATTACCATTAGCCATGTCATGCTGAATAAGCTCAGACCCCCCCACCCCCCAAAATTATGAAGCAATATAAGTCAATGAAGTCCCTGAGCAAATCCTAATAATTAGATTTTACCCATGTTTTAACAGAGACTACAGGATACTATCAGAATTACAGAATATAAGAGTTGTGGTCGAATTTATGCATCCACCATAGCACTCACTGTATGATACAGAACTTTTCTATGTACTACTCAGTAGCTTCCACTATACTATAAATGATCCATAATTTATTCATCTTTGCCTAACATAATACCAAGAATATAGAACATGCCCCTTACTCTTATACATACCATGTGTTATATGGTGTGCTCAGTTTTAGGTAATCAGTTTGCTGCCCTTCTCAGATTTTCAAACAAAAATCACTTCTAGATAACATCATAACTCCATGTCTGTGATGGTTAAGGTTTTGTGTCAATTTGAGTGGGCTAGATTCTCAGTTGATTGGCAGTAACCACTCATAATGAGATTGCTCATTACTAGTAAGACCTAGTAAACACTCATAATGAGATTTTCTCAAGGGTGTGTCCTGCTTCCACTCTACGTGGACACTATGGAAGCAATTTTTGCTTTTTGCTGGTTCTAAACCTTACATCTTGGTCATCAAACTCTATTCACTCACTCACGGCCATTGAATCAATGACCCTTGTGGGTTTCCAAATCTGTAACTCTTTACAGTATAGAAAGCCCAATCTTTCTCCCGTGAAGCTACTGGTGGTTTTGAACAGTTGACCATG
>NW_022104131.1:11188-12212 GCF_000313985.2 Echinops telfairi
CTATAGCTATCTATAGCTACATATTCACACACTATAGTCACATCAATGCATCAAAAGAGATAAGGTCAATGGAACAATGCTTAGATAAACAGAGTAGAAAATATACAGTAATTTTTCCAATATTAGAACATAATCAAATATCATCTCTATTTTTTCATTGCCAGCACATTTATTTCTTTAAGCAATGCACATGAATATACACCAGAAAAAAAACTTCACTGCCATTTAGTCAATGGTGACTCCAAGTGGGTTTGTGAGACTGTACCTGTTTATGGGTGTGTAGAAAACCCAGTCTTTCTCCCTCGGAGTTGCTGGTGGTTTTGAACTGCAGACCATGTAAATCACAGCCCATATAATAACACTGAAATAACAAAAATTAATAAATACTGACAATTAGTGTTTGCATAATGAAAAACTGTTATCTTAATATTGGGTCAGTTTTCTAATTTTGCTGTGATTGTTCACTCTTTAATAGATCCTTTTGAATTGGGTCAGAATTTATTATGATAATAAATATCTTCAGTTTCAAATAACAAAATGAATATGTTAACCTGAATGGTAAAATTATATCTTAAAATGGAAAATATCAGAGCACCATACACAATGGGAAATTATTTGTGGATGGAGTTTCACAATTTAAATCAGAAAAAAAATTACTGTAATCAATGAGCTTTGGAAAATAATTTTCTTTTTTTTTTTCCTTTTTGCTCAGTTATTCAAAGCAACAAGTTAAGGAATATATATAATAATTGGATATACTTCATCAATAATATGTGCTGTATACTTCTGAGTATTTTTCCTTGCACAAGCATTTTCAAATGCTGAGTGATAAGTATAAACCATATAATAGTTAACTTTGCTGCAGTCGCAAACAATTTTGAGTGGTTTACATTTATTTTTCACCTGCATAGCATAGACACTGTGAATCAGGTGTAGTTCTGCTAAATATGTCACATTGAGGCTGGAGAAATACATATACACGTTTAGACTTTTAACTATTTTATCATTCAACATATTCCTTAAA
>NW_022104132.1:0-1375 GCF_000313985.2 Echinops telfairi
CACGTTGCCAGGCCTGTTTCCCAAGAGTGGGTACGGAGGGCTAACCTTTGGGCTAGTAGCTGAGCACTAAACATTCTATACATTCTATACATTGTGCCTCAATGGGTAAGAACCAATGAGATACAGCCAGTACTAAATATAAAAAGCAGGGAACACGAATTGCCCTTTTTAGAACTCTAAAGAGGTTAGGCTGAAGGGCACACTTCAGTAATGTGATAAATAAGTGAATAAATCCCATTTCCCAATGGGATGAATCGTATTCACAAGTAAAGGGGTTAGGGGGCATTCATCATATTGATAAGTAAATGGGGTTAGGAATTACAACGTCTGTTTTTGAGGCACTCGATTCATCCATCACACTGCGTGGCCAACTTCCCCACCTCCTTCGGAGTTTGCTTTCTCACCTGCAGTGTGGACAGAGAGCTAGTGGCCCCTTGTGGATCTCCGGGCTCTGATTTGGAGATCCATTGACCTGTTGGATGAATTGTGGTCAGGCTAGAAAAGGAAATGCTATTAACTTATTAAAAGTGAAATGAGAAAATACAACAGCAGAAAGAAACCACTCACCATTCTATTTTCAAGAAAGGACAAGGAATACGTGAGATAATTCCAATCTGGTGAGCAAATGCAGCTCTGAAGGCAGTAATCTAGCCAGAATCTACAAATTGGAGAGAAATTATAGATAAGAGTTTCGGCATTGCTATAAAGGATGGGAGTAGTGGTGGTGGTGGTGGGAAAGTAATTCTTTCTCCTATTTAACTTTGAAATTGAAGACTTTGAAAATGCACATGTACAGTGGAAAATCGAATCAAAAGGCAAGGCACTTTCTATACACCTGTGTACTCAATCTCATTAGTCCGGCCTGTCCATTTCTGGTATGTTCTGAGAACCTCTCTCAGTTTCAGGACCCTTGAATGTGCTGCTTGCTCTTTCCCAAAGTCATTATGTGACTGTCCCCTAACTTTCCAGAACTTAGTACAACGTCATTTTCTTGGAGCATTCTTTCTGAGGTAGGTGTCAGTGAGCGCAACTTCCGGGGATTTGAACTTGACCACCAGAAGGGCTTTTCTGAAACAAAAACAGCATGCTTTGTGAATGAACACACTCGTGCATTAACTGGAGAGCGTGGTTGCGATGGGGACCTGAACAAGTAGCCAACGTCAAGCAGAAGAAATAACACAACCTTCTAGAGAAAAAATGAAAGCGAGAGGAAAAAGATGGATAGTTTGGGGAGCAGGTTTTTGAGAGCTAATGTGGAAATCATAGGCATTTCAGAAGGGGGAGGGGCATATGGACAAGAAACAATAACGGATCAAAGAGTAGAAAGATTCTGCTCACTCCCCCCGCCCCCCACCACCACTGGAGCTGTAAAAGG
>NW_022104132.1:2918-3942 GCF_000313985.2 Echinops telfairi
GTGGCTTGTCAACAGGAAGGTGAGAACAGAGAGTGTGTGGCCCACTTCCAGGGAGAAAGGAACAGGCTGGCCTCGGAGATCCATTTATCTTGGTTGCTCTCCAATCAAGCTGTGACCTGATTGACAGGGCAAACTCCACCCACATGTTCCTACGGGAGTCATGTTGGCACAAAAAACCCCAATGATCACAATGGCGCAGGAGCGGGCAACGTTTGTTCTGTTGTCCATAGGGTTACTGAGTTAGAACCAACTCCACAGCACCTAACAGCAACATGCCAGCCTTGTGGGATATCACCGTGATCTCGCATCTACACAACCAACCTTCCTGTCCCTTTTCTCAGCACCGAAAGTCTGGAATTCAGGGACACTTTTTGGTGTTTGGTAGATACTATCACATCAAACAATCTCACTGGTATACTCAGCAGTACTTGGAAACAAATAAAGCCATTGGGAGACACTCAGAAATGTTTAAGTAGATTATTAGTGGTCTGTCACGGGGGCAGTCAAGAAATCCTACAATGCATTGCATTGGGCAGACCTGAACAAGACCTCTCTAAAGTGTTGAAGAGCAGGGATGCCCCTTTGAAGACTACGGTGTCGCTGACCGCAGCCGTGATAGTTCCATGTGAAGTTGGGCAATGAATAAAGACTGCCGCAGAAGCATCTGAATGGCACCACGGACCGCCAGGAGAACAAACCAATCCATCTTGCATAAAGTACACTCAGAACGCTCCTTGGGAGTAAGGATGGTGAGGCTTTGTCTCAAGTATTTTGGACATGCTATCAGAAGAGGCCAGTCCCTGGAAAAGGACATCATGCTTGGTAAGGTAGGACGTCAGCGAAAAAGAGAATGACCCTCCCGGAGCTGGATTGACACAGTGGCTGCCACAGAGGGCCTCAACATAACCGTGGCTCTGAGGGTGGTCCAGGGCACGGCGGTGTTTCCTTCTGGTGTACGTGGGCTCACTCTGAGTTGGAACCCGAGGCTCAAAGGCACCCAACAGCAGTAGCAACAACAACAACA
>NW_022104132.1:7808-9057 GCF_000313985.2 Echinops telfairi
CCATCTGCCCCACCCAGGGACCCTGAGTCTAGGCCCAGCTAGGTTAAGGCAAGAAAATGACTTCAACTGGGTTGCCGCCAGGTCTGTTGAAAAGCTTGAAAATATGATAGGTGGCCTAGCCCATGCTGCTTCAAAAGAGCCTTCGTGGTCATCTTTTCTTGTGCTTCTGGTCAAGGCAGGCACAGCAATCTGGGTCCCATTCAACAGCTCCCTTGGGTGCGGTTGAAAGACATGGGCCACATTCTCCGTGTCAGTCTCACTCCGGCTGTGCTAGTGGCTCCAAGCCCACGCATCCCGTTTCCACGCCCCACGACCCGCCCATCTTTGTGTTGAAGTCCTGACTGACTGCCAGGTCTCATCTAGATGGGTTTTACGATGGGGCCGCACACGTGTGTCCATCTGTTATGCAGCACCAAGGTGACCTCCAGGGCTAGTTCTGGTTCAAGGCTTAAAGAGACTCTTAGGGCAATGGGTGCCACAAATCCTTCAGTAGGAACTTTCTTAGTTGTTTCCTAGGAATATGTCCCTTCTCCATGTTTCCCTCCTGTTCTCTCTGGGGCCACCAGTTGTAACCCCGACCAGTACATTCTGTAGGGACAGCGGGGTGCCATCCAGACCTGGTCCCCATGGCTTTTTAATCTATCTGTGGGGCACCTCTGGCCACATGTAGATTACACCGACGATGTGCAGGCTTCCAGAAGGTTGTGAAACTCAGAGATGTGACCTGGGTCTCTCTCTGGTCTGCTTCTCAGGTCACCCAAAGACGCGGGCCTTCATCACACACGCTGGCTCACATGGCATTTACGAAGGAATATGCAATGGTGTCCCCATGGTGATGATGCCCTTGTTTGGTGACCAAATGGACAATGCGAAGCGCATAGAGTCCCGGGGTGCGGGCATCACCCTCAACGTCCTGGAAATGACCTCCGACGAGTTAGCAAATGCCCTGAAGGCAGTCATCAACAACAAAAGGTAAGAGGGAAGGATTCTGGGGTCGGAGGGGAGTGGGTGCTCCTTGCCCCTGGGCTACCTCATGCACAGTCCAATGGGAAAACAGGTCCAGGAAATGGATATAGCTCATGGCAAACCCACAGAGGGCTTCTGAGACTGTAAGTCTATATTTTCATAAGAGTAGACAGCCTCGTCTTTTGCTCCAGGAGGGGTTGGTGGGTTTGAACTGCTGACCTTGTGGCGGGCAGGCCAACAGCCTAGTCCACACTGTGCCACTAAACCCCCTCCCCACAAAAAA
>NW_022104132.1:10933-12001 GCF_000313985.2 Echinops telfairi
CCCTTGAGGGCAGAGTAGTGCCCTGTTTTTCTCCCATGACGCCACAGGGTGCGGGCTGGGGCGAGGCTCCCACTCCCCACCTTTCGGTGAGCAGCCGAGCATTTAACCACTGCACCACCAGGGCTGCGTCACCAGGGGCAGCCAAATCCAGTCCACTCCCCTACTACCCAGGAGCCACAAGGTCAGTGGCGATGTTTAGCCCCAGAAAGCGTCGTGTCTGAAACACAAAATGAGCAAGTGGCACAGGGTGCTTCCAGAAGGGTGTGTGATTTCCGGCTTTGGGAAGGAGGATGGATGTAATAAAGTTGATGGATGATGTCTGTACTTGTGCCCCGTGGAGCCGCTGCGTGTGGCTGTGGCAGCCCAGTGTATTTCCCCAGGATGTTTCCCACGACAAAAACTTTACGAATAAAAGCACGTGAGTGGCGTGATTCATGCGTCCTTCGTTGATGTGGCGTGCGTGTCCCGTGACAACATAAGGCCTGGCGCTGACGGGAAACATGTTAATGCTAGCTCACTGCGCTTTCAGTAGAAGGTGTGCACAGTCCATTGGGTTCTGATCAAGGGGCTTTCTGCACAAAGTTCTGGTAGCCTGGCTTCCATGACTCAGAGCGGGTCACATTCCATTGTTTGTGTCTCGTTTGCCCCTTTTCTGGGCAACAATGGTGCCTTCTTTTCTCCCCTGGGCTTAACACTGCAGGCTATTGCGTTCATTGCAGCTGGTCTCTCTCTCTCTAAAATTTTCCATGATCTTTTAATTCCCTCTTTTTTCTTTTAATATCATTTAAGTGGGGGCTCATACAACTCATCACAATCCATCCATCCATCCATTGGGTCAAGCACATTTGTACATTTGGTGCCATCATCATTCTCAAAACATTTTCTTTCTTCTTGAGCCCTTGGTATCAGCTCCTCATTTTCCCCCTCTCTTCCGGAACCTTTGATAATTCATACCCACTTTACTGTTGTCCGTCCCCCAGGGAGGGGGTTATATGTAGATCCTTGTGATCAGTTCCCCCTTTCTACCCCACCTTCCCTCCACCCCCCTGGTATCACCACTCTCACCAC
>NW_022104133.1:0-1602 GCF_000313985.2 Echinops telfairi
CTTTGTAAAGCGGCAACTGCTTGTCTAGGGAATCTTCGGTTCCCTTTGAAAAGCCACTGAGGTGAGGAGGGGAGGGTGAGCTCTTTCCGGGCAAAGTGGTCTAGAGGCAGATTTCAGATCGGAAGCTTTATCTAGGCGGTGGCCCCAAAGGAGTGCACAGTCTTAAAGAAGGAGGAAAGAAAATGAGAGAAAGAGAAGAAAGGGTGTGTTTGTAAAGGGAGTACAGGCCTTTGATTTTTCTTTTATAAATGTGGAATTGAGAATTGCCAGTGCTCCACCTGCAGAAGAATGAAACAGGGCTCACACCTCACACCACGGACCAAAATGCACTAAAGACGGATTAAACTCCTACATGGAAACCCACCTAGGACCTCAAGGATCATCAATGCAGAACTAGGGACAAACTTAAGAGCTCTAATGCACGTTAAAAATACACTACCAAACGCATTGCAAATACAGTACAGAAGACAAAAGAGGACTGACACCTTCAATAGTACAGGACCTATCATGTAAAGCAAACTACTTCCTCAGAAGAGAAAAAAAGAGAACCCACAGAGTGGAAAAAACACTGAGCAATGACGTATCAAGTAGAGGGCTATTTTAAAAATCTGTAGAAGACTACAATGCCTTCATAAGAAAAGCACAAATAACCCAATAAAAAATGTACACAAGACACAAATAGACAATTTCCTAAAGATGACATCCAGGTAGTCAACAATCATATGAAGAAATATACCAGTTCATTGGCCGGAAGATAATACACATTAAAATAATGATGGGATACCCTCGGTCGTGAGCAAGCTTATCAAAGCAAAACAAAACAACAACAACAACAACAACAACAAATGCTGGTGAGGATGTGGAGAGATTGGGACACTCAAACATTGTTGGTGGGATTGCAGGGTTGTACAGTCACTATGGAAACCAGTACCGTGCTTTATTAAACAAACGGGAGCAGAAATACTTCATGCGTCTGCAATCTGTCCACTTGGTATATACCCCAAAGAAACAAAGAACAAACCCTGAACCAATATATGCATACCTATGTTTATGCAGCAATTTCTATAATAGCAAAAAGATGGAAACAAACAGAAACTCTGTCTGTGGAGTAATGGACGAATACACTCTGGAACTGCACACAAAGGAATGCTATAAATCCCTGAAAGACAATGCTGGGTCTGTCAAGTAGGTCACAACATGGACAAAATTGGAGGACCCTATACGCAGCAAAGTTAGTCAATCTCATACAGAGAAATCTTTCATAATGCCATTATCTTGAAAGAAAAAACACACACAAAACGGTTTCTACACTTTGAAGACTGTAATGAGGCCAGGAGTGGGGGCTGGGGGTGGGAAGGAGAGGCAGCGCAGGGAGGAAGGTGGGAGGATGGGTGGGAAAAGAGAAGAGGAAGAAAGACCCTTCACAGGGGTCTACTGGGGCGCTGTCACCATCTTGATGCAGTGACCGTGCAGCTGTGCGTAACCTACGTGTCACATTCCAGAAATAAGGAGGACAATGAGAACAAAGGTGTAAAATGTTTTAAAGAAGAGGTTCCCAGTCTTAAAAACTCAATATTCCTTACCCATCAGATCTTTTTTTTT
>NW_022104133.1:2968-3939 GCF_000313985.2 Echinops telfairi
ACCCTAGAGGCCTCATTATCATTTCATGACAGAGAACATTATCAATCATCACTCTTGGGCATAAGGTAATTCTATTAATGGTGTCATTAATTTATCCAGTGGTAAAGAATTGGACATACTGTTGAGAACAGGAAGTTATTCATGTAAAGTCCCAGCTCTGAACTGCAGTCCAGAAGTTGTTCATTCGTACAGAGTAAAGTTTTAAATGGTTGAGCACTGTTTACATTGGCCGTGGGGGGTGTTGATCGAGGGGAAAATTCCAGTAACATTCATTCACAGGGGCACATCCTTGCCCATTCAGATGAATGCATATCAATAGTCAAGCAAGGAGGGCATTCAAATAATAACCATATGGTGGGTCTGAGCCACCCTTTATTGGGCATACACAAAGCAAGGGATCCTAATCAAGGTCCAGTGACCTCCAATTTTGCAGCCATGGGGTGGCAGTCACTTGTTTTTTTTCTCATACCAGTGAGTTTCAGTCTTAAGTTCAAGGGCTACAGGTAAGTTTGAGGCAATACCCAGTTTATTCGGTTACATCACATATGTCTGGTGTGGTCTATGAAGGATGAGTCTAAGGTCATTGCAGTTTGTAGAACATGACTCCAGTCATCACGGGCTGGATAGAAACTAGGTCAAAATTGTCTCACCAGGAACACAGTAGCAGCTTTATTCTCCCCATGGATTTTATATAATTATTGTTGAGCATCCTTTTCTGATGTGAAGTTGCTCCTCCCCTCTTAACAAAACCCTTTGAAGGGCTGATCAGAGGTCTGAATATCATCATCCAGTGATTCAGTCATCAACAGAGAGTGTGCTCCTGACAATTAGTGAGTTCAGCGAGTGGCAAGCGCCATGCCAGCACGACCTGCAAGGACAAGCGTGTGGCGGATGGCTGACCCGAAAGGCTTCCTGACAGAGATCCCATTTCTGTGTTCACACTCCCTGCCCCATTTCCTTAGGGAGAGGAA
>NW_022104133.1:5325-6200 GCF_000313985.2 Echinops telfairi
TTTTTTTTAATATTTAAAGACCGAAAAAATGATGGGAACAATACAACAGAGGTAAAGGAATGAACTTCTTTATGCTATTGCTGGCTTTGTAGATAGTTTTTGGGAAAAAAATTTAAATAGAAGCTGTCAGGCTTCTCTTGGAAAGGTTCTATTGGCCTTGAAACATTTTCAGCGGCTATTTGATGGGGAGCTGGATGGTGGTGCCTGGTGCGGATTCCAACAGCAGACATTGCGAGGAAGACACTCCCAGTAGGCTGAGTGGCATGCTTGCTCAGCGTTCAGCAGATGGTGGGGATACCCAATTGGAATAGCTTCATGCTTTAAGCCTTAGGGCTGCATGGCAAAGCTAAATCAGAATTGGACGTGAGGAATAGCTTACTCATTTTCAGCACTAATGTGCTTTTCCTTGAGCTTGCAGATGAAAGAAGAGAAAGCTGGGTGTTTGGATTTACAAAGGGGCCAGGCTGAATTATGTCCTTCCACACTGTTCTGAGGGGGAAAGAGCAAGTACGTTCTGAACAGCTACCTCACCTTTCCACCTCGAGCGCCATCGCTCCCTCTTTTGAGTTTCCTAAAAGTGTGAGAGCAAACTTGTTCGACATAACCGAAAGTCATCTTTGGACTTCCGCACAAGAGCGGTTCTAAATCGGGCCACCCTTTCCAGACACGTGTTTAGGGTGCTTTGCCGTTTGTGACGTGGGGATCTCATGGGGCAGTGGAGGGAAGAAAGTGAGAAGTCCAAAGAGGGCCTCATGGAAAGACCAGGCCCTTCTGGAGCTCGGCGTGGAGTTGGTTCTAATTGCTGGGGGCCTCCTTCGGGCCCTTGTGGATCGGAGTTTCGTTCACTGTTCAGTGACTGGATTTTTCAGTGTGGA
>NW_022104133.1:8572-9568 GCF_000313985.2 Echinops telfairi
GGGGGCTTAAGTGGAGAGGGAATGTTATGAGAATGATGAGGGCAATGAATGTACAAATAATACGCTTTACACAATTGATGTATGTATGGATTGTGATAAGAGTTGTATGAGCCCCTAATAAAATGATTTAAAAAATTTTACTTTCATATACAACACATTATAAATGATATATTTATTCATTTCACCATGAAGTGCTGGTCACCAACTATATTGTTGTGAGGTGCCATCGAGTTGATTTTCTTCAAGGAAATTTGGAATCATTATATCCTCTGCATTTTCTTTGAGATATATCACTAAGTGAATCATTCAGTCTTCCAATGGGCTGGGAGTACTTGAATCAAGGGGGCACATCTCCCCCCCCATCCGCCATCCTTTAATGAGATGGCTGATCTGTCTAAGCTGCTATTTTTGCCTTAGCACAACTGAATCTTGGTGTCCATTAGAGCCAGGGATCACCCACAAGTTCAACTGCTAAGTATCTAAATCAGGAATGGTAAATATATGGCATGTATGACTCTCCTGCTCATGGTACATAAGCTCCATTATTGGGCTGCACCACCTTTTCCTATACCCTCCCCCCCCAAAAAAAAATGAGGCAGGAGAGCTGATATCAAAGAGTTCAAGAAAAAGAAGATGTTTTGAAAAGAATGGTGGCAGCAATTGCACAATTCTGCTTGATGTAATTGAATGATGGATTGTTATAATATCTGTAAGGGTTCCCAATAATAAAATTTTAAAAACTGAGGCAGCCTTGATATCTTTCTTAACATGGGCTGTAGATAATTTATTAGATGGAAGAATCAGTTTGTCCTCTTTATTTTGGGAAATCAACTCAAATCTTTATAAGAATTGAGATAAGTAAGATATAAAGTCTAGTTTTTAAATAACCACAAATGTATGTTAAATGCTTTTAGCATTGTCCATTTATGAGTCATTTAGTGCAGAAATTTTTATCTCTGGACCCGTTTCTACAGGATTCGATTTTCTTTGAACTAG
>NW_022104133.1:10831-11943 GCF_000313985.2 Echinops telfairi
GCAGTAGAGCCCTTAATTTCCCCCCTGTTTTTCTTTTTCTTTTTCACACTGTGCAACCCGCTTCAGTGCCAGAAGCCTACGGGCTCTGGGCAAGGCAATGGTTGGTTAGGGCCGGACTCAGGGCAAGGCAATGGTTCTGGGGTATGGTTTGCTCTGGCATGGGGACACTATGAGAGGCCCATGGGGCTGGGCCTGCCATCAGTCCAAACCCACGCGCTTTCCCCCTGGTTTTCATTGATGATCTTTATAGCTCTGAGATTTACATTTAGGTCTTTGATTAATCTGGAATATATTTTGTGCATGGATTGATGTATGGGTTCTGTTTCATTCTTCTGCAGATGGAGATCCAACTTTGCTAGAATTATTTGTTGAAGAGACTTTTTACCACTTAATGTTTTTTGGCCATTTGTCAACTTTCAGTTGTCTGGAGATGGGTGGGTGTAGCCTGTCCCATTGGTCCATGTACTTTTCACAGTACCAGGTGGTGCCAGTTCACCTATTTTGACTATTTGGGCTATGCAATATATTTTGAAATCAAGAAGGGAGAGGCTCCTACTTTGCTCTTCTTCTTAAGGAGTCCTTTGCAAATCCTAGGTCTCTTTCCTCTCTCTAGATGAAGTTACTAATTCGTTTTTCCATTTCTTTAAAGAACAAAGTTGGGATCTGGACCAGAATTGCGTTGTATTTATAGATTGCTTTGGATGGTGTTGCCATTCTCATAATCTTAAATCTTCCTGTCCACGAACATGTTCTTCCATTTGTGCAGTTCTCTTTTAGTGTCTGCTGATAGTGTGCTGTAGTTTTCTTTGTACAAGTCTTTTGTTTCTCTAGTTAGGTTTATTCCTAAGTATTTTTTCTTTCTTTCTTTTTAGTACTTTATCTTCTTTGTGGCCATTGTACATGGTATTTAAAAAAATCAATAAATCACTCTTATAACAATTCATACATCCATTATATCCAGGGTATTTGTACATATGTTGCCATCATTCTTTCCAAAACATTCTCTTTCTACTTGAGCCTTTGGTATCAGCTTCTCTTCCCCCTCCTTTACCCACCTTCCCACCCTCCTGAAACCCTTGATAACTTATAAATTATTTTTATTTTCATATTTT
>NW_022104134.1:0-11876 GCF_000313985.2 Echinops telfairi
TGCCGCATTAGGAAAAGGCACAATGAATATTATGAATATAGTTTCTCTAAACAAATCTAACTGAAAGGTAGCTAGAATAAGGAAAAGGGGGGTTGTCTCCACCAAATGCCTCCGCTAAAAAGGAAAATCGGCTGGCCCTGCCACAATAAAGGGGTTGGACAGAAAATCCAAACTGGGCATTCACAGACCCTGGCATCTTAGGCCCAAGTAGAAGCCAACTTGGGCACACCCATAGTAGACACCAGCATTATGAGATTACATGGGTGCTCCCTAAACTCAGCCCAAAAGGTCAGTCAACAGCCTCAACCATGCCACCACAGCCAGTGGGGATAGGAGGTCAGAGGGTCGGATGCTCTGCCCCCAGCACCCCCACCCACATGCCCTCTCAGGACCCTGCCCTCTCTTGGGACTCCCTGTTCTTGGTTCTGAATGCTTGGTTCCACCCGTCCTGGTATTCATGTCACAGTGCTCCCCTGAAGTGGCCGTCTTTAATCACGAACTTGCGCAGTCCGCATGCTATCTGCACGCTTCCCAGAGATAGTGTGTACCTTTTGAGACTGTAATACTTGAAGCTTCCCTCTCCCTCATAAAAGCTACTTGGATTTACAAAAGTGCTGCTGCCGTGTGAATTCTTTCAGCGTTGAGAAGCAAGAATCAAGGTAACCCACCCCAGAAACCTAACACATTTAGCAAACCTAACATTTCAACATAGTTTCAATGTACAAAAATCATTTTACTTGTTGGGGGGGGGCGGGTTGTTCATATTAAGCTTTTGAAATCTGGTTGGTATTGTATACTTAGAGTACTTGTCAATTTGGACGGGCCACATGTCAAGTGCCCATCATCTAGAAATTCTTAAAATAAGCAGAAATCATCACACCCCAGGAAGCCCACTAATTCCCTCTACTGCTAAGAGCTTTTTAAGTACATTCTTAGATTTCCACATTTGTGAAAAATACTCACTTTTTTCACTACTCTGACCATCTTGCCTTCTGCTCAACTATTATGCTTTGCGGTTCTGCCACACAGATGAAATTCAAGTTTAACTTCACTTCAGAACACCAGCTCTCACCTTGAAACCTAATCATCAGCTAGTTACAGGTCAAGAAATCTTTCAAAAAGAACATCTCTGCTTACTAAGAGTCTATAGACCAAATACTCTTCTAGACACTTCCCGAATTATCATCTCCAACCCACCAAAGGCAAGCATTATTTACCATCATGACAGCTGAGAAACTTGATGCCGGAAGAAGTTAATAACCTCCCCAAGGTCACACACATGAACTTGAATTTAAAATCAGTTCTGGCTAATCCTAACCTCTACGACTCTGCCTTTGATTTGAAAACAGCTGTTGCCCTTTTGTTCTTAAGTTGCCCACCTGAATGCAAGAATCTGCACAGGCTTTGTTCTGAATATCAATTCCTGTTCTTTCCTCTGGGAGCAGAACCCAGCAATGGAAAAACAATACAAGGACAACAACAATCTGTCATGGTTGAGCTCACCTTTGTGAGCTGAAGAAAAAGGTTTCCCCATCAAAAGTTCCAGAGAAAGAATACCACCCACATTACACAAGCCTCCCACCCAGGTGCCCATGACATGCCCAATAGTCATTTTAATTGCAAAGTAGAGGTCACTGCTGATAATAGGCCCTCCTCTTCCACTCTCTGGGCACTCTAGTCCCCAAAGTCATTAGTATAAACTTGTTTCAATTGCTTTGGACTCTACCTGCACACAGATTTCTCTGCAGGGACCTCTGCTATTTCCAAGTTTCTGCTCTCATTGCATAGGCTGTTGCTAAGGAGAAGAGAGTTTGTCTTTATAATGACAACCTGAACCTCAACTGTGATCAGTGCCAGGCCTTCCTCAACATTAAAGGCCCCTACTACTTCAAACCATAACCTGGGCTTTGTGCAGCCTTCAACCAGGCTCCCTTGGCAGCATGGATTTGGAGTGACAAACTAGCTGCTGTCCTCTAGGACAACTGCAAATTCACAGTGACTTTGGGGGCCTCAAGCTTTGAAAAAACACCTTGAGTCAATGAGGGTTTGGGCAGACACAGTCCTGACACCAAACTAGAAAGCCAAGAACTGTCTGCTACTAAAACAAGATCGATCGAAACAACGAACATCTTCTACCCTCCGCTCCCCAGATCCTCTGACTGTGTGAACACAACCCCTCAGAAGTCCTCTCAGCATGAAAGAAGAACGCATGGGGGTTCACATGAAGTCAATGGGTTCTGTGAATTAGACAAAGCTTTAGGCTAAAAGCTTGTTTTGCTGTTTTCAAATATATAATTTTTCCAAAGCCACTGATCCATCCTTTGAGTATAGATTTTCCTCATGGTCAGACAAGATGGTAGGTCCGAAAGACAAGTGTCTAAAACCTTGTGACTCAAAAGAGAAGCCCGTGCATGGGCAGCAGCAGCTCCATGGGCGGCAGCAGCTATATCGGCATCATGCGGAAACTTACTGGAAATGCTGAATCAAGATTTGAACACAATCTCCAGGTTATATTCATTTGAAAGTTTGAGGAGCCCTGGTCCAAAGCATAGCTGAAAAGTATTTGTCCAATGATTTTGTAAATAACTAGGTCAATGTAAGCTGAAATTCTAAAAATCCCATGTTGTTGGATTCCTATTTCTCAAAGGCCTGTTTTTGCCAGCTAAAAAGGGTTAAAGGTAAAATAGCTACCAAAGATAAACAATGTTCTTAATGTGGCACTCAAACCCTGCCGTCTCTTCACTGACCACGTTATGACTTCACTGCTTACACACACACACACACAAGATTGTTGCGAATGAACGTGTGAAAAATCATGAAATAACTCCCTAACCAACAGGAAAGCACACAGGTTATAAGTAATAAGCCCTATAAACATTTTCTTTTTATGACACAAAATTCTACTAGAATGATTTGTGAGAGATAAAATAGTACTAAATGGCTAGGTCTGCTTGAATTGTAGAAAATGTGTTGATTTGAAAACTAGATGAAATCATGTTTTATAGAAAAATGCAGTTAGAATATCCTGAGTTCACCCTTCAACACGTTGGTGAAGGCACGTTTTCATACCAGTGCTTATACATTTGGCAAAGTGAAATCATTTTGCTGTCATTTTTATCTTAAAACACTCTCTTTGCACTCTTATAAGTAAATGTTGAATGAGCTTTTACTTAATATGGAAGTCTGCAATGGTGTGTGTGTGTGTGTGTGTGTGTGTATATATATATATATATATATCACACTTAAGCAATTATTTCTTTCATATACAATCACTAAATTACTTCAAAGTATCAAGTAAACATATATAAAAAGAGTAATACTGTATAGGCTTTATGTTTAAATAAACATAAATAAATAAATATATAAAAATAAATTTATGTTTAAATAATGCTTTAGGACACTATTTTCCAAACAATCTGCTCGTGTTAGCAAAGAATACTGAATATACTATTGATGGCCAGAAGAATGCACAAATCTGTCTTAGAAGTACAGTCAGAATGCTCCTTAGGCGCAAGGATGGTGAGCCTTCATCTCACTTCCTGTGAACATGTTATCAAGAGCGACGAGTCCTTAGAGAAGACATCACAGTAGGTATAACCGAGGGTCAGGAAAAATGAGAAAGATCCACAATGAGATTGACTGACACAGTGGTTGCCAAAAAATGTAAAAGTGGGGCCCATATGAACAAAGAAGCAAGAGAGGTGGACTTAAGCAGAAGTGCGTCTAGATGAGACTGCTCTTAACGGGCTGCGTGTTGACTCCACTGCTCCTTCAAAATCAATAGTAGTCTCTCATCCCCGTCAAGAACACTAGGACCCTTGCATGCTTACTTCCATTTCATCGGCATCATATCCTGCTTCTACTCTCTGCCCTCACCAAGAAGACAGGTTTATCTTTTCAAAATATTAATCTGATCAGCCCTCTCTCCTACTCAAAATTCTCCATTAGATTGTCGTGCATTCTGAATAAAATCCAAAATCTTTATCCCAGACTCTAGGTTCTCTGCTTAGCTCAAGTCCACTCCAGTTCCTTTGATGATTCTACTCCATCCAATCTAGCCTCTTGGCTTTCCCTCACCACCACCCCACACCCCCCTCCCAACACATGCTCCTGCTTCCCGCCTTTGCATGGGCTATTTCCTCTGCCTGGGATGTTTAAGTAGCTCGTAGTTCATTCAGGTCTCTTTATTCAAATGTTACTTCTTCAGAAAGGCTCCATCTACCAATGTATCCAAAATGGCAACCCCAATTTCTGCCACTCTTCCTTCTCTAATCCGTAACGTTCCATTATCCCATGCTCACCCATAAATACCGTATCTACTGTAAGTGCTTGTGAATCTTTGCCTGGGTGCTCTTCCTAGCTAGGAGCTGTGTTCATCCTTCAACAGTAGGATAGGCTAGAGACATTCCTGCAGAGCAGTCTTCAAGCAAAGACAAATGGTGCTTAATGAATAGATTACCAAGCTCCTTGTCCTTCTGTAGGACAATTCTGACACAGTTCCAGAGGCTCCCAATAGCATTGTGCCTAGTTGCCCAGATCAGGAATCGCCTTCCTTCGTTTCCTTGTCTCAAATCGCTGGTACTCAAAGCTTTGTCGCAGGATCGACTTCAGGAGGAGACAAATTAAGCTTGTGTCTCTCTTCAGCTCCTAGTACAATATGTAGCATATAATAGATGCTCGATACTATTTGCTGAATGAGTACTTGTTGAATTTGCTGAAGGAACCATCAGAGTTAACCGTCGTCTGGGCAATGCTGGTAATCAAGAAGGGTTTTGTGTTGTTCGTTCATGTCCAGATTACACAGATTCTACGAGGGGCCATCCTTTGGGGTATCGGTGCTAATTACAAAGAAGCATTCCTCTGCTGAGGTCTCAGCGTGGGTCCTTCAGCTCGAAATCCTGGAAGCTTTTCATTTTTAAGTCAATGAACGGATGGGCCAACTCTTTGGCCCTAACCCAAGCACATAAAGAACAGTCAGGAAAGAGCTATTAACGGCCACTCCAAAACGCCCTCCAGATGCAAAATCCTTACACTTCAGTGAAAGCCACACAACACTGTGAAGTCAAAACAAGGCCACCCCACCCCTCCTAATATGTGGACTTGCAGGGCCCACCTTGCAAAACTATACATATGGTGGCCCCTGGTTCAAAGACTAGTAAGATTTCAGCGATCGCAACAATGCATTTGAGCAAGTCCAATTGAAGGCAGAGTCCCGTGGGATCGCATGACTCACAGGTTCATAAAGCTAACCCTGGCACAATCTCATCATGAATAAACTGTATAAGACTCAAAAGGAATTCCCTTGGCATTTATTACTTTCAAAGAAAAGGAAAGCAGCAGTGCTGCATGTTAAGTGGAGGCACAAGACCAGATAACAGCAGAAAGGCCTGTGGGCAGCTCATCAGAATGGCTCATCACACAGCACATTCACAGACTTCCCAAACAACACCCGTGAGGTTTATCATGGTGCCCATCGTCCCGCTGCCTGTTCAATGGTTCATATCGTTAACAATACCTGGTTGGCAATTACTCTGGTGAGTCCCATACTTTAAACTGAAAGAGATAGAGAATCTGCAGAAAGAAAAGGGCCAGGAATCTATTTCAAGGAATGCCATTCAGTTGAATTGCTCCGGGATCTCATGGAGGCACAGCCAAAAGGTCAGACGGCATAAAAACAAAAGGGAAACAAAACTGCTTACTAGCGTCAGTCCTGGTGGTGCTATGGGATAGCCATTAGGCTGATAAACACAAGGTAGGCAGTTCAAACCCACACATGAGAGAAAGAGGAGGTTATCTAAAGATTGGGTCGCTGTAAGTTGGAAGAGGACGTGGAACAAGGGGTCTCGTTGCTGATAATGGCCAACATGGCTCTTGGCTGAAAGGAGAGAATACCAGAAAGATGTTTGCTTGTGGTTTTATTGACTGTGTAGAAAAGAAACTATGGATAACCTTGAGAGAATGAGAATTCCATTGTGTTCAGGTGAAACTAGTACATGGATCAAGAGGCAGTTGTACAAGCAGAGTAAGGGAATACTGCATGTTTTAAAATCAGGAAAGGTGTGCATCAGGATTTATCCTCTCATTATATTTATTCCATCTGTATGAGGAGCAAATAATCAGAGAAGCTGGACTATATGATGAAGAATGTGGCAGCAGGATTGGAAGGTTTATTAACAACCCGCCTTATGCAGATGACACAACCTTGCCTGCTGAAGTGAGGAGGGTCTGAAGAACTTGGTGATGAAGATCAAGGATTCCAACCTTCAGTGTGAATTACAACTCAATGTAAAGAAACCCCAAGTCATCACAATTGGACCAATAGGTAACATCATGATAAATGGAGAAAAGATGGAAGTTGTCAATAATTTCATCTTGCTTGAATCCATAATCAATGCTCATGGAAGCAGCAGTCCAGAGATCAAAGCATGCATTGTATTCAGTAAATCTGGTGCACAAGACCTTTTTAGAGTACTGAAAAGCAGAGGCGTTGCCTTGAGAATTAAGGTGCACCTGACCCAAGCCATGGTATTTTCTGTGTGTGTGTGTGTGTGTGTGTGTGTGTGTGTGTAAGAAAGAGCTTTATATACAAGAGCAATTGAATATTGAGAAAACATCCCAGCCAGTCCAGATCAAGTCCATAAGTCCGATGTTAGCCCATAAGTCTGATACAAATCTCTAAGGTCCTCTTCTCTCTCACAAAACACACGCAATGACACCGAATGCAGAAAGATCACAGGCCAGTGGGTGGAAAGTCTTGTGGATCCAGTGGCATTGTAAGCATCTCAGCTCTGGCAGCGATCTCCATGTGGTTTCTCTGGCTCCAGAGCTCTGGCCCCATCAGCCTCTCCTCATGTGTCTTCTCCACAGGGATGTCTCACAGGGAGAGAGACAGTGTCTCTTGCCTTCAAGGAGGAAGACAGGAGTTCCCAGAATCCTCATGAGAAGGCCATGCCCATGCAGAGGCCTCATTGATTATATCCTGATGGACAGGCTAGCCTTGGTACTGTCAATCATCTCTTTTGCATGTGGAACTTGGACAGTGAATAAGGAAAATGGAAGAAGAAACGATGCATTTGAATTATGGTGCTGCCAAAGAATATTGAACATGCGCCATGGACTGCCAAAGGAACAAATACATCTGTCTTGGAAGAAGTACAGCTAGAATCCTCCTTAGAAGCAAGGATGGTGAGACTTCTTCTTTGCACCTGTCAGGAGAGCACAGTCCCTTGAGAAGGACATCCTTGGTAAAGTAGATGGGCAGAGAAGGGCCCTTATAAGACCGTTTGATACCAAGGCTGCAACAATGGGCTCAGCATGAAATGAGTTGTGAGGATGGCACAGGATCAGTGGTGTCCCATTCTGTCACCCACGGGGTTGCTATGAGTTGGCACCTAATGACAACAACATGAGTTGGAATCATCTCAGTAGCAGGGGGTCTAATTTGGGGTTCTGGTAGTACTTGGCTGCTAATAACTGAAAGGATGGTACTTTGTGTAGACCTAGAGGTACTTCTAGGAGAAAGATGGGGCTCTCTACTCATGTAAAGAGCAAGAGTCTTAGAGACTCACGGGGATGTTCTCACCTGTCCTGCAGGGTCACTATAAGTCAGCACCGACAATGGTAGTGAGAAAGGCATCTGGGAAAAGACCTGGAAAGCCCAGTCCCAGAAATTCCTATGGAGCCCTGTTCTACTCTAACACACAAGGTCGTTATTCCTGGGAAACAACTCCGTGGGAACTGGAAACATCTGAGGAAACGCAGAGTGAGGTGATGCCAGGTCACCGAGTGATAGCAGCAGACCTGCCGAAATTCATCCGAGAGTCCTACAATGGCTGAGCACCCCCGGTCTCTGTGAAATGCCTAATACATTTGAAGGAAGAAGTTCTTTGCAAATTTATATTGCAGGTCTCCAAGAGAGGGACCCAGAATGTCCTTCCAAATGTGACTGACCACAGAACCTGTGATTTTTCTAGGTAGCAGGTGGGGGTGAGGCTCTGTGGTAGGCTTTGAGAGATCGTGACCCAGAGTGCACCTCTTTACTGATAGGCCAAGTCATTTGTTTTACTCTCGAGACTCCTTAATGTTCCTGTTGTTTGCAATGCAGGATACAATGCAGACGAAGTAATTCTCTGCTTGAAAAGGTTAGTCGTTAGCAGAATTTCATTTTATGAAAAATTAATCTTATTGATTAACCTCTGTGGGGTAGATCATACTGTGCCTCAAGCAGGGAGCTTCTGAAAATCACCTTGAAGTAGATCAAAGAACAGGGGTTTAGTAGCCAGGTAGTGCTAGATTAAACTCCTGGTTCTGTTCCTTGACTCTGGGCGATTAATTGGCCTCCTTGAGTTTCCGTGTCCTTTTACTGTCAAAGGAAAGAGCACTTGGAGAATGGCCAGTGCTCTCACACGCAACACACTGAAACCACACTCTCCGTGCCCCTCCGACCCCTGGGCCTGGCCTGCAGCCTCCATGCTCTGCTCATGGCCTTGGAAGTCGGTTTGTTTGTTTGTTCAACTTCTCTTTTCCATACCCTGCATCCAGTCTGTCAGGAAATCCCGATGGCTCATCATTGAAAACATCTATAAATCTGGTCACTCCTCACAAACCCTAATTATACCCCGAGTCAAGCTCAAGGCACTGTCACCTCCCACCTGGATTCTTGCCAATGTTCTTCCTGGGCCTCCCTCTTCTGCCTTGTCTTTCAATTGATTCTCAACACAGCAGCCAAAGGATTCTCATCAGAACGAAAGAACCACTCAGACTAACAGCTAAAGCCCTGAATTTGGTCTCCAGCAGTGATTCTCAGGACAGTTGACATTTTTGGTTGAAATAGGGCGAGGTTAGTTTCGGGCATCAAATGATAGACAGGCCATGGATGCTGCTGAACCTTCTAAAATGCACGAGACAGCTCCCAGAACAAAGAATTATCCCGCCCCGAAGGTGAGTAGTGCTCAGACTGAGAAAGCTGGTCTAATGGCTTGCGGTGGGCTAGCTCCCCTCCAGGTCTCGGAACCCATTGACCCCTCTTCTTCCCACCCCTGCCATGTTGCACGTGGCCTCCTTGCTGTTGTTGCACGGTGGGCCATTGTACACATGGCTGTTCCCTCTGCTCAGAATCTTCTTCCTGTACACAGTCATAATTATTTCACTGCCTACTGACCTCTACCAATCACCTTACTTCACATTTCTATTCCTCTCACCCCTACCCCTCCCACATTCTCCTCCTTCCTCTACTCTCCTTCTACCTCTGCTTGATTTTCCTCCATAGCATTTATCCAAATCTATATCATTTAACTTCTGTATTTTTTTAATCAGCTTATTAGGGGCTCATACAACTCTTATCACAATCCATACATACATCAATTGTGTAAAGCACATTTGTACATTCGTTGCTCTCATCATTCTCAAAACATCTGCTCTCCACCTAAGCCCCTGGCATCAGCTCGTCCCTGCTCCCCCTTTGCTCCCTGCTCCCCTCCCTCCCTGCTCCCTCCTCCAGCATGAACCCTTGATAGTTTATAAATTATTATTTTGTCATATCTTGCCCTGTCTGACATTTCCCTTCACCCACTTTTCTGTTGTTCGTCCCCCAAGGAGGAGGTCACATGTAGATCCTTGTAATCGGCTCCCCCTTTCCAACTCACCCTCCCTCCACCCTCCCAGTATTGCCTCTCATACCACTGGTCCTGAAGGGATCATCCGTCCTGGATTTCCTGTGTTTCCAGTTCCTATCTGTACCAGTGTACATCCTCTGGTCTAGCCAGATTTCTAAGGTAGAACTGGGATCATGATAGTGGGGGAGAAGGAAGCATTTAGGAACTAGAGGAAAGTTGCATGTTTCATCGTTGCTACATCGCACCCTGTCTCATCTCCTCCCTGAGACCCATCTGTAAGGGGATCTCCAGTGGCCTACAAAGGGGCTTTGGGTCTCCACTTCACACTACCCCCCACATTCACTATGATTTTTTATTCTGATGATGCCGGATACCTGATCCCTTTGACACCTCATGATCGCACAGGCCGGTGTGCTTCTTCCATGTGGGTTTTGTTGTTTCTGAGCTAGATGGCCACATGGCCGGCCCCACTATGAGACATGACATCCCTCACTGACCCATAGCCCTACAGGGGACAACACCGGAAACACAGTGTGGGAATTGCACCCCATCTGATCCCACCACACCAAGACAAAACACTACGAGGGTGCAACAGAACAGCAAGGGAACGGAGCGGCGAGGTCCCCAGGGAATGCTGAAGGTGGACTTTGGGACCAGGGCATGGTGCCCCAACAGACTGGACTGGAAAACACTCCTAAAAGCTAACCAACAGTCCTTGAACTAACTACAAGCTTTTCTTTCTTGTTGTGTTTTGTTTTGTTTTTTTTGTCATTGGTTTGTTGTTGTTATGTTGCATATTGTTGCTTGATTTTCTCTGTCTTGTTTTTGTGCATGTTATTATCTCTGCAGGTCTGTCTAAATAAGATAGGCTGGATGAACAATCTGGAGGAGAAAACAATGGGACCAACAGTTCCAGGGGGACACGGGAGAGGGGTAGGTGGGGGGAAAGGTAGTGGTGTTAACAAACCCAGGGACAAGGGAACAACAAGTGATTCAAATTGGTGGTGGGGAGGGTGTAGGAGGCCTGGAAGGGCGTGATCAAGGGTAATGTAACCAAGAGCAATTACTGAAACACAAATGAAGACTGAGCATGATAGTGGGACAAGAGGAAAGTCAAAGGAAATAGAAGAAAGAGCTAGGAGGCAAAGGGCATTTATAGAGGTCTAAATAAAGGCATATACATATGCAAATATATTTACATATGAGGATGAGGAAATAGATCTATGTGCATATATTTATAGGTTAAGCATTAAGGTAGCAGAAGGACACTGGGCCTCCACTCAAGTACTCCCTCAATGCAAGAATACTTTCTTCCATTTTGCGTCTATTTATCCCATGTTCACCCTCTGAAATTTATCCACTTATATATCTCTGGTACATAGCACTCAATAGACATTTGCTAAGCTAAATAAGCAAATGAATATTATCTTCTAATGAGCCTGAATTGTAGCTAGAGAAAAATTATTGTTTAGCTGAGTGTTCAATATTTATTTAGGTATTAGTTATTTAAGATGGCACTGGTGATGTCTTCATAGAATTCCTGTCTTCCAGGCAGAACCAAGTAACATTCCCAACCAATCCATATTAGCTGTAGTCTCCCTTGGTGATTGTGCGTCAACTTAGCTAGCCTACGATGCTCTGCATAATCATCCTCCATGAAGAGATCTTCCACGAGTAGCCAGTAAGTTGAAAGAGTATCTCATTGGGGTGTGGTGTACACTGATTAGATATCTATGCTCTAGCAAAGCTTACTAGCTTTTTGCTCACTCAGGATTCCACATCTGCTCTCATCATTGGATCTCTAACTCATGGGACATGACCCAGTTGCTTGCCTGCCATGTTGACTGTCAATCTTGGATGTAATGGCTTCTACAGTACGCAATCCAGCAGCCTGCTATCTGACCTGCCAGTGGTGCTCCATGAGCTGGGAGAAGCCTCGAGTCTGACATGTGGCCCTTGGATTTACAACCATGTTAACCATTTCCTTGAGATGAAGCTCTCTATAAATGTATGAAGACACAGCTTGAAGGTAAACAAGCGCGAGCTTGAAGGTAAACAAGCAGCCATCTAGCTCTGAAGCAACAAAGCCCATGGAAGAAGCACACCAGCCTGTGTGATCACGAAGTGTCGAAGGGATCACTGAAAACAAATGGGTGCATAAGCATATGTGGCGAAGAAAGCTGATGGTGCCCGGCTATCAAAAAGTATGGTGTCTGAGGTCTTAAAGGCTTGAAGGTAAACAAGCGGCCATCAAGCTCAGAA
>NW_022104134.1:11976-13268 GCF_000313985.2 Echinops telfairi
ATTAAAAAGAAAAAAAAAGGGGGGCCACGTGGTTTTGCTTCCCTTCTGTCATCCCCTAGTGGCCATCCAGCACCCAAGTCTGCCCTGAACCACAGACTTATAATTACATGCCTGGCTACAGAAGCACTGGGACATGTGAATGTTAACATCCTTCATGGCAAAGAGGTGAGGCAGTACGGGCCGCAATCACCAGCTATTATTACCTATCATACATTGTAAGTAACATATTAAACTGAGTTGGTGGTGTGACTCAAAGCCTAAACATACCAACGTTTTCATTCTAATATTACTACACTGGTCTTGTTGTTAGGTACCATTGAGTTGATTCCAAATCACAGTGATTCTATGTACAATAGAACTAAATGCTGGCTGGTCTTGGGCAATCCTCACAATCAATCGTTGAGGGTGTGGATTACAGCAAACTGTGGATACCACTTCAGAACCCTTTTCCTGTTCATGTGGAACCTGAACCCGGACCAAGAGGCAGATGTGTGAACAGAACAAAGGGACACTTTGCACAGTTTAAGATCAGGAAAAGTGTCCTTTCACCAAACTTCTTGAATCTGTATGCTGAGCAAATAATCTCAGAAGCTGGACTGTACGAAGACGTGTGTGGCATTAGGACTGGGTGAAGGCTAATTAACAACCTGCAACATGCAGATGACACAACCTTGATGCCTAAACGTGAGGAGGACTTGACGCCCTTGCTGATGAAGATCAAGGACTGCAGTTTTAAGTGAGAATTACAACTCGGTGTAAAGAAAACCAAAATCCTCACAATTTAACTGAAAGGCAATAATCAGTGCTCATGGAAGTGCCCAGAAACCAAATGACCTATCGCACTGAACAAATCTGGTGCATAAGACCTACTTCAAGTACAGAAGAGCAAGGATACTACTTTGAAAACCACCAGCCATGCACCAAGGGAGAAAAACGAAGCTTAGGCTTTCCACTCTCATGAAGAGTGAGTCTTGGAAACCCACAAGGGCAGTTCTACTCTGTCGTACCAGGCCGCTAGAAGTCAGCATTGACTCAATGGCAGTGAGCTGAGTTGCTTTCAATGGCTCATTTTCCCACCAGGTTGACCAAGCCCATGTATCAGATGACATTTATGCAGTGATCTACTAAGCACTAGCAAGGTGCTGACCAAAGACTGGTGCCATGTTTGGGTCCTCACCTTTATCAGGTGTGTGGCTCAAACTGCTCTCTAAGTCCTCCTATTGTTCAGCTCCCGCTCCAATGTCCTGGTGGTCACATAAGCAGGTACCATGCACATATAAATCCATCTTTTC
>NW_022104134.1:15035-16069 GCF_000313985.2 Echinops telfairi
GTGATATCTGCACGAGGTCGTGGATTTGGTTTTCGGTGCATGTGACATTGATGTTGGCGTTATGGAGGGCTTCTCGAGTGTGCGTTCGCCTTAAGAAGACGCTGGTGATATTGTGACAATCGCCAAACTGCGACTCCGAGACAGGAAGCAAACCCATTCTGTTGGAAAAACGGCCTTTGCAGGCTCCCTCAAAGCAGAGTTATCACAAACCTTCAATTTACAAAAACCACGGTGAGGCGCTGTGTGAGACACAATACAGCAAAAACACAATACAATGTATGTCTGCACATCTTTTAACTGCATGGGAATCCCTCATTGTCTAAAATTTTTTAAAAAACTATAAAGCATAGGTTCATTTATTCTTAATGATGAATTTCAGCTAATACATGCAATCTAAAGGAGCCCTACTGGTACAGCAATTTAAACACCCAGCTGCTAACCACAAGGTCAGTAGTTCAAACCCACCCACCATACCTGGGGGGAAAAAAATCAGGCTGTTTGCTCCTTTAAAGGTTTACCAGCTCACAAACCCTACTAAATAGTTCTACCCTGTCCTATAGGGTCGCTTTGCATCAAAATCAACAAGGTGGCAGCGAGTTTGAGTTTCTTGAGTTTTATATGTAATCTATATAAAAATTATATAGATATTTTCACGTTGTCCTCAGACCAGCCCAATTCAAACCAGCCACATTTCAAGTGTTCATGGCCACCTGTCGCTTCCTTCACTGGGCAGGAAAAGTGCTTGACTCACGCCTCCCATCCATGCCCAAAGCTCTCCAGGCACACACTGCCTCTCCTGTAAGGCACACCCTTGCTGTCTGTGAGTGTCCTGCCGCCCAGGCTGTGATGAATGCATTAAGGGGAACTTAGAATTTGGATGGGGATAAAACCCAAACCCATTGTCCTGGAGTTGAATCTGACTCATGGTAACCACATGCGTTACAGAGTACATAAAATTGCTCCAGAGCTTGGACAGTCACCGGAAAATGCAATCTGCCCAGGAGATAGATTTCCACCAGTTGTTCTAAATGGAA
>NW_022104135.1:0-943 GCF_000313985.2 Echinops telfairi
GTTCAATTTGTATGATGAACAAATAATCTGAAAATTAAATTATTTAAAGAAAAAGGAGGCACAAGAATTGGAGGAAGAATTAACCAGGAAAAAACTGAGCCTTTCTATGCCTGTAAAAAGTTATACGTAATCTTGGAAACCCAGAGAAGCAGTTCTGGCACGCCCTATGAGATAGCTATGAGTCATAATCGAGTTGATGGCAGTAAGTTTGAGTTTTATTTTTATCTATGGATGACCAATCTTGCATACTGAAATTGAGGACAACTTGAGATACTTACTGAAGATCAAAGATGATAGCCTTCAGTATGTATTATGACTCAATATAAAGAAAACAATAATCATCACAAGACCAGTAGACAGTATCTATTGGACCAACAGATAAATAGAGGATATATTGAAATTGTTAATGATTTCATTTTACTTTTCATTTTCATTTTGCTGAATCTACAATCCAGAGTCATGAAAGTAGCAGTCAAGAAATCAAGCGACACATTTTATTTGGCCAGATCTCTTTAAAGTGTTAAAGAGTAGAGATGTTAGTTATATAGAGGACTAAGGTGCAGCTTCAAGCCGTGGGACTTTCAATCACTCCACATCCATGTGAAAATTGGACAATGAATACGAAATACTGGAGAACTAATACACTTGAATTACAGTGTTGACAAAGAATATTGAAAGTTTAATGAACTGTCGGACGAACAAACACATTTGTCTTGGAGGAGGTACAACCAGAATGCTCTTTAGAAGGTGAGGATGAAGAGACTTTGACTCAAGTACATTGGGAATTTTATCAAGAGGAGTCTATAGAAAGGGCTACCAGGCTTGGTAAAGTAGAGGGGAAGCGAAAGAGAGGAAGAGCGTCAATGAGGTACATTGACTATGGTTGCAACAATGAGCTCAAACCAAAAAAGTGGGAAGGTGATGGAGGACTGGGCAGTGTTTT
>NW_022104135.1:2764-4268 GCF_000313985.2 Echinops telfairi
TGAGTTTTTTGTTGTTGTTTTGGTCCGAACAACACAATGCTTTTTCCACACCACTCACCAATTGCATGGCTGGATCCACTCTTTGCAATGGGAAGTGAAGGCCAACCAAGGGGTTGGTCCTGGGAGCCAAGGAACGAGAGTCACTAGAAAGCAGGGTTTATCTGAATGCCATGGTCTAGAAAAAACTCCCCCTTGCCTTTGTGCCACAGTGCGCCCAGGCTGAGTCTGCAGCCTCATCTCCCCATCAAGTCCCCACACACTCTAGTCCCTCCCCTCACACCTGACAGCCCATCCCACAAGCCAGATCCCACCTCAGGAGGTTCACTTGGGTTAGCAGATTGTTCTCAAAGGCTGGCACTGGGACTATTCTTAGCACACCGTCAACCCCTAGGAGACTCTAAAGATGCATGAAACTGAGCAACAGCGGTGTCAAAGCTATTACCAATGCTATTATCACCATCATTATTTCTGGATGCGGCTTTTGTCATATGCCAATCAGAGGATATTTAGGAGCCTTTTCCAGCATGGGAAGAACAGGGCACGTGGGGGAGGGGGTGGTGTTCGATTCCGAGTGGGTGTGGCATCCAGAGAAGCATGCGTTCCTGGAACACAGTGGAGGCTGACATGTCTGGAAGAGGCCCTGTAATCAGTTGTTAAGCCCATCCATTCTCTTCCCTCACTGGCAGATCCAGATTTGACTATGAGCGGGTCATTCCCTGGACTCTATATTGTGTCTGACATGAAAATGCAAATCCTGTGGTCTTTCCTATCAGAGTGTATCTTTCTCTTTTGGTTCTTCCTTTTGAAAGAAATAAAGAGACTTGATAAGGGCCAGCATGAGGGGCATTGACCTGGAGGATATAAGAGCTGAGAGAAAGGGAAGGCGAGGGGAAGCCCATGAAAACAAAATCGACATCCTAACGGGGAACTCGTGTCCTGGGCATCTCCATATGTTATTCTCCTTCCTATGGTTTTATCTAATGCATACATAGTGCTTACTGGGAGTCCCTGGCTGATATGAATGGGTAATGCTCTTGGCTGCTTGCTGAATGGTTGCAGTTTGAGTCCACCTAGAGGTGCCTCGGAAGAAAGGCCTGGCATACCTCTCACAAGAAATTAGCCATGGCAAGACCTATGGAACATAATTCTCCTCTGGGACCCATAGGGCCACCATGAGCCAGAGACCGTGGGAGGACACCTAGTGTTTCTTGGTTGAGGCTTACCATGCAATGTGGCAACTGTTTATGCAAAGGAGAACTCAGTGAATTCTCCTAACAGGCCCAGGAAGTGTTTTTAATGGAGGAGGAAGCTGAGGCAAGGGAAGTTTAAGTAACTTGCTCAAATCACATGGCTGATAAGGCTCCCAATCCTGGTCAGCCTTCTGCAGAGGCTGTGCTCATAAGAAATGACAAAAAAATTAACAGCTCACTGTTCCATCACCCTCACTGTTGTTAAGTGCCTTGAAACTAGCTCTGGGCCCATATCAACCCTACATACAACAGAA
>NW_022104135.1:5502-6876 GCF_000313985.2 Echinops telfairi
AAAAAGCAAGATTCTGAATTGAAAACAGATGGTGCTCCACACTGGAGAGTGGATTCCTGCTCCCAGAGCCCTCTGCTCCTCAGCTGGGGCCATCGATCTCTGACCTGAAGGCCTCATCTTTCCTCGGGGTCAGGGTCCAGACCAAACCAACGTCCGATCGGGGCCTTCCCTGAAATGCCACTGTCTATCTGGAACCGTATTAACACAGCTTGTTATTTGTGTACTGTACTGAGTCCATTCTGACTCGCAGTGTCGCTATAGGGCAGACTAAACCTGCCCCAATGAGTCTCTGACACTGTAATTCTTTACTCAAATAGAAAGCCTCATCTTTCTTCCATGGAGGAACCAGTGGGTTCAGAACTGCTGACTTTGTGGTTAGCAGGCCAACACCGAAGCTACTGCACCACCAGGACCTTTCTGTTTAGCCTAAAGTCTTTCAAATAGATAGAACCAGACCAATCCCAACCCTGTTCACTGCTATCACCCACCTTTCTATGAAGTCCCCACTACGTTCTGTGAAGTTCACCACTTTCCCCGTGTGTTTGTGTGTGTGTGTGTGTGTGTGTGTGTGTGTGTCTGAGTTATAAAAACAGAAACTCTGACCCCTTTTTAGAACTCTTCTAATTCCAGGGCTTGCCCTCACTGAGTGGCTGGTGTTTTCAAACTGCTGAGCTTGAGGTTAGGACAAAACGTGTAACCCACTACACCACCAGGGGCTGTTATGGCAACTTTCTATATACCAAAATGAAATGTCGCCTGGTCCGGCGCCATCTTCATGATCATTGCTGTCTGTGAGTCCAATGTTTTGGGCCAATACATCTCATGAAAAATCGCCTGCATGCCCAATGACCCATCCCCTGCACCAAACCCAATGTCCTTTTCTAGCGATCAGTCTTGCCTAATGACATGTCCAAAGTGAACAACTGTAAGCCCTCCTAGGCTCCCTTTCCAGGCACAGTGTGGTTCTGGAGCGCAGTGCTGCTTCTACAATGGGTATGCTTATGGTTTGGCAGACTGGGCAGATTCTACGAATATTTGACTTAAAAATATTTTTAAATTTTAAATGCTTTTAAAAAAAAGCATTTCCCCCCTAACTTATTTGACCATAGATCATGTTTCCGTTTGTCTCTTGTATGAGATGAAAAAAAAATTACCCCTTCCTACTCATCAAAGGAAGGAGCAAACTTCCCTTCACTGCCAGAGAAGGGCTTGGCCAATAGAAAATAAAGTGGAAGGAATTGTGTGCCACACTCAAGCCAAGGTTTTAAGAGAAATGGCCCCTTTGGTGCTTACCTATCCTTCAAGAGGAAGGAACCCTGGTAACACAGTGGTTATGCATTGGGTTGTTAACCTCATGGTCAGCAGTTCAAAAAC
>NW_022104135.1:10449-11984 GCF_000313985.2 Echinops telfairi
ATGCTATCTACTGCTCGCAGTGGCAAAGTTCCACCCTGCTATTTGGTAGGAATTACAAAGACTATAGCTAGAGGAGACCTAGTAAGCAATTCACTGCAACACAGTAGGCATACAAAGTCCCAGGCTACTGGTCACCACTTGGCCAGTTCCTAGTTCCAGAGCTCCCTGTGATGGCTCCTTTTGAATATCAATGTGGTGAGGCAATGATGCCCAGTTGTTTGGTCTATTTGCTCTTATGAAAGAGTTGGCCTCAAGCAAAATAGAATACCTCCCATAATGTGGGCAGGGGCAAACCTATCACTCGAAGGCCTTCAGAGCAGAAAGGGAGTTTCCCTAGGGTGTGTTCTGACCATTCTTATTCTTGTCTTTTCCCATACCAAACCTGTGGATTTTAGGATGAATGCCTGCAGAGGTTTTTAGGCTGTTGTCTAACCTATGTATTTTGAGCTTACCATTTCCCTATGTTAGCCAATTCCAAGAAATAACCCTCTCTCTCTGGGGCTCTCATGGCATAGTGGGTGACCCATTGCGCTGCTAACAGCAAGGACATCAGTTCGAAAACACCAAGTGCTCCTTGAGGGAAAGATGAAGCTTTGTAATTTCCTGAAGAGATACAGTCTCCGAAACCCAAAAGGAAAGTCCTATACTGTTCTACACAGTCACTATGAGTCCAGTTTGATGGCAGTGGGTGGCTGGTGCAGTGTTTAATCATAGGAGCCCTAGTGGGCTTATCTATATCACCAGTTACAGCTATATAACTGATTGTGTTTCTCTAGGGAACACTGACTAAGACACTCTCCATAGGGAGGGCTGAGACCTCTGTTGAGATTTCCCTCTTGTTCCCTTCCTTGATTCCCAGGTGCTTATTTCCTGAGCATCCCTCAATAAATGTCCGGAATCATGTCCTGAGCTGATTCCATCACAGTGTCTCCTTCTCCCAGGGAATCTGAATGGCTTCTGGGGAGTATGAACTGCAGTCTCCATCCAACTTCATCATTCTATTTCTATAATCCTGATATTACTTGGGGCTCATTTGGCTGTAAATAGGCAAAGAGACCAATACTTGGAAGAGAGAATCCTAGGAAAATGGAAACGTGGGGAGAACAGAAGGACGGCTGGCTCTGTCGACCATTCCTGACCAGCACTGGCACTTTCCTGTGTTCTTTGTGTCTGTCTCTCAGGGCACATGCTGTTATATCTCAACATATACCGCCTCCCCCACATGGCGGTATATGTGCTTCTGAATTCTGCTTCCTAGATGCCATGCCACTTGCAAAAAATGGACTGTATTTTTCGTTTCTAAGTTGGAAAAGTTCCAGAGAAAGAGTCTGGTTGACCCATCTTGGGTCAAGTGTCACCCCTGGGCCAATGAAAACAGCCTAGTGACTTTATTAAAATGTGGTGTCTCCCCCATGGAACTTCTGTTTCATCCAGTGAGGCAGGTCACAGGGTCAGATAGGAAAGGGGGTTGGGGCAGATTAAAAAAATAGCAATAATTAATAATAATAATATACATTTGCAGAGAATAGGGCCTT
>NW_022104136.1:0-1636 GCF_000313985.2 Echinops telfairi
AATTGATGCAAGGGGATGATGTTAGTTGCAGACCTGAAGGGACAATAAAGGCCATGGTCTCGGGAGTTCCACCAGTCTCTGTCCAACCAGTAAACTTCGTCATTATTTATTATTAGTCCCCCATCTCCCCAACCCCAGACATTATTAATCCAGTTACTGTCTCTATGGAGTTACCTATCCTGGAGGTCATGTAAAGAAAAGCGTAGGACAACAAAAAGCAACCAATCATCAATCAATCAATCAATAATTATAACAACAAAATAAAACACAGAAAAACTCAGTTGAAATGTGTATATTTAACTTTTTGAGAAGTTTCCAACTGTTTCCAAGAAACAGTTTTACATAAGCTTATATACACAATATCAGTGGAAAAGGATTCCAATTCCCCCACATTTTGCCAATACTCGTTATTGTGATTCTTATTAGTAGGGATGAAGTGGTAGCTATCCCATCACAGCCAGTATTGCACTTCAGTTTGTCAGGTGAGTATTCTGGAAAAAACAGATAGCTTTTCACATGTCTGTGTAATGTCTCCACTGACTTGCTCTCTCTCCTCAGAGAGCAGACAGCTCCGCCTGGTCAACGGGGACAGTCGCTGTGCAGGGAGAGTGGAGATCTATCACCAGAATGACTGGGGCACCATTTGTAGTGACATCTGGGACATGAAGGACGCCCATGTGGTGTGTAGACAGCTCGGCTGTGGACAAGCCCTCGCAGTCATGCCTCGGGCTCACTTTGGTGCGGGATCAGGCCCTATCTGGCTGGATGACCTGGAATGCACAGGAGCGGAGTCTCATGTGTGGGAATGCCCATCCCGTGGCTGGGGACAGCACAACTGCTATCACGATGAGGACGCAGGCGTCATCTGCTCAGGTATGGTCATTGTCTTGTCCACTGGCTGGGAGAATGGAAAGCTCCAGAGCAGCACATAGCTTGATTACTTGGGTGATTGATTAACCACAGTGTCGGAAACACAAACGCATGGCCTTTGATGACTCAAAGCATCTGTGAAGGACAAAGTCCATTACTGCCCACTGAGTGTCAAGCTGCTTGTTTTCCTTGTCCAGTGACCTTAACTAACAAAACAATATGCTCTAGCATCATCCTAAACACGGTCATTTCATAACTTTGTATTTATAATTCCCTTCCTGTAAGTGTGATCCTTTGCAAACCACCACACTCACTCCCTTTGTGACAAGGAGCCTGTAGGAGGGAAGGAGTGGAAGGAAAAATGCTTTCCCCTCATGTCGAGGAAACGCTTGAATTGAGTGTTCTGTGTGGACAGAGTGAGGACACTGCTTTGCACAGACTTGGTCATACTAGAAGCATAGAGTGTTCCATTAAATAAATCAGACTGGAATCAGACCTAAATGGTCATAATTTCTTGGGTATAAGGACCAGAAAACTCTATTTGAAATTCCTGAGATACAGGGTTTTTTTGCCACTATTTCTTTCTTTTCTTTTTTTTTATTTAATCATTTTATTGTGGGCTCATACAACGCTTATCACAATCCATCCTTCCATCCATTGTGTCAAGCACATTTGTTCATTTGTCGCCATCATCATTCTCAAGACATTTGCTTTCTACTTGAGCCCTTGGTATCAGCTGATTATTTTCCCCCTCCCTCCCCACTCC
>NW_022104136.1:2776-11961 GCF_000313985.2 Echinops telfairi
ACGTTGCTTGCTGAAAGCAAGGAAGACTGAGGCACTGTTGACAAAGATCAAGGACGTCAGCCTTCAGCATGGATTACAACGCATTGTAAAGAAGACCAAATCCTGAAAACCGGACCAATAGGTAACAGCATGACAAATGGGAGAAAAAATGCGAAGTTTTCCAGGATTTTGTCTTACTTGAATCCACAATCAATGCTCGTAGATGCAGCAGTCAAGATATTGAAAGAAAGGTTGCATTAGGCAAATTTGCTGCACAAGATCTCTTTAGTGGTTCTCAACTTGTGGGTTGAACGACTCTTTCACAGGTGTTGCCCAATTCATAAGAGTGGCAAAATAACAGTTATGAAGTAGCAACAAAAATATTTTATGGTTGGGGGTCACCACAACATGAGGAACTATATTAAAAGGTCGTGGCATTAGGAAGGTTGAGGACAACTGCTTTAGACTCTAAAGTTCAGAGTACTGAAAAGCAAGAGTGTTACTTTGAGGACTACGGTGTGCTTGACCCAAGCCATGGTGTCTTCCATTGTCTCATATGCATGTGAACCTCGGACATCAAATAAGGATAATGCAAGAATAGATGCATTTGAATTGTAGTGCTATAAAAGAACATTGAAAGTACCATGGATTGCTAAAAGGACAAATCAATCGGTCTCAGAAGACGTGTGGCCAAAGTGTCCCCTTGGAGTCAAGGAGGCGAGTGTTTGTCTTATACACCTTGGACATGCCAGGAGACCAATCCCTGGAGAAGAACATCATGTTTGATGAAGTAGAGGGGCAACAGAACAAGTGGAAACTTCTCACGGTATCTTTAGATAGAAAGCAGGGGGAGCCGAAAGTGTAGCTAAGTGTTCTCTGAGGACATTGATGGTCCCGATGTGGTGTGGAGAATATCGTGTGTGTGTGACTTCTGTGTAGCTAGTGGTAGGACATGAAAAGGACTGCAAGTTAAGACTAGGGTGTGGAGAAGAGGAGCATACTGGCAGAAAGGTTCCCAATGATGACGTTTGATTAAGTTTGATAAGAGTTCTATGAACCCCCAATAAAATGATTTTTTAAAAAGAAGAAGAATAAAGAAAAGAAAAAAACCTGAATCAAAAAAATTTGATTAGTAAAAAAGAGCATTCTTGGCTAACCTCTGAGATTTTTATTTTCCTCAAAAATGAAGTCAACGTGGCTTCTACAAATACAGTTAATGTTTTGTGTATATTGCTTCCACTAATGTAAAGTGTTTCTCCCAAACTACAAGTGAAATTTCAAAAGAGATGAACAAAGTAGTGTAAGTCTGGATGCCAAACCTATTATCTAACTCTGACTTTTACTAAGTCACTTACCGTCCAAGGTTGTGTCATTTCTGGTCCCATGTAAGAACGCAGTACAGGTCTCCCCGACTCGCAGTAGGGCTCTAGTCCAATGACTTTGTCATAAGTTGCTCCCAGTATAAATCAAATTATCTCCATTTTAATTATTACTTTAATATTTCAATTACACCTTTTAATAGTAAATCCTAACATTGAATATTTGTCAGTGAACATCTGAGAATAGTATCAATAAATTACACACTGCAACATTGTATGTAGTACATAATATTAATGATAAAGTGTACCAAAAATAAAAACAGATGGTTACAGATGTAGTTCATTGTAACACAAATGCACGATAAAGTGGAGATTACTGTACTCAAGATTTATAATTTTTAAGTCTTGCTGATCTTAATATTACTATGAAAAAGGGACATTATATAGATTGCGGTAAGAGCTGTACGAGCCTCCAATAAAGTGATTTTTTTTAAAAAAGAAAAGAAAAAGGGACATTATTAGGAAGCATTTTAAAGAAGCAACACTCTCAGAGAGAATACTAGGAAGGAAGGTTAAGGGGGAATGAATTAATACTAAGGAATTAGAGTACCTTCTTTGCTTAGGAGAAAATCAGATTCCTACGCCTCACCTGAGAATTGTGCATCTCTCTGTCACTCCTAGAATGACCACTAAAGAGATATTTTGTGTTCGTATAACAACCACACATACATAAGCAGCTTCAGTCCTTTATCGCCAGTCACTCAATCTGGAATCTTAGACTTGTTGGAGAAGACTATTGAAAGGACTGGATTGTCAGAAGAGCGGAGAACTCTGATTTGGAAGCCTTCTCGTCAGAATGGTCCTTGTGAGACGCCATCCAGTCAATTCCGACCCAGAGACACGCTGTGCTCAGAAGAATGAATCACTGTCCGCCCGAGCCTTCCTCACAATTCTTTCCATGCTTAGATGGGGTCGGATCGGATCAGATCGGATTGGCAAAAGCCACCGTAAGCTTGCATTACATTGTATCTCAGACTCAAAGTAGCAGCTTCCAGTGCAAATAGTGTTTATGGCCCAGAGGAGGAAACCATGTGTCCATTTGCTTTAGGAGAGTCCAGTAAATGGTCATTCCAGGTATGTGCTGAGCACTTCAGGTCTTCCTAATCATGTCCAACCATGATGGATGGATCCATTCCCTAGAACCTGGAGAGCATGCTTCAGGATTCTGGAAAAAAAAGGTGCCTCCCAAAATAATTGATAACTTTGTATGCAGGCAGTAACCAACCCAGGCCGACCTGGTTTATAGCATTCAAGTTCTTGATGATAATTTTGTGATTGCAGGTTAGACAGAGAATAATAAATGCGACATAAACCCCTTGCCACAGCGTCTATTCCAACTCGTGGTGTCTCCATACAGGATTTCTGAGTCTTTACAGGAGTGGACAGCCTCATCTCTTCCCCATGAAGCAGCTTGCAGATTTGAATCATGGGCCTTGCCGTTAACAGTTGAACACTTACCTGCTAGCACCACCAAATAAATAACTAAAGAAACACTCTGAACTCACTGCCACGGAGTCAATACTGACTCAGCAGCCCTACAAGACAGGCTAGAACTGCCCTTGTGGGTCTCCGGGGCTGTTTAACTGGTAACAAGGGTAGAAACCCCCATCTTTTCACCTTGAGCTGCTAGTAGTTTGGAGTTGGTGACCAACACATAACCACCATGCCACCTTCTTATAACAGCTCCACAGAGCTCCTTGAATATAGTCTTCTTCAGGATGAGAAATAACATATTCCTACATAACAAAGATGTATAACCAATGATCTACACTAAAACAGTGTTATTTTTTACTTCAGGCATCTGGAATAGAAAATTGAAAGGGGTACCTTTTAAAAAATTTTAATCTAGATTACTATATGCTTTCAACCTGCAACAATTAGTAGCTATTTTTTCAATTTTAATCAATGAAATATCTTAATCATTATGAGACATGCATGTTTAATTAAAGGCCTGAGTGGATTGTGTGTATGTGCCTATCCTTTAGAATTAAGTGGAATTAGAAGATTTGGTTTGGGAGAACAGTGTCCACCTGGACCAAAAAGACAAGCTACCCTACTGCTATTGAGTTGAAAGTGACTCATAGTGACCCTATAGGACAGAGTAGAGCAGTCCGGAGGGGGTTCTCAAGGCTATAAACCTTTATTAGAACAGACAGCCTCATTTCTCAGGCAGTTAATGAATTAGAACTGCTGGCCTTGTGGTTCTCAGCACCCTGAGTTAGGCACAGGGGAACTGACTCTGTCTGGAGCTAATGGTGACTAAGGTTTCTGAGTCACATATTTTTCAGCACGTCTGACCCAGAGATTTGGGATTTGCAATATAAGAATAATACAGAGCTTGGAAGACAGCAAATACTCAATAAAATATCCTCTAGATAAGTGACTAAACTGGGTGACAGTGGTGCTGCCCTGGGGCCCCTTCAGGAACTCAGCCCAGCACAGAGTTTGATAGTCGGATGCTCTGAAGATCTTCATTATATGAATGCCACTCGATTCTCTCACTGCCTCACTCACTCACTGCCTCACTCTCTCACTGTCTCACTCACTCACTCACTCACTCACTCACTCACTGCCTCAATCTCTCACTGTCTCACTCTCTCACTGCCTCACTCTCTCACTGTCTCACTCACTCACTGACTCACTCTCTCACTCACTGTCTGACTCACTCACTGTCTCACTGTCTCACTCATTGCCTCACTCACGCACTCACTCACTCTCTCACTGTCTAAAAAAAGAAAAAGAAAAAATGAATGCCACTCACATTCTGTCTGCAGGCCATGACAGTAGGAAGGTAAAGCCAAGAGCATCACCGGGTGATCTATTTGATGGCGACTAACACTACATTTCTTTTCATCTGTATCTAATTCTGAGAAATATCTGCTCATGTATGTTGCAGTTCTATTTGTTATTTTTTGTTGTTAATATTGAATTTTTGAGGGTTCTACATATATATTCTACGCATGAATTCTATGTTGAATATTTTCTCCCAGTCTATAGCTTGGGCTTTTATTCTCTTCACATAGGTTTTCAAATGCAAAATGTACATTTTGATTAAACCCAATTTATTAATTGGAAAAAAATGCCTTTAACTTTCATCAGTGGAAATGATATAAAAGTCCCTTGAAATCAAGACACAGACACCATCAGAATAAGAGAACTAGCGGAGGTTCTGATCAGCTACTCCAGAAAACTCACTCGCATAGATTTTAGCAAAGATACAGTCATCTGAATTCAGCCATTTTACCAATCTTCTTGAAAGCCGGAAGTATACCATTTACTTCTTCTAAAAAGAAAAAAAAAAGTAGATCACGGAAATGAAGAGTTTGAGTAGCTATCTAATTAATCCAGTAGCTCTGATGTAGTTACACATTCCTGGTGTTCCTCAATGATGGTGCTGATACTCTGGCGTGGAGGCAGAATTAGAGGAAGGCGGAGTGTACAGGGAATGAGATGCAACTGTATCCACAGGCTGACCCTGTCTGTCACCATTCTTCTGTTCTGACTAGGAGGGGGATATTAGCATACATACCCTAGCCAAACAATATCAACAGTTGATTTTTGATACATTATTCTCGGCTTCAATTTTATAACAAGGGCTCTGGTAGCACAATGGGTTAACTGTTGGGCTGCAATCAGGAAGGCTGATGGCTGAAACATACCAGTCACTTAAGTCTGAGTCAGGGCGCTTCTGTAAGGACTTACAGCCTCAGAAACCCTGTGAAGCAGTTCTGCTCAGAGGCAGATTACTCAGTAAGCGAAGTGCTCATGGGCGTCAAGGTGCTGATTTACTAATCTCTGCTGCATAACTTCGCCTTGCTTACTTTCACAGTGCCCCTTGCATGCTCTACGTTGTTGCCACTGTGCTGACTGGTGAACCCATCCTGCTATCCCTGTGGATCTCATCCACAGTGCTGCTTCAAAGGGCTCGAACCTGATAGATGTGAGATCTTACTGTAAGTCAACATTCACTGCCATGGAGTCGATGCTGACTCACAGAGACCCTTTGTGTGTTCTGAGCCTGTAACTTTATAGGAATAGAAAGCCCCATCTTTCTCCTGTAGAGCTGCTGGTGGTTTTGACCTGTAGACCACGTGGATCGCATCCCAACACGAGCCACACAACCACCAGGGCTCCTAGATCCACACATATCTAATACATGACAAGGAGCCTTGGTGGAACTGTGGTTAAACTGAAAGATCTGCAATTCAAACCCCCCAGCTGCTCAGTGGAAGACACTATGGCAGTCTGCTTCTGACGATAATCCTGCCTCCGAAGGCCCCCAGAGCTACTCTTGTCCTCCAGGCCTGCTACCATTTGGAATCAGCTCAACAGAAATTAGTATAGTATAGGAACTAGTTAAAGCCTGTGACATAAAAAGTATTTTGATTAGAATGAGAAGACTATGATCTCCTACCAACTAGACCAGAGAGAGTCCTAAACTTATTAAACTTGCTTGGGCAGATGGGAGATGCATAAATAATGAAGGATAAGCACATCACCTTTTCTCTCATCATTTTAGAGACTATTTTTTCTCATCAGTCTCATGTAAGTGGCTCGACTTATCCCCAAATTCTTTAGTTCCTGGGATGTCATTTTAAATCTTTCTGCTTTTATCTTGATTGTGGTTTTTAATCAGTTTTATTTTGTTATTCTTGCTAGATATTTTTTGTTACTGTTGTTGTCTCTTTGTTTTTTTAGTATTTTTCTGTATATGAAATCCTGGATGGGGAAATCTATAGAGACAGTAACTGCACTAATGGTCCTTTGGGGGGGTGGCAGAGGAAGTTATGGGAAATAGGGAACCAATAACAATTAAGTACAAGATTGAAGAAAATGTCCTGAAACTTTTTGTGGTGATGATTGAACATCTCTTCTTGATGTGATTGAACTATTGAATTGTATAATATATGAATTATATGACAATAAAGCTGTAGTTTTTTGAGAAAAAAAAAAGGTGTCATGCTTGTAGTGCAGGCCGGCAAAGCCACATCATTCAAATCTCCAAACCAAAGCATTGAGTCACTTCTCAGTGCAGGTTGAATCCAGAAGTATTAAAATTGGACAATACTGACAGCTCTGACCCAGAGTACATGACAAGGATCAAGAAGTAGATTGGCACTGATTTTTAGCCTTGTTGATAATTATATATTATAAGCTACACTTACCCAAAATAAGTTTTTGTTGTTATAATTAATCACAGAGTTTTTCATTAAAAATAGACATTTCTGCTGAAACACTACCAAACATTGCATAGACAGGCATTTTTGGTGTCTCTCCTCAGACAGTGTCACCCAGTGGGTTCTACCTCACTGTACCCCACCGGGGTTAAGTGGGTAATGATGAAATACATTTAACTCTTGTTCAATAACAATTTTCCAAAATATTTATATCTTTCGTCTATATTGAGGCTTTCGCAATTTAGAAATCTTTACCAAGCATTATGTCCTTTTCTAAGGCCTGGTCTCTCCTATAACTTGTCCAAAGTGCGTGAGATGAAGTTTCACCATCCTTGCTTCTAAGGGAACTTCTGGCTGTACCTTGTCCAAGAGTTATTTATTTGTTCTCTGGCAGCCCATGGTAATTTCAATATTCTTTGCCAACAACATCATTCAAATACAAATTATAGAATTAAAGCACACCAATTACTGTCACACACTCAATTATTAAGACTGATATTTGTGAGAAAACCCTCTGGCATGACATGATCCACAAGTTCACTTGACTCATATGCTTTCATTGAGAACTAACGCACTGGTTGAATGGCATTCCTAGGGTTTCAAGAGAGATACCCCAGCCCACCAATCCACAACATTTCTATCTGTCGAGATCCTATAACATGTAGTCTCATATGAACAACTTGTTTTCTCCTTAAAACACCTAAAAAAATCTTGAAACATTTCACCATCAAAACTTGCCCGAAAAATTAAATGTTAAATCATATAAGTGGTTTAGCTTGTAGCACTCCAGCCAGCAGGGAGCAGCTGATAAGCACGGAATAATTACTCAAGACTCCAGATTGAGGCAGGAGGGGAACAGAGAGACACTCCAGGGAGAGACGACCGAAGGAGGAAGTTTACAAAAATTCAAACTCAGGGGCTCTTCTGGGCACCATGACTTCAGACTAAGATGTTCGCATGGTTCATAGCTAACAAACACTGTCACACAAGAGCGCATTCAGACTTAAAGGAGATTCCTGTTGTTTGTGACAAGGAATCTCCGCATCACTCAGCATTTGTGCCAAGTTCCTGGCACGAATAGTCCTGGCATGCAAATAGTCACACGCTCAATGTTAACTCAGTCTTTGCACCCAAGTATCCCTCCTCGGGGAAAGAGGGCAATGCTTCCCTTCACTCGCTGTATTTCATCTCTTCAGTCATCTTTTGGTCGGCACTTTGGCATGTATTGACACATCCAGAGTTGGAGAGCTTAAATCATTTATTGAGGGCTCATACAACTCTTATCACAATCCATATGTCCATCCATTGTGTCAAGCACGTTTGTACATTTGTTGCTATCATCATTCTCAAAACATTTTTTTTCTACTTTGAGCCCTTGTTATTAGCTCCACATTTTCCCCCTCCCTCCACCAAGAACCCTTAATAATTTATAATTGTTTTTCATGTCTTATACTGTCCGACGTCTACCTTCACTCACTTGTCTGTTGTTTATCCCCGAGGGAGAAGGTTATATGTAGATCATTGTGATCGGTTAGGCAAAGGGCACTTATAGAAGTCTAAATACAAGCATGTACATATGTAAATATATTTATATATGATGATGGGGAAATATATCTATGTGCATATATTTATAGGTTTAGAATTAAGGTAGCAGATGGACATTGGGTCTCTACTCAAGTACTCCTTCAATACACATCCAGATTTTATGATTTTCCTTAGCTCCAGTGACAGAGGATAGGAAAGGAGAGAGATATAGTCGGAATTTTAGCCCCAGCAGCTCAGAATAACCTTCCAACCTTATCTAATAGGTCTACACTCTCTCCTACCTCATGACCCCTCTCATCCCCCGCTTTTTTTTTTTTTTTACTTTAACCTCTAAGTTAGTCCGGCTTTTCATACCTCTGCAATCAAGTCTCAATGCCCTCTTCCTGTGGAATTTCCTTGTTCCATGAAGGTTCCAGACCCCAATATGAAATTTTATTTCTTCCCAAAGCATCTTCCAGCCAGTCATTCTAAACCAATGTTTTCAAACGTTTTTTATAGCTCTTCAGAAACTCATTCACTGGGTTCTCATTTATTGCACAAATATTAGAATTCTGTCCCTTGTCCCACCACTAAGAAAAGGAATGCTTTCACATCATGACCTGTAATTTCTTTACCAAAATCCAGGGCAGGATCATGAACAATCACGGTGTTTCTTTCTCCTCCCTTAGGATTTTTGCGTCTGGTTGGAGGGCATGGACCCTGCTCGGGGCAAGTGGAAGTGAAGTCAGGAGAGGACTGGACTCCAGTGTCTCATGTGAATTTTACACTCCTCACTGCCCAGGTCATCTGTGCAGAGCTGGGGTGTGGCAAAGTTGCATCTGTCCTGAGGGCCATGCCATTGAGAGATGCCAATAGAAAGGTCTGGAATCAGGAATTCCAGTGTAAGGGGGAAGAATCTTTGCTCTGGCTCTGTCCCAGAGTGTCTTGTCCCAGAGACACTTGTGCCCACAGTAAGACTGTCCACGTTGTCTGTTCAGGTGAGACTCACAGGGTATCTTTAACTTGCCTTCATAGTCTCTTGGGGTAAGAAAAACACTTTTTTCTGAAATTCATCTTCTTCCACCAGAATACACAGAAGTCCGGCTCATGAAAAATGGCAATGCCC
>NW_022104137.1:0-1127 GCF_000313985.2 Echinops telfairi
ACCAAGGTGCAGCTGCCTTAGCCAGTTCCTTGCTTCAGTTGGCAAGGCTTGCTTCCGGCAAGAAATCCCTGAGGTGAAGGTACATGGACCTACCCTGATGCAGCCAGGGGTGCTGTAGCAGCCGTGTAGAGACCCCTGCCAGGGCTGAGATACTTACACATTCACTGACTCGGCTTTCCTCCTGCAGTCGGCATCATTGCATGTGTTTTGTGAGATGGAGGAGACTTTGGGGATTGGTATTGGACATATGGGTTAATGTTGGACTTATGGGCTTGGGAAGCACTGGGTTGGCATGTTTTCTTGATGTGCGCTTAACCTTTATATAAAACTCTCTCTTACATATATGAGTTTCTGTGGATTTGTTTCTCTAATGTACCCAGAATAACACAGTTGTCTAAGAGAATATCATTGAAAATATTATTCGAATTATTTTGATATTACCCTTTCTGATTTTTTGTCTCCCAAATTCAAAGAAAATTGAAAAGGAACAAGATTTAAATTGCTCAATGATGCCAACATTTCTGTTTTGATGTAGTGTAATTGAAAAGCACAGAATTCTGCATGGAATGGTTAGAGAGATGGAACCAGTGCCAATGGATGCATACAGAACTAAGTGAAGGAAATTTAGAGAAACAATAGCATTTCACGTTTTGATAGTTTTATTTAATTATTTTACTTTTATTTTATGATTTTATAATAATACTTTTTGACCTGCCCTTGTATATTTCCCTAACTATAAGTCAAATTTCGTCCTGTTAAAGTCCAAAAATTGTACCATATAAGGAGTTAATGAGTAGGACAACATGATGTGGCAAGGAGTGAGGGAGAAGGAAGTCTTAGGAATGTCTGAACCATAGACTTTGAAGATCCATGAGTCAGAGGCATATGAAAATTCAAGCGGCTTTCTAGTTCAGAAGCAACAAAGCCCACATGGAAGAAGCACTCCAGCCTATGTGATCATGAGGTTTTGATGGGATCAGGTTATCAGGCCAGAATAAAACCATACCCAAAGTGAATGAGGGGAGGCCTGTAGTGGAGACCCAATGCCCATCTGTAGACAATTGGACATCCCCTCACAGAGGGGTCACAGGGAAGAGATGAGCCAGTCAGGGTGCAATATAGCACCG
>NW_022104137.1:2397-4081 GCF_000313985.2 Echinops telfairi
TGATCATTAGATTGGGGGAAAATTTTAGTTTTACCAATGTTTCTTAAAATACTTTTCACTTTAAAGCCACTGTTAAATTCACAGTTCTTAACAAGCAGTAGATCTGAAATGACTGCATACGTAATAGAATCATGTCTCCATGGGTACAGGCATGAAACTGGAGGTTGAACGTGGACAAATGTCCTCTCTATTAAATTAAGGGGAATTGCAATAATAGCTTTTAACAAGGTCACATTGAAAAGGAATGACAGGATAAACTGGACAATTTGTGAACTTTGTCAAGTACAAAAATTAAAATTTTATTACTTAAAATCTATGTAAATTATCTTGGATTCTTAAAAAAATTAATGGGAAATTAGCCTAATTATTTGAGCTGAGATGCAGAAAATGCAGTTTATAAATATATTTTTATGATAATTTTTACCCGTTATGTGAACAAGAATGCTGACAAAGATCAATTTAATAGTAAATGACATTACTTCGGAAGACCTAGATTTTCTTTTCTCCTGATAAGTGATTTAGAGAAAATCTGCTTAAGTAAACAAATCTCAAGATAATACTTAATTTATATTTCGGTCAGTGGATAATATAAATTTGTAAAATATAAATAAAAATTTTAAACTAAAAAGATTGGCAAAAATAGACCAAACCTAAACTCAAGGAAAAGCCATGAAATGCAATGTGGGTAACACCATGTTTGGTTAACTGTTTGAAATTTTTAGGAATTTAAAGCTTTCAGATGACTTTAGATAGTTTGCTTTATATTATTTGAGATCATCTTCTTAAAATATGTAGAAAAGCCATGCCAAACACTCATTAAGCTTTGTCTAAAAATTATCTTGCTGATTCCTTGTAAGAACTTTGTGATGAAATTGTCCTTAGTAATTTTATTCTATATAAAACAGAGTTAGAGAAGTTAGCGATTGACCTGAAATTTTACACCTTGTAAGTCAGAATTGAGAATAAGGTTTCTCAGACTGAAATGTTTGGTTAATCAGGAGGGCTTAGGCCAGTGGTGGGATTCAGCCAGTTCTCACTGATTCATCAGAGCTGATATGCAGTATTTGTTTAGTTTGATACATCAGTTGTTAAAATGACATTTGTAATCAGGATTCTCTCTAAGGTGGGTGGCTGTGCAGCCACTCAATATGAATATCACAAATTTACATTCCTTACTACTTTTTGACGTTCATATGCAGAACAGCATATTCTAAGCTCCTGTAGTTATGCTTTTTACATTCATAGGTATAAAAAATTAGACAGAACTATGCATGTGATATTTATTCATTGATAAAACTCATTTTACTTATGAAGAAATACTACATTTTTATTCCCTATGCTTGTTACTTCAGCACACAAGCATATAATGTATAGAGAAAAAGTGCCAAGCAACCAGAAGGTGACATGCTGCCATTAGGTTCAGCTTTGTGTTATGCCCCAACTTCTCATGAGATATTATGAGTGAATTATTCAATTCCTGAAAGTGTTCCAAAAAAGCTAAAACTATTGCCAGAACAATTGCTGTTAAGTTCGGCAGAAGCACAAAAGTGTTTTTCAAAGATGAACATATTTTCAGAGAGGAGAAATAACTAATTGTTTCTAATCTATCAAACACAATGGCAATTGTCTAATTGGTCTACTCTAAAGAAATGGGATCCTACTCCTACAATGAAAATATGGTTAA
>NW_022104137.1:5468-6823 GCF_000313985.2 Echinops telfairi
GTTATATGTACTTTTCAATGTTTTTTGGTATATGAAACCCAGATTGGTTGACTCTATAGGCAATAACTAGAATAACTTTTCGGGGGGGCTACTGCAAGGAAGGTGGGGGTAGGTAATAAGGAGGTGATATCAAGGAGTACAAGAAAGAAGAGAATATTTTGGAAATGAATGTGGTAGCAATTGTACAACATGGCTTGATATGACTGAATTATTGAACAGTATGATGTCTGAAGTATGAGCTAGTAAAATGGTTATAAAAAAGAAGTAATATGCAAATATCTTAAGTAAGTCTATTGTTTTTGTCAAGCATGATTTAATATCATTTCATTGATATTTTAAAACTCTTATAATATATCCTAGTTGTGTATCTCTTTTATTGCTCTTATTTAAGTATTAACTGTATGAAATAATAAACTATCTTTTGGTATATCCTTTTATATACTTAAAATGGACATTAGGGCAGTGAACTGGTTGTTAAATTATTTGAATCCCACCCCTACCTTAAGCCTTGGGCCATCCACATCTTCTTGGCACACAGGGCAGATCTTATATTTGGTTCAGACATATAAACTCAATTTCAGTATGTTATAATCCATACAATTTTATTTGAGAAAATCTGGCTGTTCTTGTTTCTCCAACACTCATTTCTGATTTCATCATCTCTCCTAGCATGTGAGAGAAATGTGTCTATGTTTGAACATGGTTTCCAGTTAATCAAGATACAAACTTCTTTTGCAAAGGGGTGAAAAATTGATCTCTCTTTGAAAAAATCCCCAGATTTCAGGCAAAGTTATAGAGGGTTGTTGTTGGTAATCCTTTGAAGATGGTTGAATAGCCCAAGTTCCTAATGGTGCCATCTAAGGTGTTTTGGATGGTTTTCTTTGGTTTAACAGAAACGATATTTTTAAGTCAAATTTAGAATCACATTGGAATTCTCACAGGGCACTGATTGAGTACTTGACTTTTTTTAATTAAATATTTTTATTGGGGGCTCTTACATCTCTTATCACAATCCATACATTCATCCAGTGTGTCAAGCACATTTGCACGTATGCTGCCATCATTTTCAAAGCATTCTCTTCCCACTTGAGCCCCTGATATCAGCTCCCCATTTTTTCCTCCTCCCTCTCCCGCCCACCCTCCCTCGTTAACCCTTGATAGGTTATATATTATTTTTCCATACTTTACATCATCCTTGGTCACCCCTTACCCACTTTTCAATTATTTTCCCCATGGGAGGGAGTTATAGATTGATCCTTGTGATCGATTCCTCCTTTCTCCCCTCACCCGCCCCTAATCCTCCTGGTATCGCTATTCTCCTTGTTGGCCCTGAAGGGTTTATCTATCCTGGATTT
>NW_022104137.1:8123-9420 GCF_000313985.2 Echinops telfairi
TGATGGGGTACCACAGGATGTCTCTCAAGTCTATTTTTGGTATTCCCCGGGGGTTTCATCAGTCTGCTCCCCCTACTGCTCTGCTGCATGCCCTCTGTGTCTTGTCCCAGCTTTATGGGGGCAGATCATGTACTATCCCCCATCTATGTCCCCACAGCCTCATGGTTCACTGAGGGACGCTGTGTCCTGTGGTGGGGCCAGCCCTATGGTCCTCTCTGTGCATTGTCTGCTCTAAGCAGGAACATCATTCTTGGGACTTGGTGGGCCACGATGTCCTCTCTTCCCTCTCCATCCCTTTGTGTTTCTCCCCTCTCCCCAAGCTGTAGCCCTAATGCTGTCCTCTGAAGTGCATTCTTCTGAGGGGGGATGTCCACATAATTGGGATTGCAGCAGGCCCGGCAGACTCCTTTATTGATTCCCTAATACATGGCAGTATGTTGTATTCACGTCTTGGCACATCGGGTTGAAGCCTGGTCCCTCTCTTTCCTGTCCTGTGGAGTTATAAACAATACCCTTCCCTTGGGTGGATTACTGCCCTGCTCACCCCATAACCATGTCTTTTTTCTCTTTCTTTTACTCTCTTTTTTAGTTGGCTGCCATATGTGTCCTGGGATTGGGTTTGGCCCATGCCATAGTTGCTGGAACTCACCCCAGGGATTTATGTGTATAGTAGCTTTTCCCCTATGCCCCATTTTTTTTAAGCTTACCTCAGTGGATTCATGTTGTACTTGTTCTTTTGTGCTTGATTTACTTCACTTAGCATGATTTCCTCCAGCACTTCCCCTGCAGCAATGTGTTTCATGCGTTCATTGCTGCATCTTAGGGACACATAGTACTCCATTGTATGTATGTACCACAGTTCCTTGATCCATTCATCTGTTGATGGGAATTTGGGTTGTTTCCAACTCCTTGCAATTGTGAACTCTGCCACAATGAACATTGGAGCACAGATGTTTGGCCGTGGTTTGTTTCTTGCCTCTTCTAGGTATATGCCCAGTAGGATGATTGATGGATCATATGGTAGCTCAATCTCCATCTATTTTAGATCTCACCAAATCAATTTCCATAATGGCTGTACTTACCTACAGGTCCACCAGAAGTGAACGAGACTTTCACTCTCCCCACAACCCCTACAACACTTGTTACTTTCTGACTTTTTGAATTGGGATATCTTTGTCATAGTGGTGGTATGTCATAGTGGTTTTAATTTGCATTTATCTTATGGCTAATGATCATGACCATTTTTTCATATGTTTATTGGCCATTCAGATTTCTGCCCCTGTGAAACTTCTGTTCA
>NW_022104137.1:11082-11980 GCF_000313985.2 Echinops telfairi
TTTGGGAGTTTTCTGTCTTTTTCTATGTTCTGGAAGAGTTTGTGTAGGATTGGTGTCAGTTCTTCCCTGAGTGCTTGTTAAAAATCTCCTGTGAAGCCATCTGCTACGGGGCATTTTTTTTGTTGGTAATCCCTTGATAACTTTTACTATTTCTTCTATTGCTATGGGTATATTGAGGATCTTGACATACATCTGGGATAGTCTAGGGAGAGATTGTTTTTCCAAGTATTTGTTCATGTCTCCCAAGTTGTTGAATTCGTGAGAGTACAGGCCTTCATAGTACTGTGTAATTAACCTTTTGATTTCGTTAGGGTCTGTTGCAATATCCCATATTTCATCCCTCATCCTTGCTACTGAAATTTGTTCCTTCCTTGCATTGATAAAGTATTACTGTTGTCCAACAATTCTGTTGATCCTTTCAAAGAACCAACTTTTAGCTGCATTATTTTTCCATAATTTTTTTTGTTTACCTCTATCTCAGATCTGATTTTTATTATTTCTTTCCTTTTGCTATTAATTGGATTGTTCTGTTGACTCTGCTCTAGTTGATGTAAGTTTTGTGGCAGCATATCAACCACAAGTCTCTCTTCCTTTTTAATATGTGCATGTATTGCTATCAGCCTTCCTCTGATAAATGCCTTTGCTGTATCCCAAAAGATTTTATATGTCGTATTTTCATTTTCACTAGTTTCTAGAATCTTTCTGATTCTATCTGTGATCTGGGCAAATTCCCACTCCTTTTGCAAGAAAGTTATTCATCCTCCAATTGTTTGCCTTTTTTTTGCCTCATCATGCTTTTGTTGATTTCTACCCTTATTGAACAGTGGTCGCAGAGAAACGTCTGTATAATCTCTATTGCTTGAATTAACTCAAGTTCGACTCATGTCCCAACATGTGG
>NW_022104138.1:0-3232 GCF_000313985.2 Echinops telfairi
ATGATAAATGAAACAAACAAGTTGAAGTTATCAAGAATTTTATTTTAATTGTCTCTGTCATCATGGGAGTATTAGTCAAGAAATCAGAAAGCAAATTGCATTGGACAAATCAGCTTCAAAACACTTCTCGAAATTGAAAGTGTTGAATAACAAAAATGTTATCTTCAGGATTAAAGTGCACCCGATGCAGGCTACGGTATCTAAATCACTTCACAGGCCTGTAAAAACTGGACAAATAATAAGGATATTTTTAAAGAATTGATTCATTTGAATTAGAGTGTTGGTGAAAAATATTGACTATATCATGAACGGCCAGAAAATGACCACATGCACCTTGGCCGAAGGACAGTCAAACTAGTCCTTGAAAACCAGAATGCCAAAACTTTGAACAGGACTCAGAAAACACAGCCCTGACCATAGAAACAAGCTCAACATCGCATGATAGACTTTTGTAAAACCCACAATTTCTCCACTCTAAGTACATCTTTCCAACAACATAAACAGCGATTATACACATGCTGCCTTCTGGAGCATTTTGCCTGTATTTCTTCCAAGATGAATCTGTTTGTTCTTTATAAGTGGTACCTGCAATATTCTTTTGAAGTATTGGATTGCAAAATGCAAATGCACTGATTCTTTTTCAGCCTTCCTTATTCAATGTCCACATTGCACATGCACATGAGAGGACTGACAATAATTCGGCTTGAGTCAGGCCCAACTGAGTCCTCAAAGGAATGTCCTTGCTCTTCAACTCTTTAACATGTTCTGACCTCTGCTTTTGTTATGCAGCAAATTCTTGGAATACTCATTTTATACCAATAAATTCCCATTTTATTCTCATTTAATTCAACAAATTTTATTGTTTTATTTCTTTTCACACCCAGCACTTGTAAGTATTCAGGCTCTGTGCATTTGATTGGTTTAAATCTTCTTGTTGTTGGCTTCTAATTTTACAGCATTGTGATCAGAAAAGATGTCTGTAGTATTTTGATATTTTAAATTTGTTGAGGCTCTCCTTGTGTCCCAAATAGGTCCCATTTTGCAAAATGTTCCATGTACACTGGAAAATAATGTATACTGTGCTGTTAATCTACCATTTGTCCGTCAGGTTGTCTTACTGTGGTGGCTTGATATTGCAATGACGAGGGAAGCTATATCACTGGTATTTCAAATACCAGCAGTCACTTGTGGTTTTAGCAGAGCTTCAGGCTAGGAATAGACTATAAAGAAGAAAAGGGCTGCCCATTTCTGAGTAATCAACTACTGAAAATTTTACGACGAGCACCAGGACATTATCAGACATTAGAAACACCATGAATAGCAGTAGATCTGTCAGATCTAGTGCCCGAAGGCATGTCCTTCATTTTGGAAGGTACTCGCGTATGACTGATGAAGAGCTGCCTTCTCAGAGTGATCCACCTGAAGGACGGGGATGGGGTAAAGCTCTTGAGAACTTCATGTGCTGATGAGACATGACTCAAATGAGAAGAGACAGCTGCAAATAACTCTTAATAATTGGAATTTGGAATGTATGCAGTATTAATGTAGGAAAAATTGGAGTCTTCCAAAAATGAAATAGAATGCATAAGACTGATATCCTGGGAATTGGTGAGCTGAAATGGACTAATACTGACCATTTTTATTCAAACAATCTTATGGTTTACTATGCTGGGAATGGCATTCAAGAGAAATGGTGTCACAACCAACTTCCAAAAGGACATTTCAAAATCTATTTTGAAGTTCAATGCTATCCATGTTAGGGTAATAGCTCCATGCATAAAAAGAAATCACACCAAGCAATAAAGCTGGCAATGCAACAGTTGAAGGATTCTAATAAGCTGTTCAATCTGAAATTGGTCAAACAAGCAACAGGATGCTTTGATCATTATTTCTGATTGGAATACAAAAGTTGGCACCAAGGAGAAAGGAAGAGAAGTTGGGAAACATGGCCTTAGTGAAAGAAATAAAGCTGGAAATTGCATGATTGAATTTTGCAAGATCTGTTTCATAGAGAATATCTTCTGCAACAATATAAATGGCAAATATACACATGGACTTTGTCAAATGGAATACAGAGAAATCAAATTGACTACATCTGTGGGAAGAGACAATGGCGAAACTCCGTATCAGCAGCTAAAACTAGACCATGTGGAATAGACCATCCATTGCTCATTTGCAAGTTCAGGTTGAAGCTGAAGAAAATAAAAATAAGCTTGCGAGAGTCAGCATACAATATTGAGTCACTCCCACCTGAGTTTCAAGAACATGTTAAGAAAATTGATGCATTGAACACTAATGACAGAAGACCGGGTGAGCTGTGGGATGACATCAAGAACATCATTCATGAAGAAAGCAAGGATCATTAAACGACAAGAAAGATCAGTGTGGATGGCAGAAGAGATGCTGAAACTACCTCTGACCATAGAGAAGCTAAAGTCAATGGACGAAACGAAGAAGTCAAAGAGCTGAGCAGAAAATTTCAAAGGGCAGCTCCAGAAGACAAAGGCAACATTGTAATGAAATATACAAAGACTTGGAGTTAGAAAAGCAAACCAAAAAAGGACATTGTGGCAGTTGTTAGATGCCATGGAGTCGGCCCGCACACTTAGAGACACTGTGCACAACAGGATGCTGCACGATCCTGGGCCATCCTCACAATCATTCCTAGGCCTGAGTGAGCCCATTGATGCAGCTACTGTGACAATTCATCTGAAGGACTTTTGTGCTGCCTCTCCACTTCACCAAACGTGATGTCCTTTGCTAGGGACTCATCTCTCCTGACAATATGTCCACAGTATGTAAGACGAAGTCTTGCCATCCTTGCCTCTAAGGAGCACTCTGGCCTTACTTATTCCAAGACAGATCAGTTTGTCCTTTTAGCAGTTCATGGTGCTTTCAATATTCTTCTCCAGCACCACAATGCAAATGCAATATTCTTCTATGGTCTTCCTTATTCACTGTCTAACATTCACACACATATGATGCATCGGAGAATACCATGGTTTGGGTCAAGTGCACCTTAGTCCCAAAGTAACATCCTTGCTCTCCAATATTCTAACGATGTCTTGTGCAGCATATATACCTATGCACCATGTCTTTTGATCTCTTGACTGCTGCTTCTATAAACATTGATTGTGGATCCAAGTAAGACAAAATCCTTGACCACTTCAAACTTCTTTCCATTTATCATGATGTTATGTATGGGTCCAGTTGTGAACATTTTGGTCTTCCT
>NW_022104138.1:10443-11882 GCF_000313985.2 Echinops telfairi
GCCATTCTCTCAAAGATAGGGATATTTCATTGACCATTTGGCTGACAAAAAATGATTTGAAATTGTTTCATAACAAGCAATTTAAAAAGAGTATTCTTGAATCCCAAGGATTTTCAAGAAAAGTTTAGCAATATGCGAATGAAAAGCGAAGCTGTGAAAAGATTACAAGTAAAACAAAGTGAGGTAAGGAAAATATACATAAGGATCTTAAAAGAAAAATCTTACTCATTTAAAAGAGTACGATATTGGTGATTTTTGAAATTAAAAAAAACATTTAACATTCTGTCATTTAGTGATCTACATTAACAAGTTGAATGGTAACTTGCTAATATTTTTATTTTCCTTTATCCATTAAAATTGGCAACATTTCTGTAAAATGCATTTCTCCCAAATTTCTTACCAAAAATCAAATATAGCTCAATGCTTTGGGTATTATTACATTAAATAGAAAAAAAACAAAGCACAGGGATGCTAAATTGAACTGATCTGAATCTGCTCCCCAGCAATACTATATCCAGTGTCATTATTGGGGTGGTGTTAATTATTTAAAATGATCCTCCCTCTAGCAATAATTTTTCATTTTGTGATGCATTGTACATCCTGGCCTCTAAACTCATGGCTCCAATTCCATTTTGGAGTGAGTAACCTGTTCTATTGATGAAACAGTATTAGTGTAGGATATATGGTGAGTACCCACTTCACTATAGTTGTGTATGCTATGTGGATTGGTCATCATCTTTTAATAATGTATATATATTCATGTTCAGACAAGTATTTACTACAGTTTTAGCTATTTCTTTAATGGGTAAATTGTCAGCTGCCTGACCAACTGAGAAAATCAGGGGCCTGTTGTAAAAGAACTGGCTGAGACTAGACCTAGATTAGATCTAAACTAAAACTCCTGCTCATATAAGATGAACAAAAGTGATCAACATGTCCTCTACCTAACCTTTTTGACATCAAGCACCAAAATCACAGCACCATCAAAGCCCTAGCTGTAGGCAAGATATCATCTCAGTGGCCAATCCCCTTTCCAAGTAAGCAGGAATAGAAAACTAATTTTGAGGCTCTCAGTGATGAACATGAATCAAATGCTAATTACCACTCTAAGAAAACCATTGGCCCAGTGCTAAGGTAGTCACTTTGACCTGTACTGAGCAACTTTGGCAAGGAAGGAATGGAAGAGAATGGATTAATTAGGAAATATATTACATTTGAAGAAAGATGCCTGTAAACAGTTACAGTCTCAGATACCCACAGGGTGGTCACTAATACAGTCTCAGATATCCACAGGATGGTCACTATGAGACAGCAATGACTCCATGGCAGTGAGTTTGGTTTGGCTTGGCTTGGGTGGCACATTGAGGGTGGCATATGCAATGGGCCAGCTAAAATAAGGCTTCACCACAAATGTGGTTTCCCAAAAGCATTGGTCAAAA
>NW_022104139.1:0-1484 GCF_000313985.2 Echinops telfairi
TTCAGCCCAGTGGGGGAGTCACAGAGCCCGGACTGACTTGTGGGAGAGCTGGGGGGGTCAGGAGATGGGGTGTGTGTGTATATGAAGGTTTTTGTGCAGACAACTATTGGTTTCTGGCCACAGCTTTAAGAGCCATGGTCAGGAGTTGCAGTAGGATCTGGCTGTGGTGTTAAGAGTAGCATACAGACTCAGTACAAGTTCCTACAGTTATCTTTTACAACTACAGAAACCGTGCATGGCCGGCTGGCAGGCTTCGACTGCAGCAGCAGGTGCCGCAGTTGGAAGGTTAGTAACCCACTGGGTGTAGCTGAGGGTAGGCTGTGTGGAGGGGTCTGTCCTCAGCGAGAATTGCAACGGGCTGACAGCAGGGAGAGCCTAAATGCAGCTGCTACAGTTGTGGGCAGACAGCAGATGATGGAAAGGTACCAGGCCGAGCGGCAGAAGCTGCCACTGGGTGAGGAGAGGGTGTCTGGTCTCAGCCAAGAGTGCTGTGGGTGGATTGCTCTCATCCTCCATCCATGGCTGGGAAAACCACAAGTGGTCAGAAGGAGAGTACTGGGCATTGTGGGAAAAGCCATGTACAGACAGCAGCATTGTGGGGATCCAGCTGCAGCTGCAAGACCAAAGTAAAGAGGCTGGAAGGCTCTGGGTACGGCAGTTGGCCGTAGGGCCAGGACAGACTTGTGGGTGAACCACAGGGCCTCAGTGACCCAGGCAGCACAGGCTGGAGTTGTTTTTAGACTAGGCCACTGATCTCCAGGGATCTGCATCAAATATAGATGGGTGTGGTGAGCAGGAGTGGGGGATCACCTCCCAGGTGAAGGAAGAGATCAGTGTTGGCGCCGGGTTTAATTATTTGCCCTGGATTCTGCACTCAACCTCCTAATACCCAGGCATACTGATTGTCATGGAGCTCCCAATGCGACCTGCTTACCTGATCATCACCTTCTCAGAAGTCATAATCCTATTTTTAGGAAAGGGATTGTAGTATCTCTTTTTAAGTGTATGGCCTCTAAAAGTAGACTGACTAAAGGCAATATCCAGTTTTTCAATCAACTCCTTGTGTTACTTTTGAGAAGTCATTCTATTCTCCCAAAGACTCTTGGTGGCATAGCAGTTTCCACATTGAACTTTTAACCCACAAGATCAACATTTCAAAGCCACCAGCCGTCCCTGGTAGAAAGATAAGGCTATTGGCTCTGTAAAGATATAAGGTCTCAAGAACCGAAAGGGGAAATGCTACCTTGTCCATGAGGGTCCCCGTGAATCAGAATGAACTCAATGGCCATGGGTCTTGTTCTTTATGCCTGTTTCATGAGCTGTAGTTTGCTGTGTCTGTTATTTGCCATTGGGGAAGTTACATGAGCCTAGCTTGTCACTCATGTGAAACCCTGATGGTGCCTCATTTTGGGTGTGACCTCCTCTAAGGAGGGTCCTGGGAACCTCCCTCTCTCTCTCTCAACCTTTATCTTCATGCTGGTGAG
>NW_022104139.1:8202-9278 GCF_000313985.2 Echinops telfairi
AATAGTATCTGGGGTCATAAAGGCTTGTTTTCAAATAAGCAGCCATCTAAGTGAGGCATCAACTAAGTCCACATGGAATAAGTACTACTACCTGTATGTGTTATTCTGGATAGATTAGAGAAACAAATTCATAGACACACTCAAATGTGTATAAGAATGAGCTTTATACAAGAGCAATTGAATATTGAGAAAACATTCTAACCCAGTGCAGACCAAGTCCATAAGTCCGATATTAGTCCATATGTCCGATACTAATCTATAAAGTCTTCTTCAGACTCATGAAACAAATGCAATGATGCCGAATACAGGAAGATCACAGGCCAGTGGATGGGAAATCTTGTGGATACAGTGGTGTAAGCATCTCAGTGCTGGCAGGGGATTCCACGTGGCTTCTCCAGCTACGAGGCTCTGGCTCCATCAGCCACTTTCTATGTGTCTTCTCCACAGGGATGTTTCACAGGAAGTGAGCCAACAGTGAGAGTCTCCCATCTACAAGAGGTAAAAACAGGAGTTCCCAGAAGCCTCAGGAGGAAGCCATGCCCACACAGAGGCCTCATTAACTATATCCTGATTGACAGGCCAGACTCCACTCCTACACTCTTACCCTCAAAGTGATACCAGATTATGTAATACCACGCTGTATGAACCAAGGATTATAAATAATATAATCTAGATACAAAGAAGGGAATACTTAGACAGCTTTAATTATGAGTATCTGTTTTGCAGAAGGCTAGGATGACAATATGAAGTCCAAAATCCATTTATAGGGTCAGCCTAAGGAATTAACCTCCTGTGTGAATGGCCAATTTATTAGACAGAGCACTTTTAAAATTGATTATGGCAGATGTAGTTAGGCCAAAATGTAAGAGCTTGTCATTTGATCTACCTTTAAGATGTTTAGTTTTTAAAAAAAAAAGTGAAAGTGAAATGCTCATGAATTAAGCCCCTGACCATGGACCAAGGTTGTGAAAATCCTTGCTAGCATGCAAAATGCATTTGAAAGTAGATTGTTGCAGATACAGCTAATTTTTATTTGTTCTAGTTCTTAATATGTTTTGCTTTCTTTTCTATTGAGT
>NW_022104139.1:10890-11948 GCF_000313985.2 Echinops telfairi
TTAGTCCTCAAAGTAACACCCTGGCTTTTCAATACTTTAGAGTTCTAGTGCAACAGATTCACTCAAGTTGTGATCCATATTAAAGGCAGAACTTCTTGAGCTTTCTCAGTAAGTACTTCAAGTCATCCTCACTTTCAGCAAGCAAGTTTATGTCACCCGCATATCGTGCATTAAGTCTTCGTCCAAATCTTAGGCTTCATTAAATGCTGTCAATGTGATAAGTATGTAAATAAGTTTTATATTATTTCTATTGTTTAATATTCACAAGTAAAGCTCTATAATATAATATAATTAATAATAGGTTATACTCTATATTATATAACCCTAGTGGTACAGAGGTTGAACGCTCAGCTGTTAACCAAAAGCTCTGTGATTTGAACCCATCAGCTCCTCAACAGGAGAGAGATGTAATATTTTGCTTCTACAAAGATTACAGCCTAGGAAACTCTAGAAGGTTGTTATACTCTTATCTTTTATGCTCACTATGAGTCAGAATTGATAGTAAGGGAATTGGTTATAATACACAGAAAGGAAATGATCTTCATTATTAAAACAATTTAGTGCCAAGAATAGATGCCACTTTATTGCTGTCTTACTCCCAAGCAGAAGTACTTAGCCACTCAAGTAACTATTACTTGAATAAAGGATTTCTATAAAATGTAGTCTAGAGTAAATTCTTTTCAAACATTTAGTCATGCTAAGTGCATAATCTGAAGTGTCTCACATGCTCTAGTGGTGCTATAGCTAGAGAGAGTAAAATTAAATATACAAATCTAAGGAAATGTTTGACCCTTGCATGCAGCAGTTAAAAAACTACAAGACATATTGCATTTGGCAAATCTGCTGCACTAGATCTCTTTAATGTGTTGAAAGCAAAGGTGTCACTTTGAAGTTTAAGGTATTTCCCATCTCCTCACATGCTTCTGAGAGTTGAGCATTGAATAAGGAAGACTGAAGAAGAATTGATTCATTTGAATTTTTTATTGTTGGAGAAGAATATTGAATGTACCATATGTCTTGGAAGAAAATACAGCCAAATGTTCCTTAGAATTGAGGAT
>NW_022104140.1:0-1105 GCF_000313985.2 Echinops telfairi
GTAAAGTGAATATTCTCTCAGGAGCCTGTCAACTCTCTAATTCTGAAATTTAATTATGCCTGTCCTTTAAACGGAGGCTGGAGAACAGATGCAGCAGCAGTGGGAGCCGGCGGGCAGCAAACACCAGGGTCTCCGACGTTTGGAAAGGGGCAGGACGAGCAGGCTGGCTTGGGTTGCCCTTGGGGAGCTCTGGAACCCTTGAAGCCAGAGATGCTTGACTCTAGCGTCTCCTCATGGGTCTCCCAGGTGGAGCCACTGCAGGGAGACACGATGAGAAGGGGGTGGGGCTCCAGGGGGAGGGGTATCCCGTAAGGGGCATAGCGATGTGGGGTAAGAAGACCCTAAAGGAATTCTGGGAATGGTGAAAAAAGAATACGACCTAGTTGATGATTCTGGCATGGTGCTTTGTGAATGTGGAGCTACTGTTGGGAGGAGCTAGTAACAGATCCATGATTTTGAAAAGGCAAGCCTTGCTGTTGAGGCTGTGGGAGGAGTAGGAGCAGCTGGAGAGGGAGAGACTGAGTTTGAAGGCCAGCTCGGCCACTTTTCATCTGTGTCCCTGAGGAGGTGCTTTAGTATTTGTCTTGGTAAAATGAGGGTCGTATTAGTACTTACTAGGACCTTAGTGGAAGGTGCTCTGGTGGCATGGTGGTTAAGACTCGGCTGCTCATCAATGGTTTGAACCCACCAACTGCTCTAAGGGAGAAAGGTGGGAGTTGAGTCCCATGAAAATGACAGTGATGGAGTTCTATTCTGTTCTATATTAGGGTCGCTATGAGTCAGAATCGACTTGCTTAGCTGATGTTCTCACTTCATTTCCCCGTAACCCTGCATGTGCAATATGCCTTATCTTCCCCATCACCACACAAAGAAGCTCCTGGGGTGCCTAGAACACCCTGCAGCCAGCAGTGCCAGCCTTGGGGTGCCAACGTGAAACTCCTGGGTAGAGGCACTCTTTAGCTACTCTGCGGCCATGCTCACCGGCATCTAAAAATCTCGCAAACCACAGCCGAGACATGGGGTTCATTCTGTTTTACTTCAAACTTACTTCAGCCCGTTGGATGGGCGACTCCCAACGATAAAGAGGAGGAATAACCAGACCCAT
>NW_022104140.1:4660-6269 GCF_000313985.2 Echinops telfairi
TACGTCGGAGCCCATTGGTGCAGCCATTGTGTCAATCCATCTCCTTGAAGGTCTTCCTCTCTTTTTTCACTGGCTCTCTGCTTGACCAGGCCCGATGTCCTTCTCCAGAGACTGGTCTCTCCAAAAACATGTCCAAAGAACATCAGAGGAAGTCCGCTCAGCATCCTGGATGGTAGAGAACATTCTGGGCTGGTGGACTTCTTCTAAGACAGATCTGTTTGTCCTTGTGGCAGTGGTCCAGGGTACTTTCGATATTTTCACCAGCACCACAATTCAAACCCATCTTTGATTCTGTAGCTAATTTCTTTCCCCCAACTCCATCCCAACCTGGCAAACACATACAAGACAGGGTGGAGGAGACACGGGTTGCCAGAACAAAGCTGGGACGGGTGATGTGAAGTGTGACTCTCGGAGGACAGTGTTCCTCCGGAGGGAGGGCCACACTGCAGGCTGAGAGCACTTGCCCCTGTGTCCTTTCCTTGCTCCTCCCTCTCTATTGAGAAAACATCAGATACGTCCTTTGATTTTTCTTTTCAAGTGTGCTTGATTTTCAAAACCCAGCTTCTCAGGGACACTGCCCACTGGGCCCAGGCTGACTCCACTGCCTGCCTGCCACACGGAGTGAAAAAATAAACAGCCTCCAGAAATCCCAAATGTCCCAGCAAGTCAGGGTTTGGGGAGACTCAAATTTTCCCCAAGAGGCACTCCTCCTACGTTTTACTTGGCGAAGGGTCATGGTCGAGGTCTGCTGTGACTATGGGATCCAAGTTTAAAAGGAAAACAACAAAAAGCTGAGCAATAAAGCAAATGCACCAAATGTTCTGATAAAAGGGGAAACCATGCTGTTCGCATTTTTGAAAAGCCAAGGAACTTCTGGTGACCCCCAAATTGGCATTTACAGAGGTACTTTGAGCAGGCAGGATCATGCCCCTGATTTTTATCTCTGTGGACTTAGACTCCATGAAAGTCAATTCACAGTGATGTTATTACTAGACCGGAGTGGACTCTCTGCATTTATTTCCAGCATGGCCAAAGTTCAGGTTGACTTCTAACAGAGTAGATATTATTCCCCAGAAATAATGAAGAAGAAGAGGCAAACAAGTAATCCTGGGGCATCAGAGAAACCCCTTCTCTAACATGGCTCAGAATCTAGCCCCTCCTTTCTTAAGTTCAATGCCACCAGCCCAGGGCAGCCAACTACCATCTCTTGCTGGGACTGTTTACAATGGTCGCATGATTGATCTCCCCACGGCACTGTTTTGCCTAACTCTGTCAACTGGGAAGGCACACCAGTGGGATTGTAGGCCAGGTATTGAGGTCATAGGTCAGGAGGGACTGCTAATACAAAATAGAATACTGATTAGAGTGGGGTCTGTGTGTGTGTGTGTGTGTGCATTTTGGTCCTTTTATCTTATCACAATTTTGCATTCTTATGGGGTTTTTTTTTCATTTATTTTCTGCGTACTTCATTTAATGAAAGGGGGTTAACACCAGGTCTTCCTTGTTCATCGTTGTATCACTTATACCTAGCATGGCACTTGGCACATATTGCTGTAGTTAGGTGCCTCAAATCAGTGTCTCTGTTTCTCTCTATATGACAACTATGTAG
>NW_022104140.1:7536-8969 GCF_000313985.2 Echinops telfairi
GTAATTGCCGCAGGGACTCATTCCAGCCACTTATGTAGCGGTATGACATCCCTTTGCTACCGCTTGTGCTCCTGGAAGGCATCTGCCCCACTACAATTGTCCTGAACATCATGGGGGGTGCTTTTTAAGGGACATAAATACAGACTTCCTTTGGAAAAGCCCTCAGGAAGGAAGGAGCAACCCAGGACATATCGGTGCAAGATTAAGTTGGAGCTGGGCTTGATTAGCCCCTGCAGAGAGCTGTCCTGTGCTCTCTGGAACTGTGTGGTAGGAGGCGGCTGGAATAGAAATGCCTTTCCCTCAAGATCTGCTAGGTTGTTCCAGTCTGGGCATGGTGGGAGCAGCTAAGTGGATTTCTTCTGCTCAGCACCACACAAACTTGGCTCCTAATTTTTCAAGGGCATCAGACTCCTATTGCCACAGAAGGGAAAACCCTCCGTGATGGATAAGCAGCCTTGACAACTGCTATCAGACCATGTCCTTTGAAAGGTAGCCTTGGCCAGAGAAGTCAGAACACATGTCCTCTACATTCCTGAGGAGTCTAGTGGCGGCAACAGAGCATCATCATCGTCATCATCATTGTCATGGAAACTTGAGCTTTGACATCTAGCCATGAGTTAAGACTCCAAACAATATAAGCAACTGTTCAAGCTTCGTAGACTGAAGGAGTTCAGGTTAGGTTAGATCAGGTCGTATTCAGCCTGGACTCGATGGGAGTGGGTGTTGGTTTGGGCCAAACCAAACCAAGCCAGTCGCCCTGGGAGCTGCTTCAGACTCCCCGCAACTCCATGTGCAGTCAGGGTAGAGCTTTTCAGAAGTGGGTCACCAGGCCTTTCTTTCGAGGCTCCTCTGCAGGGGTTCAACCCTGAGCACGGCACTGTTTGCACTCCCCAGGGACTCCCCAGGTGAGCACAGTCACACCATGGGAGGCCTAGAAATGAGTTATTGACCCAGTTAAACTTTGACTGATTGAAAAATGATAATTACGTTTATTATAGCATTTCCCTTTCAGATTTTTAAAATTTTGCCACTGCTCCTCTATTGTTTCCATTGCTGTGGGGGAAAAGGCAGGCCTAATGAGGGTAAAAGCATCCAGTAGTGCGGAGTCTGATTTAGCCTAGCAATTAGATACATTTTTTATAAGTGCTACTAATTGTCCCTTAAAATAAACTGGATTGCTATGAAAATGGATGTCACCATCTAAATTTACTCATCTAATTTGAAATCTAATTCATGACTTCCACTTAAATGTTTACAGATTATAGTTTAAAAAAACACATAAAAACGATTGCAATGATAAAATGTTTAAGTATAATTTATGAGGGGTTTATCATTCGTGATTTAATTAAGTAGTACATTGCAGCTGCTCAGGTTCATTCCTGGATAAAAATATCTTGGACCAGCAGCCCTATTGAAAATCAAAAGCTTTACCC
>NW_022104140.1:10173-11902 GCF_000313985.2 Echinops telfairi
GAAGAAGTCCTTGACAACTTCAGTCTTTCCCCCAGTTATCATGATGTTACCTATTGAAAATCTTTATGGACATAGAAAGCCTCATCTTTCTCCCGAGAAGCAGCTACTGATCTTGTGTTTTTCAGAGCAACTAGTAGCCCACTCTGCCACCAAGGCTTAGGGAATATACTTAGGATTGAACTTTCTGGGTCATATGATAGATAATTCTATATTCAACTTATTGAAAAACTTCACCTTTGCCCCTTCAGCAGCTGCATCGTTTTACATTCCCAAGACAAAGAATGAGAGATCCTATTTCTCCACAATCTTGACAACACTTGCCTTTTGTTTTTGTTTTCTCGTCTTGTTCTCCTTCTAGAAGCTTGAGATGCTCAGGGTGGTGTTGATGTGTGTCTCCATAAGGCTAATGAGAAGTTCTGGTGGCACAGGGGTGTTGTGCTTGCCAGCTAACCAGAAGGCCTGCGATTTGAGTCCACCAGCCACTCAGCAGGAGAAAGAGGAGGCAGTCTGCACTTCCTTACAGATTACAGCCAAGGAAGCCCTCTCCAGCAGTTCTACTGCCCCATAGGGGCACTGTGAAGGAGAACTGACTCAGGGGCAGCAAGTGAAAGCTAAGGACGCTGCGCATTGTTTTGTGCTGGTTGACCATTAGAATATCCTCTGTGATGAACGATCTGCTCATGTCCTTTGCCCAAGTTTTGTTTGAGTTGTTTGTCTTCTTGTTGTTAAATGCTAGAGGTTTTATATATTTCAGATAGTAGGCCATTCTCTGATATATGATTCCTGAACGTTTTTATTCTGACCTATAGATTGTCTTTTCACACTGATTGAAGTTATTTAATGTTTGTCCTTTGATGCTCAGGCTTTTGCTCTCATATATAGGACTGATTGCTTAACATGCCATTCCATAATGTTGCCCTGTATTTCCTCTTTGGGATGCTTTGATTTAAGGTCTCCCATTTAGATCCTTAAGCCATTTTGAATTGGTTTGTGGGCATGGTATGAAGCTGGGATCCTCATTCGGTCTTCAACATGTAGGAATCCAGTTTTCCCAGCATGATCTTTAAGAGGCTCTCTCTTCCAACTTGAGGATTTAATTTCCCTGGGGTCTTCATGGTGTTTGAAAACTCATTTGAACTTGCTTCCAAAGAGGGAGCTTTCCCAGAGTCATAGATTTTCCGTTTCTCTTAGAAAACTAGAAATTGTGGGTACCACTGGGCCCCTCTTTCATACACAGCAGCTGTCTCTTGGGTAGAGTGGTTTTTGTCCCTCACAGAGGACATGCGCCGTGACATCCAATAGTGGCCTCCATTTGCAGCCACTAGCCTGTTCACACATTTTTGTTTCCTGCCTGGCACTGGTAGATGTTGACTCTTACCCCGAGGTCATTTTCAGTGTTAACGTTCCTTGATTCTCTAGATAGCATTCAAGGAGTGGTTCCTCTTGACTTGACCCGTGACTGATTGGCTCTCTTTGCAGCTGCTGGTACTCATTAATTTTTTGGTTGGACAAGCAATGGCTGCTTTTATTGTTGCTGTTAGCTGACATGGCTGTGTGGGTTCCTGGTGGGTGGTGACCCTGTGTCCAATGAAAGCACATGCTGGGCGGACCTGCATCATCTCTATTCAGAGGTGAGTAAGCCAATGCGGTCCATGGGACTTTGGCGAACTGATTGTGGGCTATCAAGCCTTTCTTCCTAGTTTGGCTTCGCTTGCCAGCTCTGCTGAAA
>NW_022104141.1:0-1105 GCF_000313985.2 Echinops telfairi
TCCTGCAGTTGGCTTCATTGCATGAGTTTCGTGAGTCTAAAGAGGACTTTATAGATTGGTATCAGACAAATGGGCTAATATCAGATTTATGGCCTTGACCTGGATTGGGTTGGGATGTTTCCTCAATTTTCAATTCCTCTTGTATATAAACCTCTCCCTTGTATACATATGCATGTTTATGAATTTGTTTCTCTCATCGACCCAGACTAACACAGTGTCATTGGATATACCTTATTCTAAATTTTCCAATGTATTTTCCTCTACTCAGGTATGTATTTTTGTTCACAGTGGTCCCATAGTTAATCACACAGCTACAAAATATAATTAACCACATCCAATGCCTCCATGTTTGACCATGGGAAAAATAGTAATAACAAAAGAATCTCACAATTACAGTATAGTAAACTTTTGAAAGTATATACAAAAAACGAGAACAATCCTGTTAGTGAGTCATAACGACCCACTAGGATAGAGAACTCCCATTGTGAATTTTGAGACGGTACCTCTACACAATTAGAAAACCTCCTCTCTCTCCCAAAGAGTGCATGGTGGTTTGAACCACCGACCTTGCAGTTGGCCTCCCAATGCATAACTACTACGCTACCATGGCTTTCCAAGTGTATAGATGACACAAAACACAGAATGTCTAGTGGTCTTTAGCATATATCATACCCACAGAGATAGGAAAACTAGTCCCCACCGTGGCAATGACATTATTTCTGCAATCCTTCAAATCATGTCTTGTGATACTAAGATTGAGTCATAGTAATAGCCATTGTCCACAAATGTACTTTGCCTAAGAATAATTTATCTACTTTAAAGACACATCTTATCTTTATGATACCTACCTGTAACATATAACAACTAACTTTATATTTAACGAGAATTTTCACAGAAAATATGTAGTTATGCCCTTTTAAATGAAAATTTTCAATTGCAGTGTTTGGATTATAGTTTTGATATATACTTTAATTGGACTATGGATGTGGGTTGATTTAATTCTATAGCTAATGTTTATTATTTTCCTATTTATTGTTAGTGATTTATTTTTCTGCCTTTTATTTGCTGTTTTTAAAAATAAATTCATTCTATTTAAACAGTTATT
>NW_022104141.1:2866-4031 GCF_000313985.2 Echinops telfairi
AGTACTGTCTGTTTCTGATTATCTGGGAAAAGTTGTGTTTCTCATTAATTAGTAAAAACAATTATTAAATTCTAAATAACATAAAGTAGATTGACATGTTTGAGGGTAAAGTTTGTTAACTATTGGCATATATATGCTATCCACATAATGAACATATCCACCACACTAAAATGTCCTAAATCACGTTCCTTCCTATTGACGTTCACCACCCACTACAATCTGCAGGCCATTATTGATTTGCATTCAGTTACTACATTTTAGTATGCATTCTAAGAATTGTGTTTTGAGAATTTTAAGGTAGGATAATACAATATACATAAAATTATAATGTTGTCATCAAATCAGCATCATAACTTGGGGATACAGGCAGGCTGTTGCATTTTCATTGTGGAAATATATCAAGTCCCCAAGTTACAAATGGCTGACTTACAGATAGTTATCCTGCGTTCTTGTTCATGTATGCACATTTGTTTTTACCCTGAAAGGTTGAACCTATTCCTACTTTGTAATAAATTCTTCATCACATTCGCCTTTACCTGCTGTACTTGCCGCTTTTAAAACATTGTACAAGCTTTGATCTTGCACTGAGCTCCTCCATAACCTGAGTCTATTCTGACTTATAATGACCTTATAGGGCAGAAAAGGACTGATCCTTCATGTTTCCAACTCTACAAATATTTACATTAACAGAAATCCTCATCTTTTTTTCCCTTAGAGCAATTGTGAGTTCAAACCACTGAACTTTTGGTTGGCAGATCAACTCTTGCCCAACAGAACCAGCAGACCACCTTTTACGCACTAAAATAAGGCTAGATAAGAACCATATACACCTCTTCTGAACTAGATAAAAAAATTTAAAATGCAGGTAGGAATGGGTCTCACTTGTATCTCAGTAACAACCTGTATTTTATTTTATGCACATAGTACAATTAATTTATCCATTCCCTTTTTGATAGACATTTTGGCCATTTCAAATAAAGTTGCCATGAATGGTCTTATAAAAATCTTGGTATAAAAATATATTTTAATTTCTCTTGGGTGAATACTGAGGATTGAAAGGATTGAAATTATTGGGTGTTGTGCCTGGTGTATTTGTAGCTTTTCAATACTTCAAAGAGTTCTTAATGTAACAGATTTGCCTAATGAAACATACCTTTTGGTTACT
>NW_022104141.1:7979-9013 GCF_000313985.2 Echinops telfairi
TGTATATGACATCCAGGATAAGTAAGTCTACAGAGGCAGTAATTGGATTAATTTTTCTTAGGGATGTAGGTGGTGCTGTTGTGGTTTCATGTTGAACTGCAATCTGCATGGTCAGAAATACTGGGTTTTCTACTTCCACAAACAATGACAGTCTTGGAAACCACCAAGAGCTTTCTATGAGTCAGCATTGACTAAATAGCAGTGACTGTGAGTGTGAGGGGAATAACAGGGGAGGTTGGTTGGAGAAATGGGGAGCTAATAACAATGAATACAAGATGGAAGAAAATGTTCTAAATGTGATTATTTTGATGATTGCAGATGTCTTCTTAATATGATTTAACTATTGAATCACATAGTAGGTGAATTATATGCTATTAACCTATTTTAAAAGAAAATAAATTTCACTGAACACATCTTATTTGGTAGATAGTTTATTTATATAAAGATCATGAGAGTTATGGGTGAGCAAAACTTGCTTTTGCTGCCTTGCACTAACATTAGTAAAGACAATTTGACACATATTCTATTTATTCTACTCTTTCCCAATGCTCTTTCTTTCTCTATTGCTCCCAGAGAACTTTGGATGCGACCTTAAAGGTTTTAAGAATGAAATAACTATAAAATATATCATATTTTAAAATATGACACACACAATGCATATATCAAGCATAGAACACTAATACATGTTTGATTTCATGGTTTGCAAAAAATAAATACATCTAATAATTTTGTAAAAATACATTAGTATGTAGAACAAATGCACCAAAATCAACATTAGAATAATTAACTGAATGTACTAAACAATTTTAACCACACATTAATTTATTTTTGGATACAGATAGAGCAATTAATGTTATTGACTTTTTCTTTTGGGATCCTTACCATTTGAATATATCTGTAAATATTTTTAACTTGCTTCCAAAAATATGTTCATAATCTTTCCTTACTATACTTTTAAAACACATTGAATCTGTGTTAGTGTTACTTCTCTCACTCCTGATGTTATTATTCTCTGTTTTTAGTAATCACTTCAA
>NW_022104141.1:10553-11862 GCF_000313985.2 Echinops telfairi
TTTGGTTTGGTTTTGACGCTCTAACTTATTAGCCCTAGTATTGCAGTGGGTGAGTGCTCAATGCTGACTGATATGTTGTCGGTTCTAACCCACCAAGTGCTCTGCGTGAGAAAGACCCACTGATTAGTTCCCAAAAAGATCACAGCCTAGGAAACAATATAGGGGACTCCATACTGTCCAGTAGGGTCATTTTGAGAAAGAATTGATTCAACAGTACACAACAACAATACTCCTCAACTGTTAATGTTAAAAAAAAATTGAGCTTAGCTATATAAATATCATGGTAATTATATTCATTTATGCAAACTGCTTAGTATCATGCCCAATTCCCATGAACCACAATAGGGATTAGTCATACTTTTAAATATGCTAGATAATTTTATTGTAAATTGTATTTGATTAAAACTCTAAATCCTGCTCATGTGTGTTCAGCCACTCACTGATGCTGCTCAGGAAAAACAACCCACTTCTTCTGTCCACTTGATCTCTGTCTGTGGAGTTTCTTGTGGTCCTCTTGTCAGTGACCCTCTTCTCCAGATCTGTAGTGAGTTTAGAAAGCTATCTTCTTAACGCATAGGTCTTTACTCAAGAATGGCCTTAGGAGTCGTTCATGTATTAAAGACCTTAATTCAATAGCTAATGTCCAGACTGCTTTCCTTCTCTCTTGCATTTCAACTTAATTAACTCACAAGCATTTCAAAATAAACATATGAAATGTGGACTCAGTTCATAATTACCATTATATGTTTCCAGTAAAACTACTATTTAAATATTAATTAATGGGTTTCTTTTTCATTGCCTGGTATGTTACAAGCATTGGTTTAGGCATTATCATTATAGATATAAGCAAAACCATCTTCTTATCTTTCTGGAGTCTACGATTATCTTTGTGATACAACTACAGATTGTTTACAATTTGATGGTATAGATTTAAGTATATATATGTATGTGCATAGATATATTACCTCTTCACAGCTACCATAGTAACTAACGATTCCATTTAACTTTTTCACTGCTTTTCCATTCAATCCTACAAATTTCCTGCCAAGGATTCTGGTTCTAAAAAAATTAACAAATACATATGAGAGAAATAAAGCAAGGAAATAAGCACACACTGTAAACTTTGTCCATTAAACAATAAATCCTTTCTATGGACACAAAGATTATTTTCTAATTATGCATGTATTTATACTTTCCTGCCACCACAATCTATTCTCCTGTGAAATTTCCCTTCTACTTAATGAATGATGATTACTGTGTTAGTCTGGGTAAGCTAGGGAAACAAATCCACAGAAACTCATGTGTATAC
>NW_022104142.1:0-1430 GCF_000313985.2 Echinops telfairi
AAAGTTCACACAACTTCCCTGCTGGATCCTCTGTCAAATCATGCTTACTGTCACCAAAAGGTTGGACTCAGAAAGGAAGCCTTGAAAGACTGGGGCATAGACAGTAGAGCTGCCAGCACATCCGATCTGATAACCTGTGTGTGTTCACAATAAAATAACAGGCCTATTTAATGCTACTCTTGAACTGTAACACTAGGTCATATTGTAAATAAAGTTTGAAAGTCTCTTTGTTTTCAGCAAAATGCCTTTCTACTATATAGCTTCGTAAGCTGTCTAGATATATTTCATTCATCCTCATGATAAGCTCTTGAGTAAAACAAATGGCACCATTAATAATAATTTATGAACAGTAAGGAATGTGGAAAAAAACTCTACAATTTTGTGAATTGTAAAATTGAGTACACGAAGTATGAAAACACATATATAATGTCAATGCTTTTTACTCACTGTTTTCTTTACATTGGAGAGGCATAAAGATCATAATCCTAAGATTTTAAATAGTTGACTAAATTTATATGTATCGATTTTGTCTGTTTCCCAGGAAACTTCAAGATCTAGTGATAATAACACTGTGATTGACACTAATATTTATTTATGCAAAGTCTATTAAAGGTTAACTTGTTGAAAAATCGAAGTAATATCTCTAAGGAATATTTACAACTATTTGTACCATAAGATGTATTCCTTACATCTCTAAGGAGTATTTACAACCAGGTCCTTCTCCAGGGCCTGATCTCTACTTACAATATGTCCAAGGATTTACAACTATTAGATAAATTAGATGGTTTAAATACTTGCTTCCATATTATAAAAAATAAAGCCATTGGTTGTTGGAGCTTTCACTTATTGGCCCTTGAGAACAAATTGTTAAATTTTGGAGAATTTTGCAAGCTGACTGTGTGAGGATATAGATCACATCCAATTAAATAAAAATCCTCATTTTAAACTTTTCTGCCGTGTCTGCTCTGACATGTGCCGCATAGGCCGTAGTTCTTCCTCTGAGCGTGACTACTCAGACCCAAGTTGTGCTCATCAGTGAAAAAGCACGGTCCTCCAGATTGCCAGCTTGGCCAATGAATTCAAACATTAACCACAATTTTGTGAGCACTCAGGGCTCCCCTCCCTTTTGATGTTTGGACTACAATTTGAAGTTTTCCAACTATTTCTTCAGAGTGACAGCTGCAATCTCATTAGGCTCTCTTGCTTATCACCTGTGGGCTACAAAGCTCTACTTTCTTAAAATGCCAGTTGTAAACTTTGAGGTTCCCAGCACTCCCTCTTTCTGACCTACTGACTCGTATTACCCAATGGGCTCAATAATTCATTGGAACAAGTCAAAGATTCAAGAAAGTATTATACTTACAATTAGCATTACATTAGAGTAAAAATGATACAAATAACATCTATACAGGATGATATTTGGGTGTGTT
>NW_022104142.1:2431-3650 GCF_000313985.2 Echinops telfairi
AACCATCTCTCAAGTTTATGTATACACTACAGACATAAGCACTTGAACACAGATATATGCATACATGTGGTCATTGCAGCGCTATTCACAATAGTAATAAGATAGAAACAAGGTAAATATTGAGCAATATAAGAATGGATAATCAAGTTCTTGAAAGCCAAAATATGGCTTTGAGTATACTCCTTCTGAAATTAAGGGTAAACTTAAGAATAGATTTTATGCATTGGATACTAATGGCTGAAGACCAGATAAGTTGTGCGATGACATCAAGACCATCTTATATGAAGGAAACAGGAGCTCAGTAAGAATATAAGACAGAAACGACCAAAGTTGATATCAGAAGAGAGTCTAAAACTTGCTTTTGAATGTAGATTTGCTAAAATGAATAGGATAATGAAATGAAAGAAAAGTGCAAAAGTCAACCTGAGAAGACAAAATAATGTATTATAAAAAAAGTGAGAATACCTGGGGTTTAGAAAATTACCGTATATATCAAGTTATGATTTAGTAAAAAACAGACCTCAAATTGAAATAGTAAAAGACTCTATGAGCAGTGAAAAAGAGGAAGATTTTTTTAACAAGGTGGATTGTTACTGTGGTTGCAACAGTGGCCTGAAGCATAAGAACAATTCGTCAGGATGGCACAGGCCCCAGCAATATTTCATTCTGTTCTACGTAGGTTGCTATGAGTCAGAACAAACGCAAGGGCATCTAAGAACAACAACAGGGCCAAGAACTTGAATGATGCATGGGGAAATGGCCTGGAGGCCATATCTTAACTCGTCGGACTACAAAGCAAAGGGAATCCAACTGGACACCTCACAAGGAGGATATCATGAGGCAGCTATCACACCTGCTTTCAACCTCCAACCTCGTTTATTTCATGGTGGCAACAAGCTTGCCTTTCATGGCACTCTACTTCTCTGCTGGGTTCAATAATCCATTTCAATACTTACACAGAACTCACAGACAATACTCAAGATCTGGGATTTATTAAGAAAGCTAATAGGTTACACAGTGTTAAGGAAGCAGTTATTTTGTCCACAAAGCCACGCTCAGCCATGAAAGCAGGCAAATTTCTCTCTGGTTCCTTGACTCCTGCCCTACTTCAGTAAGTGTCACAAAGCACGTTAGTATGGTTAAATGTCCAAAGAACCTATTGCAAGCTAGTTTCCTGCCCCAAAGCATTCAGCTTTACTCATTCCATTGGCCTGGAAAC
>NW_022104142.1:4763-6368 GCF_000313985.2 Echinops telfairi
GGCTGACTTGTGCCTTGTAGGACTCAGCCGCAAGCTGGTGTGGCGCTTGCTTCTCCTCCCTTCAGTGACCAAAGGGAGTCAGGCATGCTTCTACGCTATTACTTCAATTTCTATGTAAAAGTGAATGTGATAAAATCTGGAATTAAAATATTGGTAGCTAATACAAAGGAAGATATTGATTATGTGGAAGAAATTATACTCTTACAATTTTTAGAAAATAATCTATTACTATATATTTTCCCCAACATGCTAAATAAAGGGCCCAGACATATGAATAATTGTGAGGCTTGCATGGGACCAGGTAGTGTTTCCTTCTGTTGTGCATAGCGTCACTATGGGTAGGAACCAATTCGATGGTACCTAACAACAACAACATATATTAACATTCCTCTGTTTAGAAAAACAATTATATTTGTTACACTACCTGTTATTTTTTAAGAATTAAAAAATTACTTTTTCTTTTTCTTTAATCACAAATGGATAAAGATATTCTTTATCTGTGTTCTTATCCTTATTCATACATAGAATAAGGATTAACATGGAAGAAATAAATACCCTGGATGTTATTATTTAGTTTATAACAGGTAAAACACATACACATACTCACTCAGAGCCTTTCTCTACCATAAGAAACAAGGATTTGTTATTTTCATTTTTCACAAAATAACAAAAATCAGCTCATTAAGTGTTTATCACTTTACAGACAGAATTACATCCGCATCTGGTTAGGACTCCAGGTGGAATCAGTAATTTCACATTCATTGAAAGAAATTGAAGGAGACAGACTACAATCTAGAGCTGCATAATGTAGCATTTCAAAAAATTATATTCAGCATAGATTTACAAAGCATGTATGATGAGTATTTCAGTTTCTGAACAACTCCCTTGCAGTTCAATTGTAAGTGTGCTATTCTATTGCATATTTCAGAAATTATGTTTTGAAGCTTTAATGAAGGAAAATTTTAGTATTCCCAATTCTAGTCATACAATGTAGCTAGACAAAAAGTTGAAAAAAACCAAAAACTTAAAACAATTTATTCACAGGTTATTTACATCAAGTGAAATTCTGTTTGATTTAACATAGTGTAATCAACTCCAGGAGAGATGTTATGTGAGCAGTCAAGCACTTGAGGTAAGAGGAGGATCTAGTACTACCTCCTTTAAACTGGCTACAGGTTTGACAAAATTGAAAGGAAAGTTCACCTGCTCTTAATATAAATCAACACTGGGGGAAGCAAACTCAGTCGTGCAGAGAAGCTTGCTAGTCTGAATCTTGCATCTGGCTTAATGACCTGTAAGCCTGGAGAGCTACTGGTGGCTAGCCATATTGCCAGTCGACATTCAATTCATCCAACAATGCAGCCACAAGCCTGACTTGCTGACCTTGGACGCACATGCTTCTGCCTCCACTAGCCTGCGATTTCCCTGCTTCTTTGTTCAACCTCCTGCTTCTTGCTTTGCTGGTTACCTGGCATTTAAATGAATCAGCAAAAGCCTCTGGCTTAACACCTGACTCACTGATTTAACCTGGAATGGACTTAACTACTTCTTCAACTGTATGAGACACTTTCTTGATATAATTTTCTTTCTTTATACACATGTAAG
>NW_022104142.1:7657-9217 GCF_000313985.2 Echinops telfairi
CCACCCCTACACTCTTAATCCTCAAATTGACACCAGATTATGTCACTACCACAGTCCAGCCCTTGCCATTTGACACTTTCACATAACTCTTTAGCCATATATAATTTTCAAACAATAATAAAATCATTTCTGTACCTAACAGGATAATATTGGATTTATCAACTTGATCTGGACTGGGTTGGGGTGTTTTGTCAATATTCAATTGCTCTTGTATATGAAGCTCTTTCCCATACACATATGAGTGTCTCTATGAATTTTTTTCTCTAGTCTACCCAGACTAACACATTATGGTACTGGGAGTAGGGTACTAGAGAAGTAAATCATAATGATTTAGAGTGAATGTCTGTTTGACCTCTCCCTCATGGTTGTGTGTCTTCTTTGGCTAGCCAGAAGTCAGATATATCCATGCAATTTACTGGGTTATTTTCAGGAAAGAATATGGGAAGTTAAAGTTTTGATTATTTTGTTTGGCTGCAGTGTTTGGTTATTCCTCTGTGAAATGGAAAAAATGAATGTTATTAATGTATATTTAGAGCTTAGTGGTAGAAATTACCCCTTGAATTTCTCATAGACCATGCTGGTTGGAGAAAATGGCTGACAGAAGACCTGGGCCTTGCTTGAGACAATGCTGTCAGAGGCCTAATCCCATATTTTTGTATCAATAGAATACTGTAGATAAGGATTAAGATTAGCTAAATAAGGATTGATCTGGACTGTTTTAAGAATTTATTGTAGCTTCTGATTTTACTTTGTTTATACTGATTTCTTCTGCTTATTATTGTTGACATAAGGATTTATAGAAAATGATTATGGGGAGTATGAAAATAGAGAACTTCAGACTCATGAAACACATGCAATGACACTGAATACAGGAAGATCACAGGCCAGTGGGTGGGAAGTCTTGTGAATCCAGTGGCTTTGTAAGTTTCTCAGTGTTGGTGGGGGTGTCCACATGGCTTCTCCATTTCCCAGGGCTGTACAGGGTAGGTCCATGTGGCTTCTCCTCAAAGTTGTCTCTCAGGGAGTGAGCCTAGAGAGAGTGTTTCCCGCCTCAAGGAGGAATACCGGAGTTCACAGAAGCCTTAGGAGAAGGCCATGCCCACACAGAGACCTCATTGGCTATGATCTGATTGACAAATTGGACTCCCCTCCTTCACCTTGAATCCTCAAATTGACACCAGCTTATATATCTACCACAATGATTCTGGGTCAATTTTTATTTCACAATATTCATGTTTGGTGAGAATCTGAAGGAAGTATTACTGTGTCACAATGAAAGGAGGCCATAGGCTATGCTTAAGACACAGGATATTTCCCATAGACCTTTAAAAATAATTTTATTATCATATAGTTCACATTTCACACAATGTAATCATTCAATCATTTTCAGAGTTGTGCTATAATCACCACAATTAATTTCAGACATTTTCTTTTACCCAATCATTGTTGTTGGCTCCATAGTTCCTCTCAAGACCCCCTCCCCTTAAATGCCCAAGGTAAATATTAATCCAGTTATTGTCTCCATAGATTTACCAATCCCGGATTTCATAGACAGAAAAT
>NW_022104142.1:10377-11891 GCF_000313985.2 Echinops telfairi
CTTCATAAAAGTGAGCAAATATCTAGTATAATAAAAGAGACAGTTATAGTATTCTTTCTAATAGAAATGTTAAAATGTACACTACATTTGTTTTAATTTGATTACACCTTAGTTTAAAATAATCTATTAAATAGAAATTCATATCTCAGATAAGATTACCATAATCATTTTTATACTGTAGAAAATGTGTTTGCTTGAAAATTTCTAATAATAAAAATAGGATTCATTTAAGGACCACCATCTAGTTAACTGAACCAACATGTTTCAATTCCTTCAACTCCCATGTTGTAATTATTCATTGTCCTGACAAAGTATGTGAATAATCCTACTTGAACACTCAGAGAGGAAATGGCTCTGTAAATTATTCATACTTCAAAAGGTGAAGTTTAATTTAAAATGGGTGATTTTCTCATACCAGTGTTATGAGCATTCAAGGTGAATGGTCTCCTGTCAGATTATATGTAACTAATTGCACAAAATGCAGATTCACAGGTTCATTTCAGTCTAAAATTTAATCAGTTATGAGAGAATACTTATTCAATGTTGACTTTAAAAATTTTTAAACTGAAAGCGTTCTGGATAATGTTAAAATCGGATGTTTACACTTGTAATAAATAAAGGAAATCATTATTACAACATACTGCATACTGAGTGTTTTGTTGAAATGAGAAGTCTCATATTGAGATACAAACTTTGATCCTCACTCTAATATATTTTGTATAACTACACTATTTTAATTCACAAATTTTATTACAGTTAAATATTTCTTTTGTTGAATTTGAAGAAAAAACAATGTAACAAGATGATAAAGGGAAATCCTCAATTAAAAGAATGACTTGAAGAAAAACAAAATACAGGAATAATAAATTTTATAACCATGTTTGATATAATAATCCAATTATTTATGAATTCTAGTTATATCAATTAAGGTGCATCAGAATGTATTAGTGTAAAGCATTTAGCAAATATGTCAAAAATAAATTGTACAAAACATAGTCTCATAACATATTTATTACCATGTTAATTAATAAAAGTGGAATAGGGAAGTACATTTTTTAAAGTTAGACTTGTTAGATCATAACAATTCCTTAAATGTGACACTGAGAAAGTCTGGCATGAGTCACCTTGCTCAGTGAAAATTATAAGTCCTTACCTAGGTAACTGTGCAAAAGGGGAATCTAGCGTACTTCATTTTGCTTCTGCAGAACTCGTACATAGACCAAGAAGCACTCATTCAAACAGAATAAGGGAATACTTCATAGCATAAAGTCAACAAAATTTTGCACCATTTTTCACCACACTTATTCAATCTGAGCAAATAATCAGAGAAGCTGGATTATATGAATAAGAGTTGGCATTAGGATCAGAAGAAAGTTCTTACATTTAAATGACACAACCTTGTTTGCTGAAAGTGAGATGGCTTGAAGCATTTGTTGAAGATAATCAAAGACTATAGCCATCAGTACGCATTACAATACTAAAGAAAACAAAATTTCCCACAACTCGAAAAACAA
>NW_022104142.1:11991-14266 GCF_000313985.2 Echinops telfairi
TGGTGAGATTCAATCTCAAGTTTTTTATAAATTAGTATAGTTCATTTCTCTGCTGAAACATTTTGGTCAAGTGTTTTACAATGTTAACACATTCTAAAAATATTATATATAGATATACAAATTTATATGTAGATGCAAATTTATATGTAGAATTACATCTACATACAGAATTATATGTAGATATCAAAACATAATTGGAATCTCATAAAATGTAATTAAAAGTATGGCTAATTCTTAATAATATTAAAAAATTAAGAAACTGATGGCAATTTCTTTTTTTTAGTGATATATTGTGAAATATTTATTTCTAATTACAAATAAATGAAATTTTGTCATGAAGCATGCGTAACAATCTTTATATAATAACAGTAAGCTACATTGCTACATTTTGTGATAACATGCGTAAAAAGCCAACATCAGTGCGAAGGTTGAGTTAGCTTCTTTCTCTCCAGATCAGAAAGTCTCCAGGTAGTCTTTTCGAGAGCACAACGAAGATCATCTTCCACAATGAGTCTACTTCTATATTCAGACTTGATGACCAGCAAGCTGGATCATAACTTGAACAATGTCTTTGGCCACTGGCAACAGTAAATCCTCAGCAATGGTGTGAGGTTTCATAGCTCTGTCCATTCTGAGTGCCACCAAAGAAGTTTATGAAGTGCCACCATATGAAGCTTCAATGACTGCTACGTTTTGTTTGTGGTACTTTCCACCAGTGTCAAGTCTGTTACTTCTTTTCTTCCTCTCTTCTCTCCTCTGCTATAGTTTTTCCTCTGATGGCAATTTCATGACCAATTCAAACAGTTGGAAATGGCATGATAGAATTTTGCAAGAACAAAAAATTCCTCTCAAATTTGCAAGACCAACAACTTCATCTCATGTTTTCAATAACAGAAAAGGTGACTGTGTATATGGATTTCTCCAGAAGTAGAATTCACTGCATCTGGTGGAAAGTGATAGAGAAGCTCAGTATCAGGAGCTAAAACTAGGGCAGGGACTGACTTGGGAAAAACCCAGCAATTGCTCTTACATAAGTTCAGTTTGAAGCTGAAGAATATTCAAACAAATATGACCAATCTCACCTGAATAAGTCTATCCCACCTGATTTTCAAGAATATCTCAACAACATATTTGCAGCCTTGGACACTAATGAAAGCAACCAAAAGCAGAGGATGACGTGAAAAACATCGTACACGAAGAATGCAAAAAAACGATGACAAGAAACAAAGACAAAGTTTAAATGCACGTCAGAGGAGACTCTGACACTTGCTTTTAACCATATAGTAGCCAAGGCACATGGAATAAATGATGAAGAATAAAAAATTAGCAAAAATGATCAAAAGGCAGCTCAAGAAGGAAAGGTAAAGTATTATAATGAGATGTGCAAAGACCTAGAGTTGGAAAATAAAAAGTGAAGAACATGTTCAGCATATTTTAAATTGAAAGTTCTCAAGAAAAAAATTCAACCCTCGACTGGCAATATTGAAATATTCTATGAGCAAAATATTGATTTATGCAAGAAGCATCAAATGAAGATGGAAAGATTATGCAGAGACATTCTATCACATTGAATGAGTTACAATTGAAATGTTTCAATAATTTGATGATTCATTGGAAGCTCGTAGTCTTCTATGCCAGGAAATTTGGAAGACAACTACTTGGCCAACTTACTAGAAAAGATCCATATTTGTACTCATTCAAAGAAAACGTGACCCAACAGAATGCTCAAATTATATAAAAATATCATTAATATCATGTACAAGTAAATTTGTTTCACATGGACATGAGTATTGGACATTAAACCAGTAAGAGTAAAGTAGAATAAATAAGTTAGAATTAGGATGTTTGCAAAGAATATTGGATGTACCATGGACTACCTCATGAACAAACAAGTAAATATTGTACAAAGTAAAACCAGAATGTTCCTTAGAGGAAAGAATGCGAGACTATGTCTCAAGTACTTTGGGTATGTTGTCAAAAGACACCAGTCATGTTTGGTAAAGTAGAAAGACTGGGGTAAAAAGAAAGAAAATCAGCCAGATGGATTGAAACAGTGCTGCCTTGATGGGTTCAAACACAGGCACAACTGTGAGGAGGCACGGGAGTGGGCACTGATTGGTCCTGCTGGACACAGAGTTGCACTGAGTGGGAACAACTTGGTGGTGACTAACACGGCCACCACATATAACTGAATTTGCAATCTCATTTTCTCTGAGAGCATTTATCAAGCAAAAGCATGTTCCAAAACATTTCAGGGTCTGCTGCATTTTCCCAG
>NW_022104142.1:15640-16985 GCF_000313985.2 Echinops telfairi
TATAATAAAATATTCTTCCTAGTTTTTACCTATAAATCATTGTTTCATATCTGCTCACTTGGAACTTGAAAAAACTAGACCCATATGAAGAATTAAATGACAAATGTAGTAAATAAGTATATTGAATCTTACCTTAGTGGTCTTTCCAATAGATGTTACTACTCTGAATACTAGGCATGATTATGTTTATATAATATGTTCTCACAAAATCATTTTCCACAAGATGCCATCTTCACCAGTCATCTCCATAACACATATTATTTGTGTAGCATCTACTTATTTCATCATGTGAAATGTTTCCCCTTGTGGAAATTATAACTTTAGAAGGATGCATTTGAAAGGAGAAAGAAGCTTCCATATTCACCTGAGCAACTGAATCAAAGAGTCATCAGTAAGATATTTTCCTTCTAATTCATTATTTCGTATTATGATTAGTAAACTCCAAAAGAAGAACAGTAACTCTCATAGAAAATACTGAGAATTGGTCATTTTTTGTTACCATCCCATTTACTGTAAGGATGAGCGATCTTTGAAGCAACAGCAGAGAAACTCCTAGGGCCTTGGAATAGCAAGTCCAAGGTCTCTGTCTGAAGTAATGGATGTTTCCCAAGACCAGCTACAGCAGACACTGTGGAACAGAGACTCAGAAGAGCAGTGAAGAGACTATGGGGCATCTTCTCTCTTCCAGCCTAGCACTATGGGACAGTGGGGCAGAGTAACAGGCCGGCCTCCTCATCCAAGATAAGGGACTACATGGCTAAGAGGTTAAGGACCTAAGAGGGATTTGACTTCTGGCTGAGACAAGGTGCTGCTGTAGACTAATAACTTTACCTTTACTCTTAGCTGATACTGACTTGTACTAAGCCATTACCTTCTCTAAGAAACCCTAATCGGTGTGAGCATACTCTGAGTCCTGTGCAGCCATTGCAGTGAGTTGGAGGACCTAGCACAGAAGTAGAGTGCCTTGGGAAGGACAGTTGTTGTCAGGGCCCGGAAAGAAGATAGAGCAGGGAGGCATGTCTGACCCTGCCCAGTGATAATGGAGAAGCCAAAGGAAGTCAGATATGGCCCTTCGTGCTTTTCAATGCAATGTCATTGTTTGGAATGTGGAGTATAAGAGGTAAAATATTTTAGAGAAAAAGATGAAAATTACCTGTTTGTTTCACTTGTTATTTTAAGGAAAAAGATAAGAAGGGGTCTCTAAAAATAAGGGAGAAGCTGGGCTCAAGGAATTAGGTGGCTGAATTATATAAGAACAAATTAAAGTGGTAAAGTGGAGGGAGGAGGGGGGGAGGAAGGGAGGGAGAGATAGATGAGAGAGAGAGAGAGAGACAGATGGTATAAA
>NW_022104142.1:17993-19233 GCF_000313985.2 Echinops telfairi
AAAAGAAATAACCATCCAAATAAAAAAGTATGATCAAATATAAATGAGATGAAGCCTAAAATATAATACAGAGAAAATTGGCAATAATTTGTTGGAGGAAAACATCCTTAATGTCAATACATATGTATTCAAGCTGCTCAATAAACCCTAAAAGAAAAAGACCTCAAAATAAAATCTACAAGACATATAATGATCAATCTTTCTACCAAAAAAAGACATGAAAAGGATCCTCAGAGCATTCCAGGAAAAATGAAGAATTATGTAAATGTGAGATCCTGTAAGACTACGTTCCAATTTTTTTTAAAAAGGCAAGGAGACAAGAAAGAAATATAATTATACATATGAAATTCTGAAAGTTGACTTGCCGACTGAGATCCAGAAAAACTGTACTTCAATTCTGATGGTGAAATTAGGATATTTTATTTTAAACATAAAGTAATGCTATTTTAAAACTTAGCAAATTGAAAAGAATAAAATCATAAGAACTTAATAATCACTATGATATATAGAAGTAAGAAAATGACAAGATCATCTACAGAAAAATAACTAGGCAAAAATAATTATATGGGTCAAAGAAATTAGCATCACAGCAAAACACAACAACATTACATAAATGAGGTGGAAAAATTACATAAATAAATTCATAATTATCAATACTTTCCCTGAACATAAACACATTAAATGTATCATTCAAGAGACATAAATTGATAAGAAAATAGGACCCAACAATATGCTATATATAGACGATACACATTAAACACAAAGAAAAAATAATTTTAAAATAATAGGGCATTAATAAAATGTAAATCTAATAACAATCAAGTCAGATCAGGGGTGGCAATATTAATTTTAAATAAAGTAGATTTTAAACCTAAAACCATTAGAAGAGATAAGAAAGGGTGTTGCTAGTGTTGGTAGGTGTCATCCGGTCACCTTTGACCCATAGCACCTTATGTACAAAAGAACACAGCACCACAGAGGCTCCTCACAGCTGTTCCTATGGTCTTAGGCAGAGGACAGTGAATCGGTGTGTTTTTTTCCATCTTTTTTCTATGCTTCCTGCATCATTCAATATTTTTTCGCAGAATATTTCAATATATCAACTCAACACTTGAATTATTTCTTGATTTCTATTAGTTTAAGGTATGCTGAGCATATTTTTCATTGGGGTTTCTAAATTTAGTTATTTGCACATTTTACTTTGGTATATGGTTTTATCTTCTCGAGCTGCCCTTTGAAA
>NW_022104143.1:0-1135 GCF_000313985.2 Echinops telfairi
TGGCAGTTCTCTGCTTCAGCTGGCAAGGCTCACTTCCTGCAAGACATCCCTAAGGAGAAGCCACATGGACTTACCCTGATGCAGCCCTCGTTGCTATAGCAGCCATGAGGAGACCCCTGCCATCGCTGAGTTGCTAACACATTCACTGACTCGGCTTTCCTCGTGCAATTGGCATCATTGTGTGTGTTTTGTGAGATGGAGGAGAACTTTGTGGATTGGTGTTGGACATATGGGTTAATGGGTTAATGTTGGACTTGTGGGCTTTGGCAGCAAAGGGTTGAGATGTTTTCTTGATGTGCACTTAACCTTGATATAAAACTCTCTCTTATACATGAGTTTCTGTGGATTTGTTTCTCTGAAGTACCCAGACTAACACACTTTGTTTCATAGGTGAACAGTTTATGCCATTATTTTCCCACAAACTATCAATGCAACATGATACAGGACATTACTAATAAGGTATATATAGTACCGGGACATTAGTTATTCCTCTAAGTTTTCATACTTCTAAGGACAATAAAAATTATTACATTTAACAATCTTCTAGTCCAAGTGAAGTTTGGTGTGAGTACAAGAATTTAGAAACAAGGTCATAGCAAAAACTTTTTTTGTTAAACATGATTTATTTAACATACTTCATTAAAGAAATTTCCAATAGCTCTAGGTTTCAAGGCACTGATAATCTAACTAATAATGGGATGGAAACCTAATTTGTCTATTGATTTTTGAAATTTATCTGACATACAATTATGCTTTATAAGCCAAACTCACCATATACCCAAGTAAAAATGTCTAGGCTATTATAAAATAGGCAAAACATGCTGCCATTCAGTCAACTCTGATTCATAACAACTATTTAGGATAGTGTGGAACAGCTCCCTTTGTCTTCCAACGCTATAAACCTTTACAGCAGTAGAAAGCCTCATCTATCTTGGAATGGTTGGTGATTTTGAATTGCTGGCCTTGTAGTTAGCAGACCAATGCTAACCAACTAGGTCACCAGGGCTCCTGATGCAGGACCTAGGCTCTGGAAATTCCACTTTCCTTTAAGGGTTGCTGTTGGGTATTGTTTTTACTCTTCTCCACTTTGTCTCTCCCTTCTGGTATCTTTTTGCTTCCCATTCCCTATACCATC
>NW_022104143.1:2046-11678 GCF_000313985.2 Echinops telfairi
GTGCGTGCGAAGGGAACCACTTCATAGGGAATGTTTTTAAACTTATGAACAATAGTTACTTTAATTGGCAAGCATAACCCTTAATGTGAATCTCGCTCCATAAATAAAGCCTCTTCCTTTTTCCTTTTCCCACCCTGGCACTTACTAACAACCTCTGGTCTCTCTATACTCTATTTTTATATGCGTGAGCTCGTACAGTAGTCATCCTTTTGTAGTTGATTGATTTCACGTCACAGAATGTCCTCAAGGTTACTGGTGTAGGTAGCATATATTAGGTCTCCACTTCTCTTTTTGTCGTGTGATCCACTGCATACACACACCACATTTTCCTTATCCATCTTCTCAATGATGGGAATTTAATTGTCTTCACCTTTTGGTTATTGAAAACAGTCATGAACTGAACAACAGTGCGCATTTGTTTATTCATGTCACTGCTTTTAAGTCTCATGGGCATACTCATAGAAGTAGGATTTCTGAGTCATATGGCAGTTCTACTTTTAGCTTAAAACTGATTTTATTGGGGGCTCTTGCAGTCTTATATCATTCCATAAATCAATTGTATGAAGCATATTTGTGCATATGTTGCCATCAACATTTCCAAAACATTTAATATTTGAGCCCTTGGTATAAGCTCCTATTTTCTCCCTTCCTCCCCCACCCTCTTGATTCCTTGATCAAGTATAGTTATTATTATTTCATATCTTACACTGTCCATTGTCTCCCTTCATCCACATTTCTGTTATTTTAAGACTGAAAGCAGATCGCTAGGCTTGCCTTCTGAGGTGCCTGCCCCTGGGTGGGTACAGAACACTAACCTTTGAGTTTCAAAATAAAAAAAACAAACTCACTGCCATCGAGTTGATGCTGACTCCATAATTAGCTTATAGGACAGGATAAAACCGTTACTGTGAGTTTCCAAGACCATAGCTCTTTACAGGAGCATAAAGCCTGTCTTTATTCCACAGTGTGGCTGGTGGTTTCAAACTGTGGACCTTGTGGTTAGTAGCCCAATACATAACCACTATGCTACCACGGCTCCTTATGAGTAGTCAAATATTGAGCCATTTGCATCATCCAGGGACTATCTGCTGTTAATCCCAGTTAATGTATGTTTCATCTCTCACTTTATAGTTTTCATCTCTACAAGTTTGATTTATGTGTTTATTTCCCATCTTCTATATCTACACTTAAATTTTTGAATATATGGCACAGAATTATAATGACTCAATATTAGTTTCTGCTAATTTCAACATTTGTGTCAAATATTTTGATTTGTTGTTCTCATTAAGAGTCATGTACCAGGCATTGTGAATCTTACTGCATTCAGGGCCGGATATTTTTGTATTGCTACAAATTTTCTTGAGGTTTACTTTGGGATGCAGTTAAGTTACTTGAAAATGGCTCAGTTATTTTGAATCTTGCTTGTATTTTTGTTAGAAGTTTCTGGAACAGTGTGCAATCTTGGCCAAATTATTCATTACTACCGAAGCAAGTACTTTTTCCAGTGCTCCCATGTTACTTTTGATAGTCTGGTGATGGGATCAAATCTTGTTCCTGACCCTCTATGAACTGTGCTAGTCCAGGAGACTAGAGAAACAAATCCATAGACACTCAAATGTGCATAGGAAAGAGCTTTAGATACAAGAGCAGTTGAATATTGAGAAAACATCCCAGCCCAGTCCAGATCAAGTCCATAATTCCCATTTTATCCCATAATTCCAATACCAATCTATAAAGTCATCTTCAGACTCACAGAACACATGCAATGATGCAGAATGCAGGAAGATCACAGGGTGGGAAGCCCTGTGAATCCAGTGGTGTTGTAAGCATCTCAGCGCTGGCAGGAGTCTCCACATGTCTTCTCCAGCTTCCAGGGCTGCATCAGGGTAGGTTCATGTGACTTCTCCTCAGGGATGCCTCCCAGGGAGTGAGCCCAGAGAGTCTCTCCCGCATTCCAAGGAGGAAATCCAGTAATTCCCAGAATTCTTAAGGGAAGGCCATGCCCACACAGAGGCCTCTTTAACTATATCCTGATTGACAGACTAGACTCTACCGCTACACTCTTATTCCTCAAATGGACACCAGATTATGTAACTACCACAATGACTAACAGGCACCATTTCTTCTAATATTTTTTGATTTTTGTGAATATTCAGGGGGAGAGGGGAAGGCTTTTGCAAGTTTCTGTAGTTTTCTTTCTGTAACTTTCTCTCCTATCCTACTTCTCTCCAACAAAATATAACTATCTTAGACTCTCTAGATTTTCAACTCTTCTTTACTGTGAGTCCTCCAGGTTCCATCTCAGTCCATTCTTTCTGCATTGTGCCTGAAAACTCTCTCAAGGTATTAAGTTAAACAGGTGTTAGGGCTACTCTTGTTTGTTTCTAGTCTCTTTGGGATCATTGTCCTATGTTGTCTGATGTCCAGTTTCTTGAAAACCATTATTTCAAATATTTTCTTTGCTTTTGTAGTTGTTTGAAAAGGGATGGTAAATCCAACCTCCATTATTCCATCTGGACCAGAAGCAGATAGTGCCCCAAAAGCTTTTGTAAACTCAAAAGACTAGCCTTTCAGATCACTGAGAGTGTTCCAGTCATAATTCATGGTATAGTTTTCAGTTGTGGCCCATTTTCATTTTGCCTTTGTAGTTGCTGACAACTGCTAAACCTTTTCTTTCTTGCTCCCCTCAATGAATCAGAGTAATATACAATGTATTCTATTCAGCTGGACCACGTAAATATTTAACCCACAAGTAAAGAAAGGTATTCAAGTAGACTGAGCCCACTGTTAAAGTTCAAACTGATTAAGGGCAGAATGAGACACTTTGTTCAGTGTGGTACCACCAGCACTTAATATGATATTTGTAGAGTGTTGGACTAGGAATGAATAAGACACAAGGGTTCAGACCAACATATAATTAAGCACCCATCCCATTTTTAAAAGTACATATTATTATACTAACATATTTTTAAAAGATGTATGATACATTTTAATATAATATTTATATTCAGAACATTATTATTTTTAAAGTTTAAACTTCTGTTGCACATTAGGTGGGCGTTTGCCTTTCAGATCATGTACTATAATATGTAAATATCAATTATTAAATAGTGCATAGCATGAGGCTCTCAGGCAGAATTTGCTCAGCTACTAGTTCTGTTCCTCAACATACTTTATAGTTGCTTCTCTTAAGCATTGTTGGCTTCTACTTGATATTTTTTGTTTGTTGTTTGTAAGTAGAGACCCAGATGGGCTACATATGGTATGACGTTTATATCTGTCACAAGCAGTGCAATGAATAATTACTTAATACTCTGACATTTTTGAATGCTCAGTTTATTCACTGCAAACACACATCAAACAGTTTAATAATCCTAACGTTAACTCAAACTATAATATCACTTCAAACAAATATCAGGTATAGGGGCAACACACTACATTATTATTTCAGCATCACAGTCCTAATAAGCATTGCCTCATCGGTGCGCTCACCCCAGGTGGAGCTGGAGAGAGCAGGAGTTGATCTCTCCTTGGTCTTAGCGCTCTGAAAAGCCAGTGTCTCTACCCGGTTTTATATCGGCACTTCAGCTGGCACCTTGACGTCCTTCTGGTCTTATTGGGGTCCCCCAGACATTCTGGGGTGGCTTTTCGGACCATCTGTTAGTTCTTGGCAGTGGTCCAACATTTGAACTGAGCCTAAATATCATACTTTCAATTCTTTTCCAAAATGGAGTTTCTTGTGTTTACATCTTGTAAGGTAGTTCAGTGTCTTGCAAGGTAGTTCTATAATGCTCTCGTCAATATCTAAAGCCCATATGGATCTCTACTTATCATGTCTCAGAGTTCTGGACAACTGCTACAGTCTGCATGGCATGGATTTCAAAGTATAAGATGTATTGGGGAATAAATAGTACTGTTCTACATAATAGTATGCCATGGGCAAATGGGTTCATATACAAGTGGAGAGAAACTAAAGGTATCAGGTTCTCCTCCTTTATAGGGAAAGTGTAAGAGAAGTGTCTTGCCAGTGGATTAAAAAATGATACTTTTTAGTTTATCAGTTTATATTTGGATGCCATTTACTTAGCAGAGTGCTCTGACAATTCCAGCTGCCTAGCACCTGGAGAGTGGGGGCTCCTGAGAGGTTTGTCCCCAATCCTGGGGAGGAGAAGCCATAGGGTCTACAGGAAACGGTTCATACTGATAGTTTTTGCCACTGGGAGGAGAAGCAAAAAAGAAAAACAAAACCCACCATCATTAAGTTGATTCTGACTACTAGCAATCTGCTATGGGGTTTGTGGGCTTCATCTTTCTTTCACGGAGCAGCTGGTGGGTTTGAAACACGAACCCTATGGCTAACAGTCCAGTGCTGTTAGTAGAACACCATGAGGGATCCTTTCGGGGAGAAGAAATCTCAAAAACACCACCATTGCCAAAAACAAAAAAACCTTCACTGCCATCCAAGGAATTCTCACTCAGAGCAACCCTATTTACTTACTTTCTTGTTCAGAACTTGGTACCCAGGGCCACTTTGGGGCAATTCTTGTTCAATGCACCATAATGCTTATGTGCCTTATTGTTCTTGTTATTAGTTGTCAGTCCCCATTCTGACTCATGATGACCTGATGCATGTGTCATAGAACTGCTATATGGGGGTTTCATGACTGTCATCTTTCTTTCTTTTAATCATTTTATTAGGGGCTGCTCTCAACTTTCAGAGGCAGATCACCAAGCCTGTCTCCCAAGGCACCTCTCTATGAGTTCTAATCCCCAATCCTTTGGCTAGTAGTCAAGTGCTGAACTATTCACACCGCTCTTATGAATCCTTGATGAAGTTATACTTTATATCTGAAGCATGGAAAACATAAGTCATATTTCAGAGGATCCAGAATATCCTACTCACATTAGAATCCAGATGATAGCCCCTCTATCTGCTGTTAAAATCCCCTTCTCTCTCATTTACTAGGCTAGCTCTCTGGAAAGAAAAACAAAACAAAAAATACAACCAGGCAACCAGGCCTGAGGTCAACCTTGCTAGTGAGGCTACTGAGGAAATCAACAGGAAGCTGCTGTTTGGCTCATTGCCTCAGTACTGAGGTGGGGCTTAATGAGGGCCAGTTGGTTCAAGAAGTATGTAAATATTTCAGGATTTGATCAGGATACTGTGTTGGACTGATGTGGTCTACCACTGATTTTCTTTTAATGTGTGAAATGAAATATTGCCATAACTCATGAAAGCATTTTGAAAACTCATTTGTATATTTGTGTTAAGCTTTGAACAGAGGCATCTGAATACCCATTATCAGTGGGCAGTTAACCAGACTAACCCTGAGTTTTTTTCCTTTGGAGTCACCTGTTTTAGGACAATGGCACACATTTTCTATGGAAAACCCAGACATGGTTGATTCCCTTTTCTATAGGGCGGAGTATGTACTCCAATTTCTTTGATAAGAAGTCCTTGGATCATTATTCTTACTCTTATGGCTGTTGCTGTTGGTAGTTTCTCTCTCATTGGTTGTTACTCATAGTGACCCTACGTACAACAGAACCAAACACTCCCCAGTCCTGTGCCATGCTCATGATTGTTGCTCTGCTTTATTGACTGTTGGATTCACTATGTCACTCCGTCTCGTTGAGGGTCTTCCTCTTTTCACTGACCCTCTACTAAGCATAATATCTTTTTCCAAGGACTGATCCCTCCTTATAACATGTCCATAGTACAGAATAAAACAACAAAAAGTAGGTTTTGACGCATGAAGCACATTGCCGCATGGGAAGAACTGGAGGAAATTATGCTAAGAGAAGTAAGTCAAGCTCAAAAGGACAAGTACAACCCGAATTCACTGAGGTAAGCTCAAAAAATCCAAAAGGGGCATAGGGAAAAAGCTACTGTATACATACATTCCTGGGCTGAGGTCCAGGTGATATGGCATGGGTCAGACTAAACCCAGGAATACATCTGGTAGCCATTTAAAAAGGAGGGGGAAAAAAGACATGGGTAGACGGAGGAATAGGGCACTAACCCACCCAAGGGGAGGGTGTTTTTTATATCTCAACAGGGAAAGAGGGACCAGACTTCAACCCAGAGCTCCAAGACAAGAACGCAACACACTGACATTAAGCAGGGAACCAATAGAGAGGTCTGAGGGACCAACCCCATTACCAACTAAGTGGACAGCTCCCCTCCCCCAAGAAGAACTCACTTCAAAGGACAGCACTGAAGCTACAGCTCAAGGAGAGGGATGTGTCTGATCAGAGCACACAGGAGCAAACAAGGGGGTAGGAAAAAAGAGTGAAGCACATCCTGGCTCACCAAGCCTTGAGGACAATATTCCTGCTCAGATCAGCCAATGCACAGAGAGAACCATAGGGCAGACCCCACCACGAGATATGAGGTTCCTCACTGACCCATAGCACCATGGGGGACAACACTGGAGACACAGGGCAGGAATTGTGCCTGCCCTGACCCCACCATACCGAGCTGAGGCGTTGGTCGTGCAACAGAGCAGCAAGAAGAGCAGAGCCATGTAGTCCCAAGGGAACACCAAAAATAGATGGTGCCCCATCAGCCTGGACTGGAAAACACTCCTAAAGGACAACAAATAGACCTTGAACTATTTTTAAAAAAATACTTTTATTGGGAGTGCTTACATCTCTTATCACAATCCATACATTCCTCCAATGTTTCAAGCACGTTTGCACACATGTCGCCATCATCATTTTCAAAGCATTCTCTTCCCACTTGAGGCCCTGATATCAGCTCTCCATTTCTTCCCCACTCCCTACCCCGCCCGCCCTTCCTCATGAACACTTGATCAGTTATAGATTACTTTTTCCATATCTTACATCATCCTCCGTCGCCCCTTACCCACTTTTCCATTATTTGTCCCCTTGGGGGAGGCTTATAGCTTGATCCTTGTGATCAATTCCCACTTTCTTCCCCCCACCCTCCCATAATCCTCCTAGTATCTCTACTCTCATTGTTGATCCTGAGGGGTTTATTTATCCTGAATTCCCAGTGCACGGGGCCCTTATCTGTAGCAGTGTGCATGCTCTGGTCTAATCCAATTTGTAAGGTAGAATTGAGGTCATGATAGTGGGGGGAAGGAAGCATTAAGGAACTAGAGGAAAGTAGTGTGTTTCATCGGTGCTATACTGCACCTCGACTGGCTCATCCCTTCCTTGTGACCCTTCTATGAGGTGATGTCGAATTGTCTACTGATGGGCATTGGGTCTCCACTCTATGCCCCTCCCCCTTTCACATTGGGTATGATTTTGTTCTGGGTCTTAGGTGCCTGAAACATGATCCCATAGACAGCTCATGATTACAAAGGCTGATGTGCTTCCTCCATGTGGGCTTTATTGCTTCTCAGCAAGATGGCCGTTTGTTTATCTTCAAGCCTTTAAGACTCGAGACACTATATCTTTTGATAGCCGTCAACATCAGCTTTCTTCACCACACTTGCCCATGCACCCATTTTGTCTTCTGTAATCATGTCGGGAAGGTGAGCATCACAGAATGCCAGATTGTTAGAACAAAGTGTTCTTGTGTTAAAGGAGTACTTGAGTTGAGGCCTAATGTTGTCCATCTGCAAAATTAATTCTTAACATAAATATGAGAGCATAGTTCTATTCCCCTCTCATTATATATATGTATATGTACAAGCCTATATTTAGGCCTCTACAAATGTCCCTTGCCTCCTGGTTCTTTCCTCTATTTCCTTTTTACTTCCCTCTTGTCCCACCATCATGTTTGGCCTTCATTCAGGTTTAGTAATTCCTTCCTGCTACACTGCCCTTGATTGAGCCCCACTAGGCATCCTGTGACCTTCCTTCCATTAGTTTTAGTTCACTTGTTGTTCCCCTATCCCTGGGTTGGTCCCCCTCCCCCTACCACCTCCCCTTCTTCTGCATTCTGTTCTTTTCATTTCTGAATTATTTATCCCACCTATCTTATCTAGATAGACATGCAGATACATTAACAAGTGCAAAAAACAGGCAAAGCCAAATAAAACAGTCAAAACCAACAAAACAATAACAACAGCAGCAAAATAAAAAACAAAATAACAATAACAAAAAGAAAGCCACTGACAATGGCACCCCATCAGACTAAACTGAAAAACACTCCTAAAGGCCAACAAACAGACCTTGAACTATTTATAGACCTTGAACTATTTATAGGCATTTCTTTTTTTGTCGTTGGCTCTTTGTTGTTGTTATAGCTATTGTTTTATTTTCTATTGTTTCTTTGTTTTGCTCAGTCTTGTGTTTGTGTGATTGTTGTATTTGAATTTCTGTCTGGATGGGATAGGCTGGAAAACAAGCTGGAAGAGAGTCCCTAAGTGATTAGGATCTTCTCAGCGTTACAGCGATAATCATCTATAAAAGTTACATGTAAGTAAACAGAGCGTAGAATTATGACTCCTGATTTTGCACACATCAATACATTGACATTCTGTTTCAAATATATAAGATATTCATGACATCATGTTTTTAAGATGCATGGGTATGCATTTAAAGCTCTCAGCATAGTATTTGACCCAATGTTTCATGTTAAAATATAACAACAAACCTCACCATCTTCCATAATGTATTTTCTGTTTTTATTCTCACCAAAAAGATTCAGGAACACTTTGGATTTAATTCTTAGATGTGTGTCAGGAGTTCAAGACCTCCTCTGGGGTAAAGATAAAACTGAGGGAGTGATGATTCACAGAAGACTTAAGGTCTGAGAGCTAAAATACAAAAAACTTGGCCTAAGTGACCCTGGAGCCCTGAGAAATGCTTGAGGTTAAAATGACTTGACTTAGATGACAAAAGTAATGCATTTTCCAAGATGTGAACCAAGCCAAACCATACCCACAAATTAAAAAATAACAACAAAACAAAACATTGCCATCTAGTAAATTCCAACTCAAAGTGACCCTACATAGCGTTTCTGGGACTAAATCTATCAACCTAATTAAATCAGACAACCTAACCAAGAGGAAATAAAACAATAATTAATCATGATTTAGAAAAGGGCTACCAAGAGTTGGTATTTAGTATTTTGCATTTTTCCATTCAAAATTTGGTATTTTACCTGCTCATATATCTAACTTAGTATTACACACATCTTTATGTGGAAAAATATATTACTACTGGTATGTAATAGTCCATCTCTTTTCTGATGAGAAGTTTGTTTTGCTTTTGGGGGAGCTTTGTTTGTTTTTTGAAATAAGTATAACGCACACTATAAGGTTGGTTTTGACTCATGGCAACCCTATAGGGCAGAGTAGAACTGCTCCTGTGGACTTTGGTGACTGTATTTTTTTTCCAAAACCATTTTATTGGAAGTGAATGCAGATATCATATCATTCCATAATTCAGTGTACAATTGCTACCATAATCAGTTTCAAAACATTCTTTTCCTACCTGAACTCCTCGACATCAGCTCCCTTTTACCCCGCTTCCCACTACCATCCCCCACCCTCTACCCCAGAATCCCTTATTCTACTTGCTGTCTTGTAGGTTCATCAATTCTGGGTTTCATATACTGAAAACAGAAAAAAAAATTTAAGAGTCTCCCCCAATAGCATAACATATCTGAGATAAGCCCCAATATGAGCAATTAAAACACAAAACAAAAATTA
>NW_022104144.1:0-3208 GCF_000313985.2 Echinops telfairi
TACCTGCCAAGCAATGACCCACTCCAGCTCCCACCAAGCCTTAATGATCACAGCCAGCATTTCTGCCTCGGATCTCAGCACTCACTACGAGATATGTGCCGTTACGACACAAAAGCATTGGATAGCACATTTTGTACTACTATCAGAATGTTCCGTGTGGATGATGAGAAGCGAAGAGTGGGTGAATTCTTTAAACTTTTTTATTCGGTTGAGCTCTGTGGACCTTCTTCCCAGAAATGCACAGAAACACACAATCTTTCAAGAGCCCTGGTGGTGCAGTGTTCGTACACGTTGGGCTGTGATCCTCATGGTTGCCAGTTCGAGTCCACCAGAAGCTCCTGTGGAGGCTGTCTACTCCATTAGACAGTTAACAGTCTTGGAAACCCACAGGGCTCTCTAGGAGTCAGCACTGAGGCGATGGCAGTGCGTTGAGAAGCCATAGTTGACATTTAACATCAGAGGGTTCTCACGCCCCACCACTGAGTCCCTGCGCTAAGGACATGAGCAGCCGAAAGAGTGGGAAAGCTCTTTGGGGTCTCAGGCTGACCACGGCCTGCCCTTCCACACACTGCGCTGAAATGTTTTCCTGAACCGTCTCCCTCACCATTTTATTTTTCAGCTATTTATTTGATCAAAGATGAAACAAGCCCTACGTGTCAGAAACATTTCCTGGCAGCAGGAAGCCTATAGAGTTTCCATTTTTTAAAATCATCCATCATCAAAGAGACTATCTTTTATTATGAATAGACACTATCAATTCAGATTAGCGAGTGTCCCAGAGAATGCTTGTTTCTCTTTCATTTGGGATCGGAATGAAACAAGATACTTAAAGCAAAACATCTGTGCTCCCTCCCCGTTTCTTGACAGAGAAGACACAGAGCTGTTGACAAAAACACACAGAGGTCAGCGAGGCGGCTTGGTGGTTACCATCACCTCCAAGTGTGGAGGCCCACAGGGGTGAGAAGGGATGGAGGGGAGGGGGGGGGCTAGGCAGGGAAGTAATGAGAAAGGAGAGGAAGAGGGGGCCAGATGTTTGTATTCAGAATAAATTGAGATTAACCCTTGCTGTGCTGGTCCTTGGCTCTCTGGACCAGCAGCAGCAGCAGCAGCAGCAGCACCTGGGAGTTCCTTAGAAATGCAAATCCTCAGACCCTTCTTTCTACAGGCTTCCCGAGGGAGAAAGAAACCCTCCAAGAAATTCTGAGGGACATTAAAGTTTGAGAACTTCTGTGTGGTCAAGAGATCCTCCATGATGGAAGTCACTCTCGTAGTGAGTCCTCACTCACGCAGCTGGCCGGGGAGGAAAGGGAACACAGAGACCGAGCCCCTGGTGGCCTTGATATCAACTGGGCAGCAACTGCTTGTCAGGCGCTGTAGATTCAGAATCTCACTTACAGAATACGCAGTAGCAAGTACCACTTGGTAGCAAGTTCAGAGTAGGGCTTTTTCACAGTATAAAGAGTTATAAAGAAGAACATAGGAATTATCCAGAACCCCACTCAAAATAACTACGAATGGCATTAAAAAGTGCCTTCCTAATATGCTTCCCTCCATGTCCAACCGCTCTGGGTGGAAGGGCTATTTCCTGGTCTTCAGGAGAGCGTAGGGTCCCAGGAGAGTTCAGGAGAGTTCTTCCTGTGGGATCTGAAGACCCCGAGGGGCCTCAGGGTCCAGCAGTCCCCTGATCTCTAACTGTAGGGGTGCAGGCCTTTGGCTGACACACCTCCCTGAGTTTGGTGATATGAACAGGTAAGAGCTGGAGTGAATTAAGCACGTGGGACGAAGCAAAAGCTGGAAACTGGCCTGAGACGAAGCTGGAGCTGAGGAAGTTTCCGTTGTGCTGGGCTCCAGATTTCTAAGGTTCATGGTGACACATACAGGCTCTTTCTCGGAATTCAACCTTTAAACCTTGATCCGTGAGAAAACTAGTTTCTGAAAGTCATCTTTGACTCAAATAATTGTCCAAATCAGAGGCGGGGAACCTTTTTTTCTGCCAAGGACCATTTGATACGGATCTCATCATGTGCGGGCCTCTATAGGCAAAACGTTACCCTGATGGGCAAGTGGCAAATTAAATCAACCTCAATCGATTGCTACTGTTGCTGTAAGATGCTTCTTTTGCTATTTTGTTTTGAAGCAGAACTAAGATCCATCAAGAGCTGGACTGGAAGTGGTCTTAGATGGTGAGGTGGAAAGAGCTGGTTTTGCTCAGTTCTCGAGGAGGAGGAGGGAGATTTACTTGTGAAAGACAATGCTGCATCCGTACCAGGCGGGACCTCAGGGCCTCCACACCCTTAGCAGCGAGGCACGGTGCACCAGAGTCAGGGAATGGAAGTCATCAAACTTCTGGGCGATGTTTTGTGATGTTTGGCTGATTCTATATTTACCTCCCTGTGGAGGCTCATGTGCGTCTGTTTCTTGCCAGACTTAGAAACACGTAATGAAGGTAAAAGGCAGGCGGAGGCTTATAGATGTTTTCACAAAGGGTTTGTTTTCCTTGCAGCGAAGACCTCTTGACCAACTATACCATTTTGAGTTCCATCTTATTAAAGCACCAAAAAAAAAAAAGCAAAAATATTTTTAGAATCTACAGCTGTGGATAGCCAAGACAAAATGAGCTTCCTCTAACAGAAAGAAAGATGGAAAGAAAGAAAAACTGAGAGTGAGAGAGCTAGAGAAAGGCAGACAGGGAGGAAGAAGAGCTAGAACCGCAGGAAAGGATTTTTTTTTTTAACGAGTGAAGGAAAGGGAGAGAAAAAGAAAGAAAGGAGGGAGAGGAGGAAAGGGAGGTGGCAGACAAACTTCATTTTTTCCCAACCCTGCCACTGATTCTATGACCCAAAATCCCCAAACCAAACTGTCTTTCCATCGAGTCCAAGCTGAGCCATAGCGATCCTGCTGGGCACGATAGGCATGCCTCTGTGTCACCAGACTGTAACTGTTCATGGGAGTAGAAAGCCCTTCTTTCTCCAGTGGAGCAGCTGATGGTTTCGAACTAACTACTGACCTGGCAGTTAGCCGCCCAATGCACAACCACTGCGCCACCAGGGCTCTGATTCTATGACGCTTGGAAGCAGATGCTGTGTCAACCCACACACCCATTGCCACCTCTTCTCTCTTGGTTCCCCCGCTAGGAAAAATGAAAACGAAGATAGCATGCATTGATTGTAGACGACAATGAGATTTGTCGTATTCCATTTGCAGATTA
>NW_022104144.1:4173-5575 GCF_000313985.2 Echinops telfairi
CCGATGCAGCCCTGGGTGCTGGAGCAGCCGTGTGGAGACCCTTGCCAGCGCTGAGATGCATACACGCTCAGACTCGGCTTTCCTCCTGCAGTGGGCATCATTGCATGGGTTTCATGAGTCAGAAGAGGACTTTAGAGATGTCTCAGACATATGGCAATGTCGGACTTAGCCTGGACTGGGCTGGGATGTTTTTTCAATATTCAACTGCTCTTGTCTATAATAAAGCTCTTTCTTATACACATGAGTGTCTCTATGAATTTGTTTCTCTAGTCTACCCGGACTAACACAAGGGGGGGAGCAAATCTTTGGACTACAGTGACCCTAAACGTCTAAGAACTCCAGTGCTAGCATGCCCGAGAACAACACCTGAGGTTAGAGTTTCTGTGTGCCTTTCTGGAGAGACAAACAGGCAGCAGGTGCAAGAAGCAGGGAAACTGACTAAAGAGTTGCTGTGGTGTCAGCTGCGACCCCCAGTGAGCCAGCGAACTGGGCTCCGTGGGGTTTCAGCAGCTGATTGGGGAAGTAGAGGGGCCATTGGCTGGATTCAAACCTTCGTCTTTCAGTTAGCAGCTAAGCTCATTAACCCCCAGGGCTCCTACAGAGACGGTGGGAACTGGAATAAAGGTTAATGACCAAGGGAATGGGAAGGAACTGCATGTGGGAAATGCTGGGCAGGGGTGGGGTGGGGGGTGCGGTGTTGGGCGACGGAGCTGGGCAGGTTGGTGTTCGCTTTGGTGGGGCGGGGGGTCCTGCGGTCAGCGCGCAGACGGGTGAGCACGTGACCTCCACAGAAGAGGGACCATATGCTGGACATGTAGGCTGCGGTGCGCTTGCTGTCTGTTGTTAAACATCTAAAATGCTGCGAGAAATCGAGATATTAAATTTGTGTGTGGACTCATGTATTTTATTTTCAATTTGGGAATCAGTGAGCATCTGGTCTAGAAGTCAGGCAAGAAATTCCAAGGATGGGGCACCAAGTGGGGAGGGGGGGGCTGTTTGTCAGCACAGACATACAGGATGAAGAAGGCTTCACTGTGCATATTTGGGATGAGTGGCAAGGGTTTTCTCTCTCTCTCTCTCTCTCTCTCTCTCTCTCTTTTTTCCACCTTACTTGAGATTCAAGGGAAATTCTGAAGTGGTGAAAGAAACCCCCACTGGCCAGCTTAGGTTTCTGTTTCAGGGTGAGCCAGTTGACTTACTTGAGGTTGCTGCATGAACAGAAATAGAACTAGCTACATTTCTGTTTGCTAACGTGGAGAGTAGCACAAGTGACCACATCGTGGGCTTCATCTCATCAGATGAACACTCCAGGAATCCCTGTAGCCCACGGTTTCCCAAAGTGAGGGAGTAATCAGAGTACGGCTGCAGAAGCAGGTCCGGGCACTTGATTCCTGATGGGATA
>NW_022104144.1:10601-11578 GCF_000313985.2 Echinops telfairi
CATGATCCCAATTCTACCTTAAAAATATGGCTAGACCAGAAGATGTACACTGGTACAGATAGAACTGGAAACACAGGAAATCCAGGGCGGATGATCCCTTCGGGACCAGTGCTGAGAGTAGCAATACCGGTAGGGTAGAGGGAAGGTGGGGTGGAAAGGGGGAACCGATTACAGGGATCTACATAACCTCCTCACTGGGGGATGGGCAACATAAAAGTAGGTGAGGGGAGACATTGGACAGTATAAGACATGACAAAATAATAATAATTTATAAATTAGCAAGGGGGAGGGAGGGAGGAGGGAGAGGAGAAAATGAGAAGCTGGTACTAAGGGCTCAAGTAGAAGGAAAATGTTTTGAGAATGATGAGGGCAACAAATGTGTTTGATGCAATGAATGTATGTATAGATTGTGAAAAGAGTGTGTGAGCCCCCAATAAAATGATCAAAACAAATAAATAATAATAAAAAGTAAAATAAGTGCTCACCTTTACAAAACTGATAGAACTTATGACACTTTTCATTACTTCTTGTAACTCTTGTGGCAGTGTCTTCATTGCTAATATTTGCCGATGAATCATACAGTGAGTTTCAATGAGTTTAGGAGACTCCTTCAGTACCAACCACTGAAATCCAGATCGACATCCTAGCACAGCTGAGCACCACAAACCTTTTCCCAAGAGATCTCATGCTCTTTCAGAAATGAACCAACTGTGTCAGATACATCAAATGCAGTAGTTGTCATTTCCAGAGGTTTTCAAAAAGAGATGCTTCTTTTAAGTCACATCATTAATAGAGCATCATTAATAGACCTCACGTAAACCAGGAACTGTGAACAGTTTGCAACGTCTGTAGAATCATCAAGCTGGTTGCTAAATGTTGGAAGTGGAGCAGATTTAATTTCCTGGATTACCTGATCAAGAATATCAGTAGATATGTCATCTATTCTTCTGCAGACAGTGTTGTTATATAAGGAAATT
>NW_022104145.1:0-1799 GCF_000313985.2 Echinops telfairi
ATAATTCTCAAAAGGCACTGTCAGTTATTATTAGGCTTGCTTTGCACACTGGAAAATAGAGAGGACTTAGGTATATTGTCCCAGTTCCGACAGGGACCTTAACTGACTGGGACACAAAAAGAAGTGTACCTAAAACTAAATTCCTCATACTCGCATTGAAACTATTACTTCAAGTATTTATAGGTTTAAGGATGGGTATGTGAACTTGGACAAGATTTGACTCAGTATTAAATTATAAGAAACAAACTTTAAGGTTAAAAAGTCATATGATTAGGATTTTTAGCCAATAGCGTTTATACGTACAGTCTGGTTGAGAAGCCTTCTGAAACCTCTAGGAAGAATATTGAAGAAAACCTCTTCAGGAAGTTACACACATACATGCAAAACACAAACTCAGGGAGATTTACAAGTATGGTGTGCATCAAATCATCATCAGCCTTATTCTGCCCTGAAAAAGATAACACAAACAATCTTTATCTGACATTCTTGCATCTAACTTCAAGAATTGGGTCTTAATAAACAGCTTTTTTATTTTACTGTTTCTATGACAACACATGACATTTCACATATATTTTTTCAGGGAAGGAAAGGTGAAAATTACTCTCAGTGTTAAATTGAAATTTTCTTCATCTCCCCGCCTATCTTATTCACAGGCACTTAGTACAACGATTTCATGTTTCTTCAAGAATTTCAGGGCCATTTTCTATATGAGATGCAGAAACTAAATGGAAGCAACTTCAATTCTAAATTCAGTGTTTTCCTAGAAAAGAAAGCTTTTGTAGTTACCTTATTCAACCAGCACTCTTCATTATAACAAGGATGATGTTGTTGTTTGTGTTGGGTGCCACGGAGCCAATTACAGCTCACTGCAACCCATGTAACACAGCAGAACGACCCCACAGGGTTTCCTGGTGGCAGTCCTGAAGGGAGTAGATTGCCCTGGCCCTCTTCCAGGAAAAAGAGGATAATTTTACAATATTGTATACCTTCTCTAACTTTAAAATTTTAATCTGTCAGTATTGTTAGACTCACTACTAGTAAGTAATTAGATTAAAAGCAGTCAGTGCACTATTAGTAGGGATTGGATAACGAAAGACAAACATTTTTTGAAATAATTCACTATTTGGAAAACAAAAAAGGTATTTTTTTAAAGTGCAATGATTTAGCAGTTAAAGGAAAATATGGGAAGGAAAAAGTTAACACTATTTCTTATTTATTGAACATTAGTGGTGCTTGTCAGACACCCTGTATTTTGACAATGCATAGGTCCGAGTCTCTGACTTGACAATTAGGAACCCAAACAAGTGTGGCAGAGTCTACGGGCCTCCACTCCCACTCAGCTATTCAGACATGTTTATTATCCGTGAATACCTAGGGTGTGTCAGACATGATTGCTACCTATGAACGTTAGATGGATTATTGTTGGGAAATGATTATATTCCAGAGAACCACTGAGAATTCTTTGTATATATTACAGTGGTTGCGACTCCTGTTTTTCATAAAATTGTCTCATTAACAGTGGAAATAACAATGCTTAAAAAACAATGCATGAATTCAATAGTACCCTGGACACTTTTATAATTATTATTTATTTGAGTGTCAAAAAACACTTTAACATAAGCAAACATGATATTTTCTTCCTTATTTGATTAAAGAAGATTCTGGAGACTCTCAGGAAGACTCCCTCCATGCCATGAGGGTGGAAAAATACCTAATCTCTCACGTTAACTCCAGAAGGAAGTTCTTACAGTGAAAGCCATTTCCACAGAGCCACACACTTATGTGTGAAGATGCCAAGA
>NW_022104145.1:3309-4647 GCF_000313985.2 Echinops telfairi
TCACTCATCTTGTTGAGAACCTTTTTCTTTTTCACTGCCACTCTATTTCACTCAGCATGATGTCCTTCTCCAAGGACTGGTCTTTCCTGGAAATATATCCAAAGTAAGTAAGACAAAATCTGACCATCCTTGCCTCTAAGCCAGCGGTTCTCAACCTGTGGGTTGAGACCCCTTTGGGGGTCGAATGATCCTTTCACAGGGGTCACCTGATTCATAACAGTAGCAAAATTACAGTTATGAGGAAGCACCAAAAATAATTTTATGGTTGGGGGGGAGCACCACAACATGAGGAACTGTATTGAAGGGTCGCGGCATTAGGAAAGTTGAGAACCACTGCTTATAAGGTCTCTGGCTGTACTTCTTTCAAAACAGATTTGTTTGGTCTTTTGGCAGTCAGTGGTACTTTCAGTATTCATCAGCAACATTTCAAACACATCAATCCTTCCTGTGTCTTCTTTGTCTTCTTTATTCAGTGTCCAACTTTTTTTTCAATGTAAGTAAATCGTTTTATTGGGGTCCTAACAGATCTTATAACAATCCATACATCAATGGTATCAAGCCTCTTTGTATATAGGTTGCCTTCATCATTTTCAAAATATTTTCTTTCTGTTAGAGCCCTTGGTTCTGTTAGAGCCCAGCTCCTCTTGGTTCAGTCATTTTATCCAGGTGCCATTCAGTTAAATTAGTCTCATGGCAAAGGAGACTTTTGTCCACAGCCACAATCAGCTACAGATCCCATATTTTCCTCCTATTCCTGATTCTCTTTCTCCTTTGATGCGTCATGTACAGAGATGGATGGTTGGGTTTTGGATCGCCATTTATAAGCTTCTAAGAGTCCTAACAGTTCAAAAGAAGTAGCAAGCAGAACAGACGCAGCTGACATATTATCAGGCCATTGATCACTATGTCCCATGTAACCCTGACACTGAACATCCAAGCCAAGGAAACAAATTGCATGAAGTGTTTGATTGAACATAAGCAGTCTCAGAAACTATTTCTGTTGTTATTGTTGTAAATATGTCTGTAACACAACTTCTTCTAATTCAGGTGTACACGTTGGTTATTGGTTACAATATCTTACTTTGCAACTCTACCCTTAATCAATGAGATTTTTCCATCACTGTTAATCCATCCCCACTCCCTTCTAACTCAAATAACAATTAATAAACTTTGATTTCTTTACATTTGCCTTTTATGGTTTTATAGAATTTAGCTTATACAATATTTGTCCTTTTGTGAATGACTTACCATATATACTCATGTATAAGCTGAGTGTTTCAGCACATTAAAAAATCATTTTATTAGGAGCTCATACAACTCTTATCACAAACCATAAAT
>NW_022104145.1:6013-6871 GCF_000313985.2 Echinops telfairi
TATATGCCTGTATTTAAATCTCTATGACTACCCTTAACCTACTTCTTTGTGCTATTTCTTTGTACTTTCCTCTTGTCCCGCTATCATGTTCAGCCTTCATTTAGGTTTCAGGAATTCCTCTCAGTTACGTTACCCTTATTCCAGCCCTGCCAGACCTCTTACACCCTCCTTGCCACTGATTTTGGATCACTTGTTCTCTTGTCCGTGGGTTTGTTAACACCCACTTCCTAACCCCCGCCTCCTGTACTCCCATGTCCCCTGGAACTGTCACCCCTTGTTCTCTCTTCTGGCTTGTTTATCCCACCTATCCCTTCCAGGTAGACATTTTATGTACCATCACAAGACTGTGTACAAAGAAGCAACAATAGAAAGTAAAACAATAGCTACAACAACAACAACACACTCCCAAAAAAACATACAAATAGTTCAGGGTCTATTTGTTGTCCTTCACAAGTGCTTTCTAGTAAAATCTGATGGGGTGTCATGCCCTGGCACCGCATCTGTCCCTGGGGACTTCCTTGCTCTGCTCCCCACGCTGCTCTGCTGCATGCCCCCAGAGGCTGTCTTTGGCGTAGTGAGATCATGGATGGCACAATTCCCACCATGTGTCTCTAGTGTTGTCCCCAGTGGTGCTATGGGCCAATGAGGAACGTTGTGTTCGTGATGAGGCTGGCGCTGTGGTCATCTCTGTGCATTGCTGTTCTGAGCAGGAACATTGTCCTCAGGGCTTGGTGAAGTAGGAGGTGTTTCACTCTTTTATTTTTTTCCCTTTTCCCCCCTTGTTAGCTCCTGTGTGCTCTAACCAGACCAGTCCCTCTTCTTGAGCAGTAGCTTCAGTGCTGTCCTCTGAAGTGAATT
>NW_022104145.1:7343-8828 GCF_000313985.2 Echinops telfairi
TTTCCAACTCCTTGCAATTGTGAACTGTGCCGCAATGAACATTGGGGCACAGATGTCTGACTGTGGTTTGTGTTTTGTGTCTTCTGGGTTATATATGCCCAGTAGGGGGATTGCTGGATCATATGGTAGCTCAATTTCCAACTGTTTTAGATATCGCCAAATCGATTTCCATTATGGCTGTACATACCTACAGGTCCACCAACAGTGGCCAAGAGTTCTTATCTCTCCACATCCTCTCCAATACTTGTTACTTTCTGATATCTTGAATTGGATATCTTTGAGAGTGTTAGGTGGTATCTCATAGTTGTTTTAATGTGCATTTCTCTTATCGCTAGAGATCTAGAACATTTTCTCATATATTTATTGGCTATTTGAATTTCTGCCCTTGAGAAATTCCTGCTCAGGTCCTTTGCCCACCTCCTGAGTGGACAATGCTTTTTTTCTTGTTGTAGATTAACAACAAGATTTTAGTAATAAGGCCTTTGTCTCATGTGTCATTGCTAAAGATGTTTTCCCATTCTGTGGTCTCTCTTATTACTCTCTTGGTGAATTCTTTCGATGTACATACGTGTTTTATCTTTAGTACATCCCACTGGTCAATTTGTGCCTCCTCTGTGTTGGTGTCCTTCCCGATTTCTGATTAGCCTATGTAATCCCTGTGCCAGAGTTCTCAGGTTTGTTCCAATTCCCTCGTTGATGGCCCTAATAGTTTGGGGTTTTAACTCAAGGTCTGTGATCCACCTTGAGTTTATTCTTGTGTATGGAGTGAGGTAAGGGTCTTGCTTCATTTTTCTGCAGCTATGTATCCATTTTTTCCAGCACCATGATTTGAAGAGGGCATCTACTTCCAATTTGATATTTTTGGGCCCCTTATCAAAGATCAAGTGTCTGTATGCTGATGATTTTATTTCTGGCTTTTCTATCCTTTTCCATTGGTCTGAATATCTATTATTATATCAGCACCATGCTGTTTTGATCACTGTAGCTGTATAGTAGGTGCTTAAGTCGGGTAAAGCAAGCCCTCCAACTTTGTCCTCCTTCTTGAGGAGTTCTCTGCTAATTCTTCCCCCTCCATATGAAGTTGGGAATCTGTTTTTCCAACTCTTTGAAGAAAAATGCTGGAATTTGGATCACGATAGCATTGAACTTATAAAGTGCCTTGGGTACTATTGACATCTTTACAATATTGAGTCTACTGATCCACGAGCATGGGGTCTCCTTCCATTTGTTGAGGTCACCTTTGGTTTCTTTTAATAGTGTTTTGCAGTTTTCCTCGTACAGATATTTTGTTTTTTGAGTCAGGTATATCCATAGATATTTTAATTTGTGTTTGGCTATTGTGAAGGATACCCCCTTTTGGATCCCCTCTTCTGTGTCCTCGTCCGAAGTGTACAGTAGTGCAATAATAGACTTCTGTTTGTTGATTTTGTAAGCTGCTGCTCTGCCATATTCCTCTGTTGCTTCCATTACTCCTCTCATGGAACT
>NW_022104145.1:9651-11748 GCF_000313985.2 Echinops telfairi
AGGGATAATGTAGGGAGGGATTGTTTTCCCAAGCATTCGTCTATGTCTTCCAAGTTTTTTAATTCTTTGGAATACAGTCCTTCACAGTACAGTATAATTATCCTTTTGATTTCACTATAGTCCGTTGTAATATTCCCTCTTTCGTCCCTCATTCTTGCTATTGAAATGTGTTCTTTCCTTTCTTTGGTCAAATTCATGAGAGGTTTGTTGATTCTATTTATGTGTTCGAAGAACCAACTTTTAGCAGCATTGATTTTTTCCATAGTTTTCTTATTTTCTCTCTCCTGAATCTCAAGATCTAATTTTTTTATTTCATTTCTTTTGCTGTTATTTGGATTTTCTTGCTGACTCCACTCTATTTGCTGTAAATTTTGTGCCAGCGTATCAGTCATAAGCCTCTCCTCTCTCTTTATATGTGCATGTAATGCTATAAGACTTCCTCTGATGACTGCCTTTGCTGTGTTACATAAGTTTTGGTATGTCGTGTTTTCATTCTCGTTGGTTTCTAGATATTTCCTAATTTCATCTCTGATCTGAGCCAGTATGCTCTCCTTTTGTAACAGAGACTCATTAATTCTCCAATAGTTTGCCCTTGATTTCTTTATCTTACTTTTGTTGATTTCCAATCTTATGGCAAAGTGGTCAGAGAGAGAGGTCTGTATGATATCAATGTGGTTGAATTTATGTAGGCTTGATTTATGCCCTAGCATGTGGCCTATTTTCATATATATAGGCTTGAAAAAATGTGGGCTTGAAAAAATGTTAATTCTTTTTTATTTGGATTGAGAGCTCTGTAGATATCTATCAGGTCAAATTGTCTAATTGTAGTGTTTAGATCTTTAGCTTCTTGTTGAGTTTCTTTTCCTGTGATCTATCTTTCTCAGAGAGCGGTGTATTGAAGTCACCTACTATAATTGTAGAGACTGTGATTTCTTTGTTCATCTTTTGGAGTGTTTGCTTGACATATTCTGCTGGACGCTTGTTCGGTGAGTAAATGTTTAGAATACTTAGTGGTTCTTTATGTAATGTTCCCTTGAGCATTATATATTGTCCATCCTTATCTCTTTTTATGGTTTGCCCTTTGAGGTCAATTTTATCTGAGATTAGGATTTCAACCCCTGCTTTTTTTGAATTGCTGTTTGCTTGGTACGGTTTTCTCCAGCTTTTGACTCTCAGCTTCTTTTTGTCTGTAATGTTGAGATGTGTCTCCTGTAGGCAGCAGACTGAGGGGTTGTACTTTCCAAACCAGTCTATTAGTCTCTGTCTCGTGAGGCCTGAGTTCAAACCATTAATATTCAGGGTTATTACATCTATCTGTGGGCCCTATGATATCATTGTATCCCTCTTGTGTTGGGTGTTTTCCTACCTCCTTTTAGTTTCTGTGTGTTGTGTATATGTGTGTTTGTGGTTCATTCTTGCCTTCTTTCCATCGTTGAGGCAGTCTCTTGTATGTGCTTGGTGAGGGATGTTCTTCTGCCCATACTGGGTCAGCAAGGATGTTTTGTAGTGCTGGGTTCCTTTTAGCAGATTCTTTGAGACTTTCCTTGTCTGGGAAAACTCACTTCTCCATCAATTTTGATAGATAATTTGGCTGGATAGAGTATTCATGGGTTTGTGTAATTTTCCTGCAATTTTCGGAATATTCTGCTCCTTTGCCTCCTCTTCTTCATAGTGTCTGCTGATGAGTCTGAGCATATTCTAATCTGCTTGCCTTTATATGTGGTTGCCAGTTTTCCCCTAGCTGCTCTCATCATTTTCTCCTTTTCCTCATAGTTGGATCGTTTAACAACTATATGTTTTGGTGACTTCTTGGGATTCAGTCTAGCTGGCATTCTTTTGGCCTCCTGGATAGTTGCTTGGTTTTCGTTCATTAAGTTAGGGAAGTTTTCCTCCAAGCATTCCATCACTATTTTGGATGTTGGTTTCCTTGATGCGCATTCCTCCAGCAGGCCGATCCAGCAGGCTGATAATTCTGATGTTGGTCCCTCTCATAGCGTCAGACATAGATCTGAGTTTTCTTCTCAGCTTCTCTGGTGGACTTGTTAGACTTTTTCTCACTTTTATTAATTTCTGCTTGTGAATCTTCTAGGTCACTGG
>NW_022104146.1:0-1020 GCF_000313985.2 Echinops telfairi
GAGTTAGGATTGTTAATGTAAGGGTTAGTATTAGGGTAAGTCTTAGGGTTATGTTAGGGTGGTTATTGTGGTTAGGGTTAGGGTTAGGTTAGGGTGGTTATTGTGGTTAGGGTTAGGGTTAGGATTGTGATGATTAGAGTTGTTAGAGTTAGGGTTAGGTTTAGGGTTGTTAGGTTTAGGATTAGGGTTATGTGGTTATGGTTATAGTTGCTAGGGTTAGGGTTAGGGTTAAGTTTAGGGTTAGCGTTGTTAGGGTTAGAGTTGTTAGAGTTAGTATTAGGGTTATGTTTAGGGTTGTTAGGGCTAGAGTTAGGATTAGGGTTGTTAGAATAAGGTTTAGGGTTGCTAGTGTTACGGTTTTTATTAGGGTTAGGATTGTTAGGGTTATGGTTAGGGTTAGCGTAAAGTTAGGGTTATGGTTAGTTTTATAATTAGGGCTAGGTTTTGGGTAGTTAGGGTTAGTGTTAGGGTTAGTGTTAGGGTTATTAGGGTCAGGGTTAGTGTTAGGGTTCAGGTTCAGGTTAGGATTAGGGTTACTGTTAGGGTTCTGTTAGGGTACGTGTTAGGGATGTTAAGGTTAGAGTTAGGGTTAGGGTTGTTAGGGTAAGGGTTAGTGTTAGGGTTAGTGTTAGGTTAGGGTTTGGGTTAGAGTTGTTTGGTTTAGGGTCTGGGTAAGGGTTGTTGGGGTTAGTGTGAGAGTTAGAGTTAGAGTTATGATTGTTAGTGTTAGGGTTAGGCTTAGGGTTATGGTTATGGTTAGGGTTAGGTTTATTAGGGTTAGGTTTAGGATTGGGTTAGTGTTGTTAGGGTTAGGCTTAGTGGGAGGGTTAGGGTTAGGGGTGTTAGGGTTAGGGTTAAGGTGGTTACGCTTAGGTTCATTAAGGTTACGGTTGTTAGGGTTAGGATTAGGTTTAGGGTTAAGGCTGTTACAGTTAGGGTTACAGTGAGGTTTGGGTTAGGGTTGTTAGTATTAGGGTCAGAGTTAGGATTAAGGTTAGTGCTGTTAGAGTTAGGGTTAGG
>NW_022104146.1:2960-4201 GCF_000313985.2 Echinops telfairi
TAGGGTTTGGGTTAGTGTTAGGGTTAGGGTTATGGTCAAGTGTAGTGTTAGAATTGGTAGGGTTAGGGTTAGGGTTGTTAGGTTTAGGATTCAGGTTAGAGTTAGTGTTGGGTTAGGGTTAAGGTGGTTGGGGTTAGGGTTAGGATTGTTAAGGTTCGTGTTAAGGTTGGTGTTAAGGGTTAAGGTGGTTGGGGTTAGGGTTAGGATTGTTAAGGTTCGTGTTAAGGTTCTTGGGGTTAGGGTTAATGTTAGTGCTAGGGTTTGGGGGCTTAGGGTTCTAAGCATTAGGGTAAGCGTTAGGGTTATGGTTGTTTAGGTTGGTTACAGTGGTTAGGGTTAGGCTTAGGCTTTGGTTTAGGTTTAGGGTTAGGGTTAGTGTGGTTAGGGTTAGGGTTAAGGCTAGTGATAGTGTTAGGGTTAGGGTTAGGGCTGTTAGGGTTAGGGTTGTTATGGTTATGGTTATATTTAGGGATAGTGTTGGGTTAGGGTAACGGTTAGGGTTAGTGTGGTTAAGGTAGTTATGGTTAGGATTATGGTTATGATTAGAGTTAAGTTGTTAGGTTTAGGGTTAAGGTTGTTGGATTCAGGTTAGGGTTATAGTTAGGGTGGTTATGGTTGGGCTTAGGGTCAGGTTTAGGGTTAGGGTTAGGGTCAAGGGTAGGTTTAGGGTTGTTAGGGTTAGGGTTGTTAAGGTTAGGGTTAGGGTTGTTAGCATTAGGGTTAATGTTAGGGTTAGGGTTGTTAGCTTTAGGGTTAGGGTTAGGGTTAGCGTTAAGTTTAGGGTTACAGTTAGTTTTAGAGTTAGGCTTAGGTTTAGGGTACTTAGAGCTAGTGTTAGGGTTAGTGTTAGGGTTGTTAGGGTAAGGGTTAATGTTAGGGTTCAGATTCGGGTTAGGATTAGGGTTCGGTTAGGGTAAGTGTTAGGTATGTTAAGGTTGTGGTGGTTAGGGTTAGAGTTAAGGTTAGGGTTAGGGTTGTTACGGCAAAATTTAGCGTTAGTGTTAGGGTTAGGTTCAGGTTTGGGTTAGGGTTGTTAGCGTTAGGTTTAGGGTAAGGGTTGTTGAGGTTAGTGTGAGTGTTAGAGTAATGATTGTTAGTGTTAGGGTAACGGTTAGAGTTACGGTTAGGTTTAGGGTTAGGGTTATTAGGGTTAGGGTTAGATTTAGGGTTAGGATTAGGTTTATTAGTGTTAGTGTTAGGGTTGGGTTAGTGTTAGGGCAAGGATTAGGATTAGAGTTAGG
>NW_022104146.1:4301-5653 GCF_000313985.2 Echinops telfairi
TTAGGTTTATGGTGGTTAAAGTGGTTAGAGTTAGGGTTAGGGTTTGGATTTGGGTTGTTAGCTTGAGAGTTAGGGTTAGGCTTTTTGTTAGGGTTATTAAGTTTAATGTTAGGGTTAGTGTTGTTAGCAATAGGGTTAGGAATAGGGTTATGGTTTAGGTTAGGGGGAGGATTAGTGTGAGGGTTCTTAGGGTTAGGGTTAGTGTTAGGGTTAGAGTTGTTAGGGTTAGCATTATGATTATTAGGGGTAGCGTTAGGGTCAGGGCTATTAGGGTTAGGGTTAGGGTTGTTAGGGTAAGTTTAGGGTTATGGTTGTTGGAGTTAGTGTTAGGGTTTGTAGGGTTAAGGTTATGGTTAGATTTAGGTTTAGGGTTTGGGTTGTTAGGATTCGGCTTAGGTTTGTGGTTAGATTTAGTGTTAGGGTTATGGTTAAGGTTGTTAGGATTAGAGGTGTTAGGGTTGGGGTTAGGGTTGTTAGGGTAGGGTTAGGTTAGGGTTACGGTTGTTAGTGTTTGGGTTAGGGTTAGGGTTAGGCTGAGATTTAGGGTTCGGGTTAGGATTAGGTTTATGGTTACGGTTGTTTCAGTTAGCTTTATGGTGAAGTTTGGGTTAGGGTTGTTAGGATTAGGGTTAGGATTAAGTTTAGGGTTGTTAGGGTTAGGGTTAGGTTTAGGGGTGCTACGTTTATGGTTATTAGGTTTAGGGTTAGGGTTGTTAGGGTTAACGTTCGGGTTTTTTGCCTTAGGCTAAGGGTTACGATTGTTAGGCTTAAGTTTAAGGTTAGGGTTAAGTTTAGGGTTAGTGTTGTTAGGGTTAGTGTTAGTGTTAGGGTTCGGGTTAGGATTAGGATTAGTGTTAGATTTAGGATTAGGGATGTTAGTTTGTGATTAGGTTTACGGTTAGGTTTAGGGTTAAGGTGGTTAGGATAAGAGTTAGGGCTAGGGTTTGGGTTAGGGATGGTAGGGTTATTGTTAGTGTTAGCGTTAGGGTTAGGATTAGGTTAAGGTTGGGGTTAGGGTTAGGGTTGTTAGGTTTAAGGTTAAGAATGTTAGGGTTTGGGTTAGGGTTACAGTTAGAGTTGTAAGTGTTATGGCTATGGTTAGTGCTGTTAGGGTTAGGGTTGTTAGGGTTAAGGTTAGGGTTGTTAGAGTTAGGGTTAAGGTTAGGGTTAGGGTTGTTAGTGGTAGTGTTATTGTTAGTGTTCTTAGGGTTAGGGTAAGGGTTATGGATGTTAGGGTTAGGGTTATTGTTACGGTTGTTAGGGTTATGGTGAGTTTGCGGGTTAAGTTTAGGGATTTTAGGATTAGGATTAGTTTTCGGGTTAGGGTTAGGTTTAGGCTTAGGGTTAGGGCT
>NW_022104146.1:7264-8738 GCF_000313985.2 Echinops telfairi
GTTAGGTTTAGTTATAGTTAGGGTTCTTAGCGTTAGGGTTAGGATTAGGGTTAGCATAAAGTTTAGGGTTATTATGGTTAGTTTTCGAATTAGGATTAGGTAGTTAGAGTTAATTTCAGGGCTAGGGTTAGTGTTAGGGTTGCTAGGGTCAGGGTTAGTGTTAGGGTTCGGGTTGGGTTAGGATTAGGGTTATGATTAGAGTTTGGTTAGGGTATTAGGCATGTTAAAGTTAGTGTGGTTAGGGTTAGAGTTAAGGTTAGGGTTAGGGTTGTCAGGGTAAGGGTTAGGTTTAGGGTTAGGGTGGTTAGGATAAGATTTAGGGATAGGTTTAGGGTTAGGGTTGGTAGGGTTATGGATAGGGTTAGGGTTCATGTTAGGGTTAGATTTAGGGTTAAGGTTAGGGTTAGGTTTATTAGGGTTAGGGTTAGGATTGGAGTAGTGTTATTAGCGTTAGGGTAAGGACTAGGGTTAGAGTTAGGCTTAGTGGGAGGGTTAGGGTTAGGCGTGTTAGGGTGGGGTTAGGTTTAGGATTGGGTCAGGGTGATGGTTAGGGTTAGTGGTAGGGTAAGGGTTAGTTTTAGGGTTGTCAGGGTTAAGTCTAGGGTTAAGGTTAGGGTTACACTTGTTAGGATTAGGGTTAGTGTTAGGGTGGTTATGGTGGTTAGGGTTAGGTTTAGGGCAAGTGTTAGGGTTAGGTTTAGGGCAAGTGTTAGGGTTAGGGTTAGTGTTATGGTTAGGGTTGTTAGTGTTAGTGTCAGAGTTATGGTTGTTAGGGTTAGCGTCAGGATTAGTGTTATGGTTATGGTTAGGGTTGTTAGTGTTAGTGTTAGAGTTATGGTTGTTAGTGATAGGGTTGTTAGGGTTAGTGTCAGGATTAGGGTTAGGGTTCGGGTTGTTAGAGGTAGTGTTAGGGTTGTTAGGGTTAGTGTTAGCATTATGGTTATGGTTAGGGTTGTTAGGGTTAGGAATAGAGTTAGGGTTAGAGTAAGTGCTGTTAGGGTTAGGATTAGAGTTAGGGTTACGGTTATGGTTCGGGTTAGTGTTGGGTTAGGGTTAGGGTTATTATGGTGGTTAAGGTGGTTAGGGTTAGGTTTCGGTTTAGGGTTAGGATTTGGGTTGTTAGCTTTAGGGTTAGGGTTAGGCTTTGTTAGGGTTTTTAAGTTTAGGGTTAGGGTTAGTGTTGTTAGGATTGGGGTTAGGAATAGGGTTATGGTTAAGGTTAGGGGAGGGTTAGGGTTAGGGTTCTTAGGGTTAGAGTTAGGATTATTGCTAGGGTTAGCATTAGGGTAATTAGGGTTATTAGCATTAGGGTCAGGGTTATTAGAGTTAGGGTCTGGGTTTGGGTTGTTAGGTTTGCGGTTAGGGTTGTTAGGGTTAGTGTTAGCCTTATTGCTGTTAGGTTTAGTGTTAGGGTTAGGGTGGTTAGGGTTAGGGTTAGAGTTAGTGTTAGGGTTGTTAGGGTTATGGTTATGGT
>NW_022104146.1:10222-11706 GCF_000313985.2 Echinops telfairi
GTTGTTAGGGTTGGGGATAGGGTAAGGGATAGGGTAGTTAGGGTTAGGGTTATGGTTATTGTTGTTAGGTTTAGGTTTAGGATTGTTAGTGTTAAGTATAGGGCTGTTAGCATTAGGGTGAGTGTTAGCGTTAGGATTTTTTCCGTTAGGGTTAGGGTTAGTGTAAAGTTTAGGGTTATGGTTTGTTTTAGAGTTAGGGTTATGTTTAGGAATGTTAGAGTTAGTGTTAAGTTTAGGGATAGTGTTAGGGTTGGTAGGGTAAGGATCAGTGTTAGTGTTTGGATTATGGTTAGGATTAGGGTTAGGGTTGGGTTAGGGTTAGGGTTGATAAGGCTAGGGTTAAGGTTAGGGTGATTAGGGTTAGGGTTACCGTTATGATTACGGTTAGGTTAGGTTGTGGGTTAGGGTTAGGGTTGTAAGGGTTGTTAGGATTAGGATTAGGGATGGTAGGGTTAGGGTTAGTGTTAGGGTTAATATTAGATTTAGGGTTAGGGTTAGTGTTATTTACGTTAGGGTTAGCGTCAGGGTTAGGGTTCTTAGTGTTATTGTTAGGTTTAGGGTTAGGCTTGTTACGGTTAGCATTGTGAGGATTAGGGTTGTTAGGGTTAGGGTTAGGGTTGTTAGGGTTAGGGTTACGGTTGTTAGGGTTAAGGTTGTTAGGGTTCGGGTTACGGTTAGCCTTATGGTTAGCCTTCTTATGGTTAGGGTTAGGGTTGGTAGGATTAGGGTTAGGGTTAGGGTTAATGTTAAGTTTAAGGTTGTTAGGATTAGAGTTATGGTTGTTAGGGCTAGGGCCAGGGTTGTTAGGGTTAGGGTTACGGTTAGGGTTAGGGTTACAGTTAGGGTTAGGGTTACGCTTGTTTGTTATGGTTAGGGTTAGGGTTGGTAGGATTAGTATTAAGCTTATGTTTAGGGTTAATGTTCAGTTTATGGTTTGGGTTAGCATTAGGATTAGGGTTAGGGTTAAGGTTGTTAGGTTTAATGTTATGGCTATGATTGTTAGCATTAGGGTTAGGTTTGTTAGGGTTAGTGTTAGGTTTAGGGTTAGGGTTGTTTGGGTTGGGTTTAGGTTTAGGGTTAGGGTTAAGGTTGTTAGTGTTAATGTTAGGGTTAGGGTTGTTATGGTTAGCGTTTTGAGGATTAGGGTTAGGGTTGTTAGGTTTAGGGTTACAGTTGTTAGGGTTAGGGTTAGAGTTTTTAGGGTTAGGGTTATGGTTAGGTTTATTAAGGGTAGGGTCAAGGTTAGGGTTGGTAGGCTTAGGGTTAGCATTAAAGTTAGTGTTAGTGTTAGGTTTATGGTTAGGTTTAGGGTTAGCATTGTTAAGTTTAGTTGTTAAGTTATGGTTAGGATTGTTAGCGTTAGGATTAGGGTTGTTAGGGTTTGGTTTGCATTGTTGGGGTTAGGGTGAGCATTGGCGTTAAGGTTGGTTGTAGGGTTAGGATTGTTATGGTTATGGTTAGGGTTGTTAACAATAGGGTTAGGA
>NW_022104147.1:0-1852 GCF_000313985.2 Echinops telfairi
GCATTTCAGCCTAGGATTTGAAGGCAGTGGTATAACGCTGTAAAGTAGCCTGCCCTTCCTCTGTGCACGTTAAGACCGTATCGCTCAATGGATTCTTTTTGAAAATATACAGTCTCCCTGTCTGGCACAACACAGACAAGGGGAAATATAGCTTATTTATTTCTGTCCCTGTAAAGCCTTTATTTCCTTTCCTGAAAATACCCAATGGCTTACCAGCTGTGACCCAGTGTCTGATGTGTGTGTATCTTTCAATTGCTTGTTGATGGTATTAAGAATGGAAACATCCCTAAATCCACCTCACAGGAAACCAGCCCCTAGCTGCTAATATTAGATTACATTCTAATTATTTATTCAATATCCCCATTCACACCTTTGTTCCAACACCAACAGCCCGGCCTTTTCCACAGAATACTAATGCTGCCATGTGTCCATACTCAGAGCTGCGTCCATGCATCTCCCTGGGCAGAGACCAATTACAGGACCAGGCGGAAATCCACACTGTCGCCATTAGCATGGCTCTTCCTATGGAGGTCGCAAAAGTCATTTCCCAGTTGTCTTGCATGAATAGCCCCTTTACCACTTATCCATATGGATGAAGGCCCAAACGACCCACTTTATGCAAATTGGGGAAGTCCAGGGTCCTTTCTTGAAAAGTAAAAGCAGGCAAGGAGGCCACGTTTCCCCTCTGTGCAAGGAAACCTCTTTGTAAAGCAATGGTTTCCGAAGCCCTGGAGTGCAAATGGACAACCCCCTCGGCTGCAGTCCTCAAGGTTGGCCTTTCAAGTCTGCACAGAGAGAACACTTTGGGAGGGAGGCCTGGTGAGATCTGCTTCTGGGAAATCCACCCCAAAGACCCTGGGAACCCTGCTCTACTCTGACACGTCCCAGTCAGCGCCACAACCTAGAACTGGCTCCATGGCAACAGGATGGCACAAGGTGCTGCTACCTGTTAGGATTCCCCACCAGCCTGCCCAGCTTGGAACCAAAGATTCCAGGAGACCTCGCCTGGAAACAAGGAACTGAGCGTGAAGGAGCAGGTGCATCTCCCTACAGCAAGGCAGCTAAGCGACAAATCGCGCGGGCAAGCAGAAACTTACACGTGCTTCCTTGCTGGCCAAGTATGGCAGCCAGCTCGGTGGGTGATTCTCCGGCTGTGAGAACAGGCCCCCGAGCTAAAGTGATAGGTAATGGAGATGATTGGGCCAAAAGAAGGGTGATGAAGGATCCCAAGGCAATGTGTGTTTCTTGAGTATGGGGGTCGGGATGGGGGCTTCCTGCCATCAGAGGTTTAACCTCAGTTCGGGCTAGAGCCTGATAAAAGCCCATTACATGCTGGGTTTTGCGGTCTGTAATGTAAACACTCTAGCCTAGAATGAGGAGAGACGGAAGCAGTTTCTATCTAACCAGGAGGTTGAGCTCACAATCCACCATCACCCTCCCAACCCCCCACTCACAAGGGAGTTCAATGGGAATTTTCTATGGCAAAAGCAGCTGTCTGTTGAACTCCTATATATAGGAGGGGGCTTCAAAATGTTCGTGGAAAAAAGGAATTTAAAGATCAAGGGATTCTCCACAATTCTGAAGCCCCCTCATCTATCCCAAGCCTTCTTTTAAGCACTTTGAAACATTCTCACTAATAATTAGCAGACAAGCCCATAAGGCAAAACCAAACCCCAAACAAACCCACAGCCATCCAGCGGACTGCAACTCAGACACCCTAAATACAGGGTTTCTGAGGTTGCAAATTTTCAGTGGAACAGACAATCTCCTCTTTCTCCCTCTGACTGGCTGGTGGGTTTGAACCCCCAATCTTTTACCTAGTCATCTAACACTTACCTGACGACTCCTTGGT
>NW_022104147.1:3020-4527 GCF_000313985.2 Echinops telfairi
CCGTTCCCACCCGGGATGTAGGACGGGGTGCTATGATAGAGGTCCCACCCGCCTGATTAACAATCGACTCACCCTGTCATCTTAACACCCCCAAAAGGGTCTGGTGTTGAGAGCCAGCGCTTCTGCTGCCTGTTCACTCCCACCTCAACACAGCCCTCCAGTCTCCGCTCTGGCCGCCTGCCCCGCACTCGTTCCAAAGCCAACCCAGGCTGTCCCTCTGTACAAAGATGTCCTGGGGTGAAAATCAAAACACAGGCTTACCAGGTTCCACGAGGACGGTTCCGTTTTGGAAGGCAGCCTTATGCTACACCCCTTCGGCTTGGCTGTCTCCCCGCACCTCCCACACACCTACCACCCTGCCAACCGGAAGAGACCTGGGCGCCTCCCATCCAAGGTGTCAGCAGTTCACATTGGAAGAGCTCATTGCCCCTTGCCTACTTCTCCTTTTACCACTTGAGGTATTTCGTTCCAAAATGCCCGGGTTTTCCATTCCACCCGGTCTTGCTCTTACATCCCAGCTACGGTCCTTCCTTCCCCTGCCCTCATTGTGTTCCTTTCCTCTGGCAGAAGAAAAATTAAAAACCACCCTCCTTTGGTAGCTCTCTCCAGTGCTGTTGTGTGTCCTTTCTCCTTACCTGTCTTCCACACTATTGACCTGAGCTCACAGAGGGCCGGCTCTCGCGGACCGCTAGGGGTTGTCACTTGCAGCCCTGCAGGTACTCAGTGCTCTGGGACTGCGGTTTCTCATTCAGCCCTCCCCATCACCCGATGAACCCGGGGAAGCCCCTAGGACAGCGCTTCACCCCAAAAGCATTGTGCGGCTCAGAAGAAAACTTCAGGGGAAGGGGGAGAAAGGGGGAACCCATCACAAGGTTGGATAGAGAGTCCATGCCCCAGGGGGACGAATAACAGAAATGTGGGTGAAGGGAGGCAATGGGCAGGGCAAGATACGAAACAACAACAACAACATATCACATGAAATAACAACAACAATATATCATTGACCAAGGATCATAAGGGTGGGAGGGAGAGGAAAAAAAGGAGCTGATACCAAGGGCTCAAGTAGAAAGAAAATGTTTTGGAAATGTTGATGGCAACATATGTACAAGTGTGCTTAATACAATTGAATGATGGATTGTTATTAGATTTGTAAGAGCCCCCCCCCAATAAAACGATTAATTTTTTTAATAAAAGGAAAACTTTAGGCTTCGGCTAGAAGAGGTGAAAAATAATCTTTGGGATTACAGGGTACAGAAGGGTCTGAGTGGTATGCAGCAGTGAGACCCTTCTGTGTACAGTTTTTGTGTGCACCTCTCCTCTCCCTTACTAGCTGGGAAATCCTTGAAAGCAGGGAGAGACTGTCTCTGAGACTATCTCTGAGAGAGACATAAATGTTCTGCATGGTACTTGGTAACATCCTCTCCTGTCTATGATCTGCAATCTGGCCTGGGATCCTTAACTTACCCCAACACGATTATATCAGCCGCCTGCCCCAACTACTGGATCT
>NW_022104147.1:6996-8250 GCF_000313985.2 Echinops telfairi
AAAACAGAACGATGTTCAGCAGTATCTCATCCACAGTACGGAGGCATGCACCTGTGTGCATCATAACTAAGTGTGGACAAAACTGCAGAGAATTGGAATTCTGGAGCACTTACTTGTGCTCCTGCAAGAACCTCTACAGAGACCAAGAGGCAGCCCTGATTATGCCAACGCTTCTCAAACTTTAATGCACATTGGAATTACCTGAGGATCCTGTTAGATTTTTTTAAATCAGTAGGTCCTGGGAGGCACACTGAACAAGCTGAGATGCATTTCTCATAAGTTACAAGATTATATTTATGATGCTGGTCCATGGTCCACAATTTTCATAGCAAGGGGATCTTAAACTAGACTTAAAAATCACTCAGTTCTCATTGTTGGACCTGTGGGGTTTATGTATCCTGGATTCCCAGTGTTGCAGGCTCTTATCTGTAGCAGTGTGCATGTTCTAGTCTAATCCGATTTGTAAGGTAAAATTGAGGTCATGATAGTAGGGGGGAGGAAGCATTAAAGAACTAGAAGAAAGTTGTGTTTCATCAGTGCTATACTGCACCCTGACTGGCTCATCTCTCCCTTGTGACCCTTGTGTGAGGGGATGTCCAATTGTTTACAGATGGGCTTTGGGTCTCCACTCCATGCCCCTCCACCCCCACCCTGCATTCACATTGGGTATGATTTTGTTCTGGGTCTTAGATGCCTGATACCTGATCCCATCGACAGCTCATGATCACACAGGCTGGTGTTCTTTTCCCATGTGGGCTTTGTTGCTTCTCAGCTAGATGGCCTCTTATATATCTTCAAGCCTTTAAGACCCCAGATGCTATATCTTTTGATAGTAGGGCACCACCAGCTTTCTTCACCACATTTGCTTATGCACCTATTTTGTCTTCAGTGATCGTGTCAGGAAGGTGAGAATAGAGATACCAGGAGGATAAGGAGAAGGTGAGGGGAGAAAAGGGGAAAATCTATCACAAGGATCAACATATAACCCCCTCCCCAGGGGATGAACAACAGAAAAGTGGGTGAAGGGCGACAGAGGACTATATAAGATATGAAAATAATAATCTATAACTTATCAAGGGTTCATGAGGGAGGGGGTAGGGAGGGGAGAAAATGAGGAGCTAATATTAGGGCTCAAGTAGAAATAAAATGCTTTGAAAATGATGATGGTAGCATATGTACAAATGTGCTTCACACAATGGATGAATGTATGGATTGTGATAAGAGATGTCAGAGTTCCCAATAAAAGTATTTAAT
>NW_022104147.1:10230-11619 GCF_000313985.2 Echinops telfairi
CGGTTTTACAGGTTCCTTCTCCTTCTGCTGTCGTGAGTTTCTCCCCAGGAAGGAAAGATACTCTCCTCTTCCAGGACATCTTCTCAAAGGAAGTCCAACGTGGATAAAACCACTTTCCGCCCCCACAAAGCTAGTAGATAGCAACCCACTTCCTTAATCATTTGATAGGGACAAGCAGTCTTCGGTACTCCGGTGACAGTACTGCATTTTTCTCGAGAACTGCCTTGGTTCTTGTGGCCCTGGTGGACTTATTGAATAAGCCAGGTCAATGAAAGTAATGACCAGGAATTTGGGGAAGTAAAAAGATGAGACTCTTTCCACTAGGTTGTTGAGCTGATAAGATGTATCCCAAGAGCAGCCAGTAGCCATTTTGCCATCCCCTGGGAGAACCTATTGGAAAACAGGGCCAACACAGAAGAAAGAAGTGGTGCATCAGATAGGCAACATTATATGAGCTTCTGATTATAGCCACCATGCCTAAAATTAGGATTAACCCTAATTTATCATTGACAAATGGCACCACATTCCCTTTGTTTGCACTAACTTGAGTTGGATTTTGCTCTATTATAGCTGACTGTGCCCTGCGTGATAATAGGAGTGAGGTGATGACAATCATAACATCTTACACTTACCTTACAACATTTATCCAATATAGGATTTCCAAACCTGTAAATATTTATGGGATCGGACAGCCTCAGGATTTCTTCTGCATAGTGGCTGGTAGGTTTGAGCTGCTCTGACCTGGCATTAGCAGAAAAATGGGGGTGGATCAAAGAGTTCATGGAAAAGTAGAGTTGAAGATAATAAAATTGTCTGTGGATTTTTCACCCCCCCATATATCCATGCATAGCCAAATACGCCTCAGAAGAAAGGATCACTAGGGTTGTCTCACATGCTTGGCTATATTATCAGGAGGAACATGTCCCTGAAGAAGAACCTCATGCTTGTTAAAGTAGAGGGTCAGCAGAAAAAGAGGAAGCCCCTCAAGGAGGTAGGGTGACAGAGTGGCTGTGACAGTGGGCGCAAACATAGGCAGAGAATCAGGGTGGCCAAGGTCAGGCAGGGTCTCCTACTGATGTGTCAGGGTCACTAGGAGCTGGAGTCGAGTGAAAAGCATCCAGGCACTCTACCCGTGGACATGTACACACAGGCCTCCACAAGTTCATGGACAATCCTGTTATCCTTTCATGTCATTGAAACGTTTTGAAGCTTCTAGTATATTTATATCTGTAACTACCTAGCTATATACATGAGGGGGCTTCAAAAGTTTAGGGAAAATGGAATTAAAAGATAATGGACTCTTTTCCCATGAACTTTTTGAAGCTCCCTTCATTGTATAATCATGGGCTAGCTCATTTAATCTTTAAGACAAGCTTATGCAGCAAGGAT
>NW_022104148.1:0-822 GCF_000313985.2 Echinops telfairi
TAAGGGAATGGGTAGTAGTAGTCCTTGCCCACAAATTGTAGCTGTTAAAGGTTCAAGGAGGGTGAACAATGTCAAGACAGCTGACTCCATCAGGTGGAGTGAGAAAGGAATAACATATATTTTTTAACACACACAAAGAAAAATGCAAACATACACAATATTAGCAAGACTAACAAACACATGCACCCTATATATGCACACATACACAACCACTTTCTCAGTCTTGCTTGTCATTGGGGTGCAGCACTGGATGCACCAGGGTGAGAGTTGGTGATCTCTCTGGTTAACAGAGTTGTGGGAATTTAGGAATGACTCCCATTCCCATTATCCTATGTCAGTCCACTTGTGGCTTATCCAAACAACAAAATAATAGGGGGGAAATAATCAGACAAATACTTAAATCCAAAACCAGAACCGGCTGTTTCCTTTCCTCAAGGCCTTCTTTCTGAGGCTCACCTCTGGGGTCCCAAGGTGTTGTGAGCACCAGCAGTGGTTCCACCCCTCTGTGTCTGTGTTATCAAGCAAAATGCCAGAGGGGAAGAAGGAGGGAAAAAAACTGCAAAAGAAGAGAGAAATTAAGGATAAATGCTTTCGTTCTTTTAGGTAAATACCTAGGAATGACGTGGTTGAGTGATATGACAAGTGTGTATCTATATATAAAACAAAATAAAATGAAATGAACAAAAAGCTATCAAATAATCTTTTTGTAGTTTGATTAGTTTTCATTTCAATTTCCTTGGTGCCATTTTTTCATATATGCACATTCTTCATATATCTTCTTTGTGATGTATCTGTTTAAATCATTTGCCCATCTTTGGCTTC
>NW_022104148.1:7836-9011 GCF_000313985.2 Echinops telfairi
GAGTGTTTTCTGGTCGAATCTGATGGGGTGCCATGCCCTGGCCCCAAAGTCTATTTTTGATGCTCCCTGGGACTTCCTTGTTCTTCTGTTTGTCTATTTCTAAAATGTGACTTTGTCTACTAACTCTGCTTCATTAAAAGCTTCAATAAGTGGGAAAGCAGCACACCATCTGCAGCATATTTTCTCAGTGCAATTTGCCCTTTGCTTTCTTAGCTGCTGCTTCCATGAGCATGGACTGTGGACAGAAGTAAAATAAAATGATTGATAATCACCTTTGTCTCTATTGACATCTAATTGTGAGGATGTTTGTCTTATTCATGTTGTGGTGCAGCTCATTCTGAAGGCTGTAATCTTTTCTTTTTATTTTAATCAGTAAGTGCTTCCAGTTCTCTTCACTTCCACAAAGAAGGTATTTCACCTGCTTATTGAAGGTTGCTGCTCAGTCGTCTTCTAATTCTGAGGTCTCCTTCCACATATAGTCCCGTGTCTCACATTATTTGCTCAGCATTCAGATTAAGTGTGGTGGAAGGCGCATACCTTTTCTGATTTTAAACCATTTGGTATTCCCTTGTTCTGGTCAAACAACTACCCCTTCGCATAGATACAGTTTGCTCATGAACACAAATGTTCTGGTATTCTCACTTTTCTCAATATAATTAATAATTTGTTATGAGACATACACTTGAGTATTTTTGTATAGTCAATAAAACACAAGGAAAGTTTTTTTCTGATATTTTGTGCTTTCAGTCAAGATTTATCTGGCATCAGCAATGCTATTGTTCATTTCATGGCTTATTCTGACTCTGCCTTGGATTTCCGGCAGCTCCCTGCTGATTTATGGAAGTAGCCAGGGCTGGGTTTCAGGTGTTTTGCACATTGTTCAGCAGAACCGATACCTAATTTGTATTTCTTCCAAAGCCATTTTATTGGGAACTAATTCAGATATCACAATGTTTCATAGTTCAATCCCATCAAGCAGTATTGTACAATTGCTCCCACAATCAGCTTCAAAGCATTCTCTTCCTTCTTGAAGTTCTTGACATCGCTCCCTTTTACCACCCTCGCCCCCACTTTACCTAAACCCCTCCCACGAAACCCTTATTCTACTTGCGGTCTCTGTAGGTTCATCAATCCTGGGTTTCATACACTGAAAAACATATAAAAATTTCAAGAGG
>NW_022104148.1:10547-11575 GCF_000313985.2 Echinops telfairi
CTAATTGGACATTCCCTCATGGAAGGGCCACATGAAAGGAATGACTCATCCAGGGTGCAGCATAGCACCTACAAAACACACAATATTCCTCTAGTTCTTTAATGCTTCCTCCCCCCACTATCATGACCCCAGTTCTACCCAACAAATCCTGCTAGACTGGAGTATGTACATTGGTACAGATAAGAGATGTCAACACACAGAATCCAGGACAGGTAGCCCTCTCAGAAACAGTAATGGGAGTAGCAATCCTTGAGGGTCCAGGGAGGGAAGGAAGGGGGAACTAATAGCAATGATGAATGTATAACCCACCTTGAAGGGGAAAAATAACAGAAATATGGCCAAAGAGATAAAATGGTCTGTGTAAGATATGAATAATAATAATATGTAATTTATTTAGGGTTCACGAGGGTGGTAGGGTGGGGGGGAAGAACTGATATCAAAGGGCCCACGTAGAAAGATAATGTTTTGAAAATGATGCTGGCATCATATGTACAAGTCCGCTTGATATAATTGATTTATGGATTGTTATAATATCTGTAAGAGCCCCCAATAAAATGATTTAATATTTCTAGAAGATACATTCAACCTCAACAATAATCTAAGAAATGCCAGTTATAACAAATTACCATTTTTACCTATCATATTGGTATGCTATAAGTACCTGCCATAATTTTCTTGTTGTCTTCTTGATTTTTCTGCTTTGTTTTGATCAGTACCAGTATCACTGACTAAGAAATGTGGAAAGGAGACCTTCCATGTTTAGCTAATGGGAATGTACATTGATTCATACTTTCTAGGGAATTATTTTGAAAACATAATATTGATACACATAGTTTCTACATGCTATGTTAAGGAGACTATTGTGTTTGCAAAGATTCCGTTTCAAGGTGCTGAGTGTGGTGTTGCTTAAAGTAATGAAAAGGTGGAAGATGTCCATAGACCCACATAAGGAATGCACATTAACTATGGAAGAGGATAGACTACCAGGGAACCAATAAACATGACATAGACCACAGAATAGAATGCAG
>NW_022104149.1:0-1049 GCF_000313985.2 Echinops telfairi
TTCCTCCCCTAACAGAGATGTTTACTCGTATGTTTCCGCCAGTCTGCTGACGTCTCCCCGGACAGGACAACATCTTCTTGTAAGGTAGTCGAGAGGCGCCAGAAACCAAATCAGTCGAATTAGAACAAACAGGCTTTATTAGGGAGAAAAAAATCCCAGCCTGGGCGAAGTCCCACAGTCCACAATGTCCGGGCTGGGGGGTCGCATTGCAGGCTACAGGGCTGCTGCTTATATGGACAGCTATCTCTGGGTTTCTGGAATGTAAGGTGTCTTCCTGGTTCCGGGTGTATTCATGCCGGGTGCAGAGTAGTGGGCAAGAACAAAGTGGGCACTGAGCCAAACGGGCCGTGCTGGGTGCAGAGTGGAGGGTCGAGAACAAAGCGGTCCATTAGCCAGCTCTGGTCAGCTCCGCAGGTGTGTGTGGGAGATTCAAGGCCACTTGCTTCTAGTTGTTTCAGCTAGCTCTGGTCAGCTCCCCACGGGTGGGGAAGACTCAAGGTCACTTGCTGCTAGAAGCCAGCCTGGTATTGATCCGGCCATACACTTCTGTATCCTCTTATATTTGTTTTAGCTAGAAAAGTGCTTAGCACAATGCAGAGTTGGTCCCTTAATTAAAAAAATGAGCGAATGAATGAATGGAGCGGGTGGACTTTATCCTGAGACTTGGGAAGCCAGGGGAATGGCCTCATCAGTTCAGTCATGACGTTCACTGTAACAACGTTGCTTTTTTCAGAGGTTGAGTCAAGGTCACTAACCGGTCGCCGACTTCCCGCCTCTGCAGGAATCCCAGGTGGAGGCTCTCAGATGACAGCCTCACCTTTGCCCTACTAATGGGGGCCGGGCCCAACTTTCCGCCGTCCCTATTGGCTGCGCGGCCGTCCAATGGGCGTCCGCTCTCGTTCACACTTCTCGCGAGGGTTAGAGTGACTGGGGGCGGCGGCGAGATTGGCCGCGCTGGTGTGCGGTTCCCGGTTGCCGTGAGCTTGCGGTGGGCGGACGGGAACAGACAGCATGTTCCGAGCGGCAGCCCCTGGGCAGCTGCGGCGGGC
>NW_022104149.1:2674-3673 GCF_000313985.2 Echinops telfairi
GCCCATAGCGTGATGTATCTGCTTTATCTTTATACAAAGTGGCTTCCAAAATTTGGTGGGAAAAATTCCATCTTTTAACTACATTTTTCCACCAGCTTTTGAAGCCCTTCTGGTACATATCTACATTTTTCATCTTCTGAACCATTACATACTAAAAGGGACATGTCTGAAATATCCTCTCAAATGGTTCAGAATACTTACATACATACTTTTAATGTGTATTTAAATGTATTTAATACGTATGTATTTTCTAGGACCCAGAACTTCCTTTACTACAGTTTAAATATCCAAGTGAGGTAGCTTCACAGTGATACAATAATATTATTAACTAATCTATAGTCATTAAAAATTTTTGTCCATTGTCAAAAAAAAAATGTGTCCGTTGTCTCAATAGGGGTTTGTGTGCTCACATTCCACATGATTAGACCTGGGTTATGTGTTTGGGGCAGTTATATCACAGAAGTGGTGTTATATTCATCTCAGTGCATCATGTTGGGAGACACAGAATGGTGATTTATCTCATGTTTGGCGATGTTAACTTTCATCCTTGATTTAAATGGTGTTGCAGGTTCCATCACTGTAAAGTTAGTTGTTTTAAAGCACTTTGTGGAGAATCCCTGCGTGGTACAAATGGTTAATGTGCCAGACTGCTAATGGAGAGGGTGGTCATTTGAGCCCATATAGGTGTGCCTCACAAGAAAGGCTTGGCAATCAGCTTCAAAAAAACTAGCCATTGAAGACCCCGTGGGACTGTTTTATTCTGACACACATGGAGTTACCTTTCATTGGGATCAACAGGACTACCAGATGGCAAGTGGTTTATGTTGAACGTATGTAACTATAAGAGCCCTGGATAAGTGAGTGCTCAACTGCTAACTGGAACGTTGTCTGTCCAATCTACCAGTGGCTCCACAGAAGGAAACACCAGTCGATCTGCTCCATGGAGATTTCAGCGTAGGGATCCTATAGGGTAGTTCTATTCTGTCCTACAGGGTGACT
>NW_022104149.1:10286-11569 GCF_000313985.2 Echinops telfairi
AGTTGAAAATGAGACATCTCAGGAGCAGGAACAGGGATCGCACTGCCATCAAGAAAGAAGGGTCAGCAATGGATTGCATCCTCTGGACCCCGAGATTGCTGCATGCTGAACCTCCTCAATTCAAGAGATCGAGGCTTGTGAACCAGAGGTGTGGTGAGTGACTGCTGCATCGGAGGCAGCATAGACAGTGGCGGGCTTCCTGGTCCTTGGAGTGAGCAAAGCTAAGTGCCTTTGGAGAGGAGGCTCACTTATGGAACGGGAAGCTTCCAAGCACTTAATTGGGAAAACTAGGTTTGCTGATCCAGAGAGTTAGAGCTGAGCGTTGTCAGGCTGGGACTTATGGTAGAATTACTGTCGTAGATTGGTTTCTAGAGAAGTAGTATAGCCATGTACACATGTACACACAACACAAGCACATATATAAAAAGTTTCACTCTACTGTAATCTTCTTACAACTTACCAGCTTTGGGGAAATAGGTCAAGAGGGTGTGTGTATGTGAGACAGACAGACAGACATGCCTGTAGGCACAGCTGAGAAGAGGCTGATTTGACTGGAAGAATTGTGTCCTGAACATTTCTGATTCTAAATTATAACCTGTTAATTTCCCTAATAAATCCCCTAATTATGAGACTTGTCCGTGAGTTCTGTGTGACCATTGCAAAGGATTATCAGACCCACCAAAGAAGTAGAGCACTCAGTGGCAGGGATGGTTTGTGTCGGAACTGATAAGGAAGGGTGGAGGGTGGAGGCATGTCTGACCCCTGTCTTAGAGGAACTGGGCATGGACCAATGCTGATGGTGTTTTCCTTCTTCCCGTTTGTGAATTCAGAGGATGCTAGATGCTGCCTCTATATGTACCACTCTTCTTACCGGTCCCTACTGATACCGTCTTTCTATGAGGAAACAGCTCTAGATTGAGGGATAACAGTTTAAAATGTCACAGACTAGTTTGTTTTTCCTTGTCTAGGCCATTAGTTGGAATTGACTTGATGATGTGAGTAGGCTTTATGTAATTATTATTATTTTAAAAATCATTTTAAAGACAACTTTTATCACAATCCATACATACCTCAATTGTGTAAAGCACATTTGTACATCCATTGCCCTCATCGTTCTCAAGACATTTGCTCTCCACTTAAGCCCCTGGCATCAGCTCTTCATTTTTCCCTCTCCCTCCCCACCTCCCTCATGAATGCTTGATAATTTATTAATTATTATTTTGTCATATCTTTCCCTGTCCGACGTCTCCCTTCACCCACTTTTCTATTGCCCCATCCCCCAG
>NW_022104150.1:0-818 GCF_000313985.2 Echinops telfairi
AATTCAGGGGATGTGTAGCAGGGAGGGAAAGATGGGGGAGCTGTACTATATTTCATTTTAGATACCATCGGTTTTGAAAATCTCTTACAATTTTGATGTGTTCATGTGAAAATGGAGGATTTTTCATTCGTCTAATTTTTATAAAAAAGAAACATGGTAGAAGTAATAAAGACTAAGATTTTCCTATGTGTTCATCACGGTGACAAGTCCAGTCAGGGCCTGAGAAGAAGGTTTGGATGGAAGCATAGCTGTGTAAAGCCGGGCGGTATAACTCTGGGGAAGTGCAGTCGGGAGAGAAGAAAAGGCGAGTGGAGGGCCCATCATATAAGCACTGGACCGTCTTCCTGTGCTAGCTCCTACTCACTCTCCGAGCAAGTTTCAGGGCTCCCTTCTCCCCCTGCAGAGGTGCTGGGGACCCCCCTGCATTAGTGAACCCCACTGAGGAAGAGACTTTGTGCACAGTTCAGCTCAGTTTGGGATGTCATTAAACGTGTACACTTTCCCCAGATTATATATATATACTCAGTTCCTTGTACTTTCTTGCCTGCCCGCCCCATAGCAACTTTGAGTTCCCAGGCCACAGGCCACATAAGATCAGGAACCTAGAATAGGTCCCTGCCTGGGGACCATGTCCCTAGGAGACCAGCACCACATGGCAGCTGTATGTAGTCCCCCTGCAGGCTTGAGGGAGCAAAGGGGGTGTGGCAGCCTGGTCCATTTTCCGGAGGATGCTGGGAGCCTTGAAGGAGATGCTTTATAGCTGCTGCCACCAAGCCTGCCACCTTATTAATATGTATAATTGTCGGACAGATTTCTTA
>NW_022104150.1:3315-4114 GCF_000313985.2 Echinops telfairi
TGGATTTTGAGACAGAAGTCTAGTTTGGGATATTTGGAGTTTCTACAGAACATTGTTAGCACAGTCATGTTGAAGCTAGAAACATGTTGATGGAGCTAAAAAACTTAACAATTTAAAGTTCAAGGCTTTTGAAGTACATTGCTCTTGTATAATTGGCATTCCTATCCCATTCCTGAGCCTTCTTCCCCTTTGAACACTGAAGGTATGTACTGTGTGAGGAATAATATGTACTGTATGGGCATAAGAGATCATTAAGGGGCATGAGAAGCTCAGGGCATTGTTGATCTCTGTTGGGCTCATTACTTGGAAATAAAATTAACTAGCTTACGGATTTTAGTCATCAAATGTGATAAAATATAGTGGTTACTGATTTTCATAATATTATGCAAAAAGGCCTTCCTTCGAGAAGATTTTAAAGTGGATAAAGAAAAGAAGTAGGAAATGAATTAAAATACATTCATGTTTCAGAGACCTTTCTGAATTCCCAGATATCTTTGCTGTCAATTCAGGGATGAATTGGAAAAAGTTCTTTTTTTTTTTTTTCATGTGAATATTCTTCACTAATTATATGTTGACATGATAGTATTTTTATATATTGAGTACAATTTTATCATCAAAATTAACCTGGTCTTTTTTTTAAAAAATCATTTTATTTGTGGGCTCATACAGCTCTTATCACAATGCATACATCCAACCAGTGTGTCAAGCACATTTGCACACTTGTTGCGACCATCATTTTCAAAGCATTTTCTTCCTTCTTGAGCCCTTGGTATCAGCTCTTCATTTTTTGCACCCTCCC
>NW_022104150.1:5849-7524 GCF_000313985.2 Echinops telfairi
CCCAACCCACCTTTGCTAATTGCAAGACAAGAGGGCAAGTGCTGGTGTGTTTGATTTACCAAATTGTGAACTATTTGCAGTAGGTGTATTATGTGCACAAGTCCAGAAAGATTTCCCAGTTGTCATGTTTTTTATACAAGTAAAAACTTTTGTGATTTATTTCAACACAAGGTATCTATGAATGAATTTTAATTTTCACAATGTTGTAGTTATTCTAGTAAGAATCAATCCTTGATTTTTTCATATTGACCTAATGAACTTATATGATTATTTCTCTAGTAATATTTAGAAATAGTTAGCATCTGCTACCTAATTTCGTTCTACTCTGAAGTACTTCTCAGTTTTAATTTTAGAAATTATGGTGTTCATAAATTCTCAGACATTAAAAATAGACTGAGCAAAATTACAACAGCTCTGTGTGGAAGAGTAACAAAATGAGAAACCCAGAAATATTCAGCATTTCAAAATTAAAATACTTCCATGTCATTAGTGTATAATATTATCCTAAACAGAATACAGAAGCCCTGGTGGAGCTATTGCATAAGCATCGGCTTGCTAACTGCAAGGTCAGTGTTTCAATTCCACCATACACTCAGAGAGAGAAAGATGATGCTATCAACACCCATATAAAGATTTCTAGCCTCAAGAATTCTATAAAGGGTAATTGTGAGTTAGAATTGACTCAGTGGCAGTAATTCGGTTTTATTTTTTTAAATCTGATGATAATCTAACCAATATTCATATTGGTTAGACAAATATGCAAGAGGGTTTTTGAGTAATATTTAAGACATTTCCTTAAAAAGACAATTTTCTATTCATGACTATTCTTCTGATAACTTTTGTATATAACTCTGAATGTCCTTTTCTTACTATAGCGTCAGTATTGACACATTTACCTTCTCCTCCCTCCAGAGTGTGAGGGCGGTTTTCTGTTGTTTTCAGATCTCCCTTTGTACGGTACCTACACGTCTGCACTTACCTCTAAATGCGTGCAGACTGTCTGCTAGAGAATGCACAAGCAAGAACGCACTATTACTTTACGTGAAATGACACCGACACTCTAGACGGATCGAGTATCTCTCTCAAGGATGCCTTTGCTCTGTCCTGTGCTTTTCCAGAGTTACATGTGGTCCCTTCCAAAACTTTTATTTATGCTCACACTCGCAGAAGGATTCGGAAACCTTCTGAGCCTCAGCTTCATTTATTATTGCTCAGGAACTGCTGTGTAATTTTTCCCCACTTATTTTTAAATCATGACCGTTTACTTTTATTGCTTGCCTGTGCACTGGCACAAATGTAGATGCAATATGGCCAAGTTTCTTGTTTGGTGTAACTCTTCTTCAACAAAAGATATCAGGATGACTTATGGTTCAAGCCTTCTTTACCCCTAAGGAAAATTCTACGCCGGACCGATGTGTGAGAATTCTGAAGTTATTTTCCATAAACGCTACATCTCAACAGGATCTTAGTGGTGAAAGGCAACATCAACCTTTGGACATTTCGTTGTGGGGCTTGTGTACCAGTCTGACATTTACATACAGATTTCCCGTAGTTCTGCTTCCTGGCAACCACCAGGTCTCTCTGGCAACTTTCATATCATTGTATGAGCAGCCACTTGTGACAGTTAAACATGTTCTTGCAAAGTACCCCTGTTATTAAATAAACATAAAAGTCA
>NW_022104150.1:9985-11545 GCF_000313985.2 Echinops telfairi
AGTTAGGTTTTTTTAATGAGTTTGATAGAAACAAACATGATTGCTTTATTCATCTTTCTCCAAGGTTTTGAATATACCCATTCACTCATTTATTCAGCAAATACTTATTAAGTTGCTGTTATGCCTCGGGTTCTGTACTGATCTCTGAAACTGTGAAGAACACTGAGAGATAGTCCTTAACTTCAAGCAATGTATCATGAAAGGCATGATATTAATGATTACTTGAGCATCCTACTATTCCTCCTGTTTAAGTATGATTTCAAAGCCATGCATGGATGCCAAGGAGTTATGATTAATCAGTAGAGTCCAATAGTAAATATTAAACCCTGTCCATAAAGCATTATGTGTTCAGCCAATGTACATATTTAGCAAGCCATTTTCACCAACTTTTTTTCCGTTTGTTGTCCTACTTTGGTTTAACTGAAATTCATTGGAGATTTAAATTTTCTGTAATTAACAGAAAACCTAAGAGATGCATGATAGCAATGTCAGTTAGTTGGTACAGGCTGCAAATGGTTACTCTTTAATTTGCTGTCATAATGGGCCATTAGTCATGCCCATGAAGAAGTGTCAGATACTGTTTTCTCCTTCCGAAACATCTGTGTTATTTAGTAAATGGAATAAGCAAGGCAGAGTTTGCCTAGAATGCTAAATGAGTTGGATAGTCAGCTGTCTGGAGGCATTCGTTGAAGCAGCATCACGGTGGGTGCCAGATTTCTGTTCTGCGTTTGGCAATCGAAGTTGTATAATTGTCTTTCAGCTCCGTGTGCTAACAGATATTAACAAAGCAACCTTTTTCTTAAATCTGAATTCCTCCATGCCATTCCTGTTGTAGTGATTTATTATGTAGCTTGAACTACTGCCAATAACTTTAATTTAATTAAGTGAAAAAATTCATTTTCCCTCTTATTTTTCTTCCTATGTAATATGTTAAAGGAAAGATAGTGGACTATTCAGGAGGAAACTCACAGAAAGTCAGTAGATGGAAATTAATCTCTCCTTTTCACATGACATGTGTTGAAAGAGTTTGATAACCAGACCATTTGTGCCCTGTTAGCTGACTAACAGCAACTTCTGTGTCTGCCACAGAAGAACTCTGCCCCACGGGGTTTTCGATCGCAGAGTTTTGGAAGTTGATCACTCTGCTTTCCTTCCAGATACCTCTAGGTGGACATGTAGCTGTTGACCTGTCAATCAACAGCCTAGGCTGTTTCCATTACCTGGGGACTCCTAAAGCAGCGTGTAGATGCTGTCTGTCCAGAGAGCATTTCCCATGTGTACATGGCGGGGGGTGGGGGGGTGGGGGGGCGCTATATCTGACCTCCGCTGGCTTTTGTGTTGCACAAAGTGTAGGCGCCAGACCTGTCTTCATCGTCCATCCTTTTGTACTCTATTCTGACACCGACTGTCCTTTCCAAAGCCTTCTACTTATGTACTGGGTCTGACCACTCACTGCAGTGGCCACACAAAACTCACAGCAGACAGTACTCACAAGTAAAGGAGTTTATTAGGGGAGTTAAACAGGCGATAGCACAGCAAGGATTATGAAATGGTAGGAAT
>NW_022104151.1:0-1053 GCF_000313985.2 Echinops telfairi
CGTTATCAATCATACCCCTGGGTTACAGTGTCATTAATTCATCTAATGGCATAGAATTTAACACACTGTTGAGAAGATGAAGTTATGCAAGTATAGACTAGCTCCAGATCGCAATCCATGAGTTGTAGATTTGCACAGGTGAACTCTTAAATGATTGAGCACTGTTTACATTGACCATGGGGGTTAGTGATGGGGAAAATTTCCAGTAACATTCATTCATAAGGGAAAAACCTTGCTTATCAAATTAATACATGTCACAGTAAAGCACGGAGACCATTAAAATAGTAAATATATAGTGGTGCTGGGTCACTTTTGATTGGGCGCTCACAAAACAAGGGATCCTAACCAAGGTCCAGGGACCACCAATTCCACAGCCTTGGTGTGGAAGTCATCTGTGTCTTCTTACACTAGGGAGTGTTGGTCTTGAGTCCAGGGGCTACAGGTAAGTTTGTGGCAAAGTCCAGTTCACTCAGAGGGGTTTCCCCATTGAGTCCTTTGGGTGTGGCCTATAGGGGATGCTGTGTTCGTCAAAATGACAGAATCTAATGTCACCGTAGTTTATAGTACATGGCCTGAGTCACCGAGGGCTGGGTAGAAACTAGGTCAAAGGTGTCTAACCAGGAATATAGTACTAGGCTTTTTCTCTCCCTGGGTTTTCTATCATTATTGCTGTGTGTCCCTTCCTGATGTGAAGTTGCTCTTTCCCATTTACCCACCAGCAGAAGCCTTCTCTGAAACCTAGATGATAGCCTCCCCCGACCTTGACTTGACTTTCCAGTGAGGTTCCCTTCTCATTTCTGTGCAAGTGTTTATTGATTTGGTGCAACCTTATTCCCGTGTTGTATGGCATCAAATTGATAGGCCTCTCCCTTTGCCCCCTTCTTAAATGAGTGGCCCTAACTGAGGTGAGGTCTTCTATTTCGAGGTGGTTCTTAAGATGTGCATATAAGGGGGATGATGTATGCCTCATAGATGCTAGGCAGCTCTCCACCCCTCTGTTTGGGAAACCAGATCAATAGTTCATGTGGCCTTAGAATAGAAGCCTGCCTATTT
>NW_022104151.1:3157-4651 GCF_000313985.2 Echinops telfairi
GCCTTGGCAGTACCTCAGCAACTGCAGACCACACAAAATGCAACCCGGCAAACCAACAACAAACAGTGTCACCATTACAGTTGCACAATTCACAGCAACAGCCAACACACAGAAAGGAGTTAGCAAGTGATCCAGAATTCCCAATTTGTTTTAACAAGGTTGATGATCCTAAAATGTCTAAGACAGAGCTCCAGTCTATAAAACGTGGACGTGCAGACCGCAGCCTGTTTGTCTAAGGGCTCCTTCTGTCCACCGTATTGTAGGAAAAGAGCTGATTCCCAGATGAGGATGAACATGGGGAGATGGCAAATTTTGGTGATCTGGGCAGATTTTGGTGATAAGGGCTATGGGTGTCACTTTAGAGAACCTACATTTAAAAGAGAGTAATAAAGGAAAGGAGCCTCCATCTCCTCCTTTCTGATGACAGCCCAATCCGCAATGTCCTCTGTGCTGTATTTGCCAATGAAAGGGACGGACAGCAACTATCCAGGGTGTGTTCGGTGATTGTAATTTCAGGTCTGTCACTATTGCTACTTTACATACATGTCCAAGGAAGAGGGAAAATATATACAATAATCATTTCCACTTAACTAATTTTAAACTCTAGCAGGTAGCAATGCCAGGGAAATCTCTGCTTCCTGTACCTTCACATGCAAAAGGCTCTCTTTGTACTCCCCAGTTAAGCTGAAGAGGAAATCAAAGCCTCTAATGAAGATGCTTCTGTGTGTATTTATGCATAGTAATGAATAAAAACTGCTTGGATGGTTTACTTTAAAAAATAACAATACTAAAAGAAAACTCCAAAGAATCTACAACAAAACCCAGAGAAGAAATAAGTGAATTTAGCAAGGTTGCATGACACAGGGTCAACAAACAAAAATAAATTTTACTCTTATGTACTCATACTAGAAACTCGAAGTGACCCTGTGGGACAGTAGACTGCCCTATAGTATTTTCAAGGCTGTACATCGTGGGAGCAGACTGTCAGGACTTTCTCCAGTTGAGCAGCTTGTGTGTTCAAACCCCCAGATTTCTTGGTTAGCAAAGGAGTGCTCAGCCAGTGAGAAGGAATCTACTCAACAATAGTGGATCATTGTTTATACTAGCAAAGATATAGATAAATATATTATAAAATGCATATGGAAAGACAAAGAAAATAACATGGCTAAAATAATTTTGATAAAGAAAAATCTCAGGTAGGGATTCTTTTCACTTTAAAACGTGCTATAAAGTGAGAGCAATCTAACCAGTGTGTTACTAGTGGAGGAATAAGCACAATGGAACAGAATATAAAATTCAGAGCCAACACAGATATATCTCATTGATTCCTGACAAAGATACAAAAGCAATTCAATAGAAGGGAGATTCGTTTTTTCAATATAACATGATGAAACAATTGGATGTCCATGTAAAATAAATAAGGAGCCTTGGGAGTGTGATGGTTAAATTCTCAGCTGCTCACTGTGAATGAAATGGGATGTTCAAACTCACTGA
>NW_022104151.1:8026-8950 GCF_000313985.2 Echinops telfairi
ACAAATTTCAGATCTCTTCTGACATCTAGTTTGTTTGTTTGTTTGTTTCCTGCCTTTTTATTGACCTTCACCTTGGTCAGGTGTAATGTGTGCTGTCATCCCACTGCTTGTTTGGCGTTTAGTAATCAGTGTTCAATGCATCAAACATATTGTTGAAATGGTTTCTAGGTGCAGATGGGATCTATTCATGTTTGGATGTTGACTCGCCCGAACTTGTTTTAATTTTCTTCATCTTCAACTTGAAATTGCATATGAGTAATTGCTGATCTAGTCAAGAGAGTATACCAATGTCAATTTCCTGGTTTCAGTATAGTGTTATAATTCTATAAAATACCACCATTAATTAAATCTGGGAAAAGGATGTGTGTGCTTATAATTATTTAGAAATATAATCTTTAAAAATGGATCTATCATGAAATGAACTCTTCTTGTACAAATGCCAGGTTCCTGGTATCTCACTAGGACACCTGATAGCAGAAATTAGTAAGCATGGAACTGATAATTGCAGGTTTGGCAGTTCCGACTGGCTGGTCAATTCATGGTAGAAAGAGAGGCTATCTGCTCCCATGAATAGAAACCTTATATAAGGTTACTGTGAGTTCCAATCGACTTGATGGCAGTGAGTTTGTGATGTCGCTGGAGTCTCAGAGTCACTCTTTAAAGAAGATGTTGGACAGGCTGGTCTCACATGATATTGAGGATGACCTGAATAATCAAATTATAATAAGCGTTTCTGACACCTGTGCAAACTCAACATTAGATGATGATTTAAAAGAAAAGCTCTTCATAGCCATTTCTCAATCTGTCCTTCCAATCTAATCTCCATCCCATCTGTATTAGTCTAGGTACTTTGGAGAAACAAATCCACAGCAACTCACGTATAAGAGAGAGTTTTATGCAAAGAAAATGTGCATCACGAAAACA
>NW_022104151.1:10565-11524 GCF_000313985.2 Echinops telfairi
CTCCTGACATTCTTCTGCTTGAGAACTTTGAAATGTTCCCATTGTTCCTCAGCTGAAGCGTGTAGGCTTTTAGAGGTTTTGTAAAACCCTGTGAGATCTATCTCAGCCTGCTATTGCTTCCTAAGCGTATCTTCTGCTATTTTCCCCTTGACTCATTCTGTTCCAGAATATTCTAAGTACACGCTACCCTCAAGGTTTTTATCCTTCCTGTTCCTCTGCCCGGAATGTTATTCTCCCATGTACCTATTCTACTAAACTTTGACTTTTACAGTTTACTCGGGAATCATTCTCACTCTAAAATTTTGCTTCATTATCCTATTAATTCACATAGGATTATATTTCCTGCTTAGCACTTGTCTCTGTGTGTATCATATATTTATTTATTGCTGGTAGGTGGGATTGAGTCATTTATAACTCCCAACAACCCCATGTACCACAGAAGGAAACATATGGCAGTCCTGTGTCATATCCACTATCGTTGTGATGTTTTAGACCATTGTTGCAGCCACTGCATCAATCAAGTGTTTTCCTCTTTCGGGTGCAGTGTTTTCCTCTTTGGGGCTGACACTCTAATTTACCAGGCATGATGTCCTTGATCAGAAACTGGTCCTTCCTGATAACATGTGCAAAGCGTGTGAGATGATGTCTTGCCATTCCTTGCTTCTAAGCAATATTCTGACTGTATGTACTTCTTTCTGAGATAGATTTGTTTGTTCTTCTGACAGACCGTGGTATTTTTGCCAATATCAGAATTTATATTTATCAATTCTTCTGCAACCTTCTTTGGTATTTGCTGGTTGAGGTAGAGAAGTACTAGAAATGAAGGTTAGGCAGTATAGCAGTGGATGTTGGGGGGAACTAGGGGGCTAATAACAAGGAGTACAAGAAGGAAGAAAATGTTCTAAAACTGATTGTAATAGCGAATGTAATGTAACACTTCTTGACATGATTGAATTATT
>NW_022104151.1:11624-13155 GCF_000313985.2 Echinops telfairi
AAAGATTAATAAAAGTTACCAGGCTTTAAGTATGCCTATAAGGTTCAAAACTAACACTTTATACACAAGACGTCAAAGCTCATATTCAAAAAAGCCTACAGGATTTCCAGTCTTCGGTGGATGGGGATATTTATCAAGAAAATTGCTCCAATGAACACCTCTGTAGACATTTTATTATCAATATATTCTTAGTAATGAAATTTTAGATCACAGAAATGAAAATTTGAATTTTTCCTATTACAAAAAATAGTGGTGCCAAATTATCCTCCATAGATCTTAGAATGTCTTTTCAATTGTATGCCTGCCAACATTGAACAATATCAAATTAAGTATTTTATCTAAACTTAAAAAGCAAGACTGTTTTCTAATGTAATTTTAATGTATCATGTTTTAATTTACCTTTCCTGATTACTAATGAGATGAGATATTTTTATCTTTCACTCACTAGTGCTTCATAAATTTTATGAGTACTTCTTGTTCATATCCTTTGCTAGATTTCCCCTTTTTTGTTTTTTTTCTTCTTGCTAATTTGCAAGAGTTCTTTCTATAACTATGTTTAAGAGTATCTTAGTGTAGAACTGTTTGTGGGTTTTGCATAATTAAATAATCTGGAGTTTTCTTTATTTGATGTTTTATAAAAACAACAACAAAAGTGATCAACTTAGAGTATTCCAGACAGTTTCTCCAAGACATATTGTTTATCAATATATGTATAATTCCTTGTGTTACAACAAAAACTAACACTTTACTGTAAAGAAAGTGCATTCTATAAGACATACTCGGTTCACTGAGTATTTAATAAGTTAACATATAAAGAAAGCAAGACACTAAATTTTCAATGATCAAACCCACATCTTAGATTCTTTGAAAAATAACCCCTTCTGTATTGCTGTTAGCTGCTGAAGAGATATCCCAACCAACTCATGGCAGCCCCACAAAAACGGAACAAAGCACTGTCAGTCTTATGCCATCCCTATGAACAGTTAAAAGCAAGATCTTTGGGGTAGCAGGACAATGCAGTATTTAATGTAACTCTTTTAACTATAGTCTTTCTTACTTCCACCAGATGACTTTTCCACTGTGGGTATGGAAAAGAATGTGGGGGAATATACTGCTAGGATTCAGTTGTGAGTGCTTGTTAAGGGGATTCATTGTGATGGCTATCTTGCTGCATATAAAATGATCTATGTCAGAAGCAGGAGTGAGGTGGTGTTTCACTACTAGCAAGAGCCAGGAGTGAAGTGTGTCCTCTGGACCTCTGAGATCCCTGTGCAGTGAACCTCCTTGATCCACAAGACAGTTTTTATGTTGGAGAAGTGTGACAGAGGTACAGGAGCAGCAGAACCAGAGGCCAGAGCACGAGGCACAGCAGTATGCTTGTCAGCCCAAAGAACTAATAAAGTTGAATGCTTTGAGTGGGACGCTGGCTTGTGGAGTAGGATGCCTTTGGACCCTTAATTCAAGGAGCTGGGTTTGCTGTCTGTGACAGGTAGGTTTATTGTGCCAACCTGGCCAATCGGAACATGTGGGA
>NW_022104151.1:13255-14575 GCF_000313985.2 Echinops telfairi
AAAAAAAAATAGTAGCCTAGTAAGTAGCTTAGCTGAGAAAGGGAGCTTTCTCAGCTTCCTTTTGTCATTTTGCTTTAGACATTGGACTCTTTTGGAAAATTATAACAACCCTTCAGGAGAGTACCATGCCCAGACCTTGCTTATGTGTGGTAGTTACATAATCTGGTGTCAATTTGGGACTTTAGAGGATTAAGAGTAAAGGGTGCAGTCTAGTCTGTCAATCGGTTCATAGCCAATGTGGCCTCTGTGTGGGCATGGCCGTCTCCTGAGGATTATGGGAACTCCTATATTTTCTCCTTGGAGACGGGAGACACTCTCTCTCTCTGCTTACTCTCTGAGAGTCGCTCTACTGACAAGACACATGGCACTACGCTGATAGACCCTGTACCCTGGGAAGCGGAGAAGCCACATGGAGAACCCTGCCAGTGCTGAGATTCTTCTACCACTACTAGATCCACAAGACTTTGCACCCACTGGCCTGTGATCTTCCTACATTCAGTGTCATTGCATGTGTTTCGTGAGTCTGAAGAGGACTTTATAGATTGGTATCGGACATATGGGCTAATATCGGACTTACGGACTTGATCTAGACTGGGCTGGGATGTTTTTTCAATATTCAACTGCTCTTGTATAGAAAGCTCTTTCTTAAACACATAAAAAATATGAAAACATAAGAAAATGTCCATGAGATTGTTTCTCTGGTCAACCCGGAATGACACACTATGTAAACTGTTTTCACTGTCCCCTCTTCTCAGTGTCTTCTCAATACCTTCAGGTTGATGCTCTCTGTTCCAAACTATTACCTACTCACAATAAATGCATTCTTTTACATTGATCACTGGTTTTTCTCTGGATCTTTGGAGTTTTAATCAGTTTAAGGTCTGGCTTTCAGTGTGACAACCTGAGTGGATTGGGACAGTGTTGTAAAATAATGTTAAGGGTAAGTGGGGATAATGTTTTAGAGTGTGACTCCGTAAATAAACTGTTATTTGATAAGTTAGCTGTTTCTCCGGAAAGAAAAATATTGTCTAAAATAAACTTAATTGAAGGAGTTTCCTGAAGCAAAAAAATGAAGCTGATTAAGGGTTTACAATTTTATCTTTGCTGGGCAAAATTTTCCTGGAAAATAACTACGTCACCTTGATACTAAACCAAAGCCAAGCCCACTGCCATCAAGTCAATTCTGAGTCATGGCGACCCAACTGGACAGAGTAGAAGTGTCTGTGTGCGTTTCTGAAAATACAATTCTCTCTCGGAGTAGAAAGCCTCATCTTTCATCTACTTCCATGGTTTTGTACTGTAGGTCATAGAGTTTCCAGC
>NW_022104151.1:16098-19970 GCF_000313985.2 Echinops telfairi
AATACTTACAAATTAAATGAGGGACATTACTAGGGAAGTTAACAGTTTTCCATAAGGCAAGACCAGAACATATGAAGAATTCAGTCATTGATTCACAGTAATATTTCTCAAAGTGGGAAAGACCACCCTTTGTGGAGTGCTGGAACAATCCAGGGAAGCTACAAAAGTTTAAACCAACACTTTCCCCTGCATTATGAGCTATCGTATAAAATGTTTTAATTGCTAAGGGAGAGATGCTTAATTTTTATTTTCTTAAAGGGAGCAATGGGCCAAACAAGTTTAGGAACTTATGGTCCAGAGCCAATACCTCTCTTAGTCAGCAGCCAATTCTCTCACTAGTCCTCCATCTGTCAGCCAGGTGATCCTTTGGTCTCTGCCTCTGTGGGCAGAAAGCCAGCGTGCTGCTCTATCTCACAATATCACAGTCTCAGCACTACTCCACTGGTTGGTCTCGGGGTCTCCTTTCTCCTTGTTTCAGCTTCTGGCCTTGACCTGACTCATTTGTCCTGTACCACGGACTCTGTGCCATGGTCTCCCTCACTTCAGACAGAGATCTTGAACATGCTATACTGGTGGATTTCCTTTCTTTATAATCCTGGGTTTTCTCCATGCTTTTGAGATGGCTCTTCTACACGGAGGAATGACATTGATGGAGTTGTGAATTTTGTCTTTCAGCAGACCATATCCCCAAGGAAACAAAAGATAATGACTTAAATCACCCCATATCCCAAGGTGAATACTCAGACTATATCGACTTTTACCCTGTAACAGAGAACTCCCACCACAATGAGATTATGACCACAAGTGTATTAGCTAGAATTCATAATACCGCACAAAATGGACTACAGCTAGAAGGGACCATTAAGTAATTGACTGCATCTCAACACCCTGCAGAAACAAAGCACCTATCATGAAGAGATATATGCCCCCCCCCCATATCCATGGCAGCACTGTTCACAAGAGCGAGATGGAAATAATCTGAATGCCCATCAGCCGATGAATGGATAAGTAAACTTGTATATATATTCGTGGATTATTATTCATCATTAAAGAATAATGATACAACTGTCAAACATCTCCTGGCATGCATGGATTTGAAAGACATTGTGCTGTGTGAAGTTAGTCAACCAAAAACTGAGACTACTGCTATAAAAGAAAAAAATTAAAAAAAGATTTTCATACTAAATGAAATAGATTTTGATGGTTACCAAAGGTCAGATGGGAAGCAAAAGAAGCAAGAAGCTAGAGCAGTGTTTGGCAAAATGTGACTCTTGAGCCATATGAGGCTCCTTCAGTGCATACATGTGGCTTTAAAGTAAAATTGAAAAAAAGATATTATTCAGACAATGGTGATTTAATTTGTAAAAAATATATTTATGGCTCTCAAATAATATTTAAATTTTTCTGAGGGACAGGATTGGCTTTTCTCTCTCAAAAGTTTGCCCACCCCTGAGCTGGAGTGTTAACTTGGATGAAATTAACTAGGTGTGAACTTGGGTCAAGGGAAAGATAATATACTACTGGAGCGAGATGGGGGTAAATAGGGAAAGAGAAGCAAGGCAAGCCATTGGGATAGTAGCAAACACACGTTCCCTAAGTGCAAAGTTTCCTACACTGCTGATAAATCAATTGCCAGAAAGAACACAATGAACGCTGAATCTAGTGGAGACTCAAAATATGGGGGGCCAGAAGTGGAAAATATGTGAGATGCCCTACCTAAAGTGGTAGAGGTAGTAAAGGCAGCAGAGGCTACAGTAAGCTAGTTCATGAAACAGAGTAGAGGAACTAAGGAGACCGACAGGCAGGGCATAAGAGTAGTACTGAAATGGTGAGGCAAAATGAAGGTTTTCTCAGCTCACAGAACAAGACAGAAGTAAAGGGATCACATGATTGAGAGACTGAGGACCAGTGGCCGCTGGCTGAGAAGAGGCACTGCTGTGGATAACAGATTGTATCCTTAATGTTTTCTGATCCTGACTTGTAGTAACTTGGTAACTCCTCTAATAAATCCCCATAATCACAAGGATTGTGTATATCCATTTTCTGGTTCATTGAACCCAGCAGATAAGTAGAATGCCTTGGGAAGAATGATGGGTGTCAGAATAGGGTAAACGAATGGTGGAAGGTCAAAATATGTCTGCCTTCTGCCTTGTGGTAATCAACCCTGGGCTGATGTGGAGTTGTATTCTCCTACTGAATCCAGAGGAAGTAAAATGTAGCACCCTAACAGTGTGATTGTGAACCCTTGGGCAACATTATGGCTTAATGTTGATGGCCTACCTCATTTGGATGATTTTCCTCTGTCCTATTTAAAATTTAATCAGTTTCTATAAATTATATCTGAATTTGAGGTTTCTCTTCTCCCTATAACAAAATGGTGTGTTTTGGCTAGGACCCAAAGCTATCTTCCAGGCAGTATCTTCAGGGTCTTTAAAGATTGGTGCCATTTACCAAACCGCATGACATGTACCTTGGGAAGACCACAGGGTAAGCACTCTTGGATTTATGAACCTATATTTTGAGGCTTCCTGAGACTTTTATCAATTCTTGCTGTGTTTTCTTGTTTGTGAACTGTTAAATGTGTGTTCATTCTGGTTGCAATTTTGTTTGTTCTTACAGTTTTGTTGGAGTTTCTGGTTTGTATGCCAGGTGGTTGTCACCAAGAGAAAACTCTGGAAATTGTGCTTTTTTAAGTGTTTAATGATGTGATTCTATTTTCAAGGAATTCTCAGTCCCCTTGTTTATTCAAACATTGGTGAGTGGCGCTGCAGCAACCTCAGTCTTTTGACCAAAATTCTAATAATTGAACTGCTTAGTTGTTGTTAAATGTGGCCATCTGACTTTGTGTATGTATTTGGGAAACAACAGATGCTGCAAGAAATGCACAGATGGGGAGGGAATGGGGTAGACATGCAGCAACTCCCAGGCTGTTTTGAAATACATGTTGTTGATTGGTAAGCTGGAATACCTGAGTTTATAGAGCAGGCTAGACCTCTATGGACACAGTAGATGCTGGCATGAGATTACCAAGAATTCTTACAAAATCAGTGCCCACTTTTGAAAGAAATTTTGGGTAATTTTTAGGATATATTAAACTTACTGAAACAGCTTGAGATAATATAGCTGCTTTTATGTGTGTTGCTTTGTTTTGTGTTGTGCTGTTTTGAGAATGTTATGCTGTTAGTAATCCTCATAATATAGAATATTATAAGGAAAAACACGGAAGTGACATTAAAAAGCTATTAATTGGCTAAATCTGGTAGGAATTTGGCTGAGATAGCTTCTTGAGGACTTCTCTTTCAATTTTAAAGACATTCAAACTGGGTCCTATTTTTTTTCTTTCCATTGATAAACTACTTCCTGTGACTCTTAGTTAAACAGTCCATTTGAATAGTGCACTATAGAAAATTGTTGATATTTTATTGTTATCACAAGACCTTATAAATTAAAAATATATTATATTTACTTCTGGATGGTATTGTTAATCAGATGATTTCCACCCCCACCCCCCAATGGGCTCTTTTAATTCTATGCTACATGAATGCTTATAAAATAAATTATTTTAATATTATGCAGAATTGGTGGCATGATTTCATGTTGAGGTTTTCTTATAATATTAAAATTTTTTATTCCATATGAAAATAAAAGTTCTTACAACTAAAGAGTTAGATATTGCATAATATCTTATATAAAAGATTTTTTTAAGTAAAACTATGACCGAGGAAGAGTTGGTTTCTAAAAGTAGAGTCAACCACAGTAACTTGAATAGAGTAAAGCTGTGGGAGTAAAGTCTTCGGAACCTTCATTTACTGATGGGGCATGGCTCAAAATAAGAAAAAAGAACTGCAAAACTATACTAATAATCGGAACTT
>NW_022104151.1:25716-34433 GCF_000313985.2 Echinops telfairi
AAAAATCAGGAAAGATGTGTGTCAGGGTTGTATCCTCTAATGATACTTATTGAATCTATATAGTGTGCAGATAATCAGAGAAGCTGGATTATATGAAGATTTCGACATTGGGGTTGGAGGAAGGCTTATTAACAACCAGCAATATGCATATGCCATAACATTGCTTGCTGAAAGTGGAGAGAACTTGAAGCACTTGAAGGAGATCAAGGAGTGAGACCTTCAGTATGGATTACAACTCAATGTAAAGAAAACAAAAATCCTGACAACTGTACCAACAGGTAACATCATCATAACTGAAGAAAAGATTAGTGTTATCAAGAATTTCTTCTTGCTTGGGTCCAAAATCAATGCTCATGGAAACAGGTGACGTGAGACCAATGACGGGTTGCATTAAGCAAATCTGCTGCACAAGAACTTTTTAGGGAGTTGAAAACAAAGATGTTACTTGGAGGTCTAAGGTGTGTCAGACCCAAGCCGTGGTATCTTCTATAGCCTCATGTACATGTGAAAGTTGGACATTGAATAAGGAAGACCGAAGAAGATTGAATGCATTTGCCTTAAGGGGCTGGTAAGGAATATTCAAAGTCCCATAGACTGTCAAAAGAACAAGCAAATCTGTCTTGGAAGAAGTATAAAACAAATGCTCCTTAGAGGCAGGGATGGCAAGGCATATACTTCGGATATGCTATGGAATTTAGTCCCTGGAGAAGAACATAACACTTGGTAGAGTAGAAGGGCAGCGTAAACAGGAAAGGCCCTCGACAAGGTGGGTTAACACATTGGTTCCAACAATGGAGTCAAGCACAAGTATAATTGTGAGGATGGCGTCGGTTTGGGGAGTGTTTCGTTCTTTTGCATATGTGGTTGCCATGTGCGGGAACTAACTCAATGGCTGCTAACAACATCACAGTCTTGTATACAGGTTCTGTTGTGCGGAACTTTTAAAAAATATTGAATTGCAATTCATCCGGAAAGCTACCGTCTTTGATTTTGTCAACATGTGCTCAAGTTCTCTTCATTTTCAGCAAGCAAAGTTGTGCCATGTACATACCTCAGGCTATTAGTAAGCCTTATATCAATCTTGATTTCAAGTTTAGGGGCAGTGAATTATTTAATGTAGCTCTTCTAGGCATGTCTCTAATTCCAACCAAACGACATTTTCCTTCATGGATCTGACACGAAGGTGGGAGAGAAATATTGAAAGAATTCACCTGTCAGTGAATATGAACAGGATACACCGGAGTGCCATACTGCTGTGTCTAAAATGAGCCCTGAGAATTGAGGGAGTGGTCTCACTACCAGCAAGAGCCAGAATTGGAGCAAGTCCTCTGGACCCTAGACTCCTAAGTAATGAACCTCCTGGATCCTGGATCCATCGGAGGAGCAGCTGCAGAAACAGGAGCCAGAACATGGAACAGCATAAAGGGCTTCCAAACTCATGAATCAATTAAAGCTGGGTACTTTTGTGCACAAGACTGGTTTGCAGAGTAGGGCCTCCTGAGCACTTAATTGAGGAAACTTGGCTTGTTGACCCACCATACTTGGGCTGAATGCCTTCGGGTTGAGGCTTACAGTGGTATGGTATGTTCCTTGGACATTTATTAGTAGACCTGAAAGAATTTTGTGATATATCCTGATAAACAACTAGCCTGAGGATTTCTCATTGGCATTACAACTTGTTAAGTTCCTTAATAAGCCATGAATTTTGTCTGTGATTTCTGTGTAGCCATTGCAATGGGTATTAGAACCCAGAGAAGTAAAATGGAGAACATGAATTAACACAATACACCAAGTTCTTCTTCCTATATCCAGCTTCTCATATTATTTCTTGAGTATGCAGATTGAATACATTTGGTGAAAGGGTGGAACGCTGATGCACACTTTTCATAATATTAAGCCATGCAGTATTCCTTGACACTGCCTCTTATGGACAGGTTCTGCCTGGGCACAATGAAATATTCTGAAAATCTCATTCTAAACAATAGTATCCATATTTAAGAAATCCTAATGTGATAGTTAGCTTTTGTTTTTAACTTGGCTGGGCAAAGGTTATCGGTAGTTTTGAAGTTGCAGCCTCCCTCATGATGTGATCTAACATAATGTCAAAAAAACCCTCTACGATGCAATCTGCTGTGAGCAGCAAAGCAGATATAAGAGGATTAGGGTGGAGTCCGACCTTCTTTCTTAGGTCATAAGCCTGCTGCAGTTAAAAAGAAGTTTCCTCAGGAGTGTGACCTATTTCTATTGAAGTAGACTCTGTGGGGAAAGTTGTTTCTTCCTCTTAGTGTGGATCCTGTATCAGTTGCATCCACCTGCAGTTCCTTGGACTTATGCCAATGGCCTGCCACATTGCCTGCTAATTTTGGGCTCATTCAACTCTAACCTTGCATTCATCTGCCTCTACCTCCCCTGTCCTGTAACCTTCCTGCTTCTGAATTCATCTTCCAGCTTCCTACTTCTTCAGCCCCAGAAGTGACACAAGTCAGGAAAAACCTCCAGCTTAGCATCCCACCCACAGCTAAAACCAGACTGGACTTGATTATTTCTATAACTCTGTGACCATTTTCTTGATATAACTCTCTTTCTTTATATATACACACATATGTCACTGGTTTTGTTTCTATAGAGAGCCAAGGCTAACACACTTGGTAAGCTGAATTTAGTTTTGAAAAAATAGGTAAAAGGATCCACACAACTTTGGATCAACACAACTTTGCATTGACAGGCCTGCGATCTTCTTGCATTCTGCATCATTGCATGTCACTGCACTTTCTTACCAAGATATGAGTGTCACTAGATTTGGTTCTCTAGTCAACCTGGCTTAACATATTGTGGTACCCAAGGAATGCTTGGTACTAGAGAAACCAATCATGAAGATGGAGAGTGGAAGCTTGTCTGACCTCTGCCTTATGGCACTTCTTCTTCTTTGGCTAGCCAGAGGTCAGCTATGGCCATGCAGTTTACTGGAATGCGCATGGGAAGTAAAAGTTTGGATTATTAAAATTTGCCTTTGGTTATTACTCTATGAAATGGTGAACATGACTGTGATGAATCTAGAACTTGAGCTCATAGGTCAAAAACACCGCTTGAACTTCTTTGAGGGCAAGCTGCTTAGTCAAAATGTCTGACCAAAGGTCCAGCCCTAGATAATGCAGCCAGAGAGGTTTAAGGCCATACTGTATATGAAAGGGATCATGCAGGTAAGAAAATATTGGATGTGGCTCTTTTAAGAATTGTGTTTAGAGACTGGCTGTACTAGCATTATATTGATTTCTTTTACCTATTGTTATTGTTAGACTATGTGACAGAAATAATTATTGGAACGTATGAAGAGAGACAGTTTGTAAGCTCACTGCCTTCCACCACTAAATGGATTCTGTTAAATGGGTATAGGAGAAGTAAGCCTCACCCAGTGCCTTGAGGGCTTAGGGCATGTGTGCTTGAAAAGACTTGCCATTAGAGCTATTGGCAGACTGAAGGGTAAAGGGGGCCACTTTAGCTTTCTGAATTTTGAACGATTTGTTTGTGTCATGCTTTTGTGGAAGTTTTCCTTTGCCCTACCAAGTCTTTTTAAAGTCTCTGAACTTCTGCAAACCCTTGGATGCCATCATGATCACTTGCTAATCCTCTCCCACATCTGGATGATGTTTCTTTGTCTTTTCCTGCTTAAAATTTAATAGCTGTTCTTCTGCAATTATATTTGAGGTTTGACATCATTTTTGTACCCTCATACACACATAACATAATGGGGGAGATTAGTAGGTGTTTGTTGCCACACCATTGGGCTTCCTGACTATCACGTGACTATCACGCTTAAAAACTTAACTGGCATACAACCAATGCCAGACCCTCTTGATGACATTGCCGCAGAGACTGAGAAGACCCCTTTATTTTCCTATTGTATCTTACTTTTTCTCTGCAATCTCTAAATCCTGAAGGTGAGTGCATGTCCACACTCTCCGCCTCCAGGATAGAGTGTGAGTTAGTGGTCTTTTCCTAGCTACTGTAAGGATAAGAACAAATTGAAATTATTAACTTTCAATCTCCTTGTTGAAAATAAGAGGAGGACCTCTCCTCCTTCCCTATATTTCAGAACACACTTTGGGTAACTTCTAAATTCTTCCTGTTTCTTTGAAAAATATGTAAATCAACAATGCTTACTCAAGGACCTGGGAGTCATCTCTTTTCAATTATAATCATCATTAAGGAAGATCACACCTCTACCTCTCAGTTTCCTGGAAAGAAATTAGCATAACTCTGGCCATAATGATGCTAGAAAATTAGCAATTTTATCTTAAACTTGAATTTAATGAGTTGTATCTACTCAGCTATATAAAAGGTCAGATTCCTTTCTGTCTTTGCAATCTCTTTAGCAGACTTCCTGTCACACATCACATTCTGGTTTAATGCTTATTCAATAATAAAACTTCTTTTCTATTGTTTGTGGACAGGTTTTCTGGGTTGGGAGTAGATCTTCTTTTTAATAACTTCTCCAATACTGCTCTGGGGCCAAGAGAGATGGAGAACGATTTCAAATTCCCTGATGTGAGGCAAGGTTCTGCATCCAGTGTGAGTTTCCTAACAATAGGGAGGGGTTGGATATTGGACAACTGAGACAGTGAAATCTGCCACTGCATTAGAATCAACTGACTGAGACTAAAGACTGGATCCAGCACTTAGCAACTGTGTGACCTGATTGCTCTTCTCAATGGGAGTTCCATCAAAGAATTAAGTCCTAATGCCCTAAAGCAACTATTATATTAATGCATTAATTTCTCACTGTTGTACCTTTAATGGCGTTAGTTATGTGCCCTTTTAGAATAATTGAGCAGGGGAAATCCCTCAAATGATTTTCTATGAGGTGTAATTGTCTTACAGCACCCCTTATGATAGAGGTTTCAGGCTAAAGTAATCATCTATCCATTCTCTGTCAATTTAAAAAAAAATTAAACTATGTGTAATAATTGTGCCATATTTGTAGTTTTGAAAGAGAATGTAATGAGCTGTGAAATAAAATCTAAAATAGACATCTGTCTTTTATTTCAATGGGTTTCTCATACCGGGATCCTGAAGTAAAAGTCACACTTTGCAAAACTTAAAATAAGAGACTTATTGAAAATACAGACACTTCTGAACTAGGAAGATAGCCACACTCAGAGAGGGCAAACTGGCTGTGCTGCTGAACAATGCGGAAGAACATATTTTAGGAAGCAGAGTAGCAGCTAAAAGTTACAAAATCATAATCAATGGCTACAAGGCAATCAAGGAGTGAAAAATAAGATAGCTAAAAGGGGCTTTACAGAGATATGTGGATGACACATAAATGGAATTACATGCCTGCTTAAAGGTATGTGTCCTTTAGTTTATTAAGGATGATCGCATGACAGTGGCAAGGCCAATTTCTTTGGGCATACTGCTAGTAAAATTGTTTCCTTAATCATGATACTCTTGAGAGTCAGTTGTAAAGATGTATCAACATGAGCCGCATTAAGATTCTCTTGAGACAAGCGATCATATCTTGCATCTGTTTGATAATAGGGAAAAGACCCTATGGGGTAGATGGTTATATATTAAACCAACAAGACTCTTTTCAGGGGTTCTCCACCTGAGGGTCACGACCCCTTTGGGGGTCAAATGACCCTTTCAGAGGGGTCGCCTGATTCATAACAGTAGCAAAATGACAGTGATGAAGAAGCAATGGAAATAATTCTATGGTTCGTGGGTCCCCACAATATGAGGAACTGTATGAAAGGGCCACGGCATTAGGAAGGGTGAGAACCACTGCTAGGGGAAAGGGATGTCTTCTTTAGGGTATGTGGTTAAGTAAGACTTAAGATTAGAGGCATGGTTGTTAGAAAAAGAATCTTTACAAATCAACATAGATTGTAGACTCGTGCCAAAACTTTAAGTTAAAGTTAAGGCGTATCTTTCAGGATAACGTAAATTCCTCTGATGAAAAACTCCATATATCCATGATCTTCAAAAGCACCTGGCCCTAAGTACTAATCTTCTCTGGAGCTTGGTTAACTGGATTTTCACCCACACTGCTAATGTGCTTTGCACATGGTTAATGTTCCTCTTTCTGACCAGAAGGGCATAGTGAATAGCACATGCGTTACCTCATGAGTTCATGAGAGAAAGAGTGTGCTCCCTTAAACTTAACTTCAGTACCTTAGAACTACAGATATGTAAACAGCCACGTAAAATACTGCTAAAGTAATATTTTAAATGTTAAATCAATCATTGTTAGGTATTTCGTCATCATAGAAACTGGCACTCATCAAGAAAAAACAAGATTTGTACAAATGAATGGGAGCCCAACCCCATAGTATCTAGAAACCTGATACCAGATGATCTCAGTAAAGGGTAAGGGCGTTGTTCAATCAATTGCACTAAGACTATCCAATGATTGATTTTCTAACTTACTGCCTGTCTTTATATGCTTCATTACATGAGGCCTATACAAAATGGAATCCTAGTGATATACTTTGCTTAATCCTTTTATATCAGAGACCAGAAAAACTGAGTGAAACATATACAGATTATAGTCCAGGAAAAATGAGCATCAAATGAGAGGATAAAGAAATGGATTAAACACTCACTCAAAAGGAAGATAGAACTAAAATTGTGGTAAAGGAGAGTTAGAGAGGGGCATCATGCTGCACCCAGCCATTTCAAGACAAAGATGCTAACCCAGATGGGTGAGGAGTAGCTAACTTTTTGGTATTGGGAAAGAGAAACAGTGTAGGTAGACAGATCCCAAGTGAAACAAGGTGAGCAGAATAGAAGATAGATGTGAGAGAAGAAAGTAGCAAAATATGCAGAATACGAGTGGGGCTGGTAAAGGAACATGAAACAACTCACTAGTAAAAAGCCTTAGTCATTTGGGTTGTGTGACTGTGGTAGTAACATAATCTGGGGTCAATTTGTGGAGGGATGGAGTCTAGCCTGTCAATCAGGTAGCTTGATTACCTCATTTGGAGGGAAAAAGGAAATAGCTTGCTGGAGGTGGGACGCACATTCACTCCTTGTGAGACATTACAGAAACAAGCTTGATGGCGCTACGCTGATACAGCCAGAGCCCTGGAGCCGGAGGAGCCACGTGGAGACCCACAGCAGTGCTGAGATGCTTCTACCACCACTAGATCCACAAGACTTTCCATCCACTGGCCTATGATCTTCCTGCATTCAGTGTCATTGCATGTGTTTCGTGAGTCTAAAGAAGAATTTATAGATTGGTATCGGACATATGGACTGGTATTGGACTTATTGACCTGATCTGGACTGGGATGGGGTGTTTTCTCATTCAATTGCCCTTGTATCTAAAATTCTTTCTTTACGTACACATGCATGTCTCTAATACAGACTGACACAGTGACCAAATGGAAGAGAAGCACATTGGAGTGGCAATTGAAGATATTGGACTCCAGGCGTACTCACAGACCCTACGTATCATTGAATCTGAGCATAAACTTGATAATTGGCTGTGCTAGTCCAAAAGTGTATCAGATGCACAACAGTGAATGGGAACCAGAAAAGTGCCTGATTCTCCTGTTTTCCCTACCAAACCTTCCCAGTGACCTGGAGCAGGGCATTTCCATGACTCCAACAAGCTTAGGCACACCTTCCAGTCACCTCATACCCACCCATTATGCTTGGACTACCTCATACCACCAGTGGCTATCTATACCAATTTCCAATACTGTAGCAATTTTCGAGTATAACAAGCCTTGTGCCTTAGGTGCCTGTATGACTGACCACTCACATCCTTGGGAATGTAAGACTACAGCTAACCCCCACCAGAAATGTACACCCCAACCGACTGTACAGGCTCCTGCCCCAACCACAGAAGCACTCCTCTACAAAATATATGACATGCAACATTACAGTACATGGTTTTAGATGTTTTTTATTTTGCTTTTTTGCTTTTTTAAGGGTATTTCTCTGTTGTCCTTAGCTTTCTTCCATTTTACTTCCTTCTTTCAGCTTTATTTTTTCTCATTTCCTCTTCCTCACCCATTTTTCCTTCTTCAAACTCTAAAACATACTGTCATTGAGTCATGTCTACCTTAACTCTGTAGGACAGAGTGGAACTTCCTTTGTGGATTTCCAAGACTATAACTCTCTATAGGAGGATAAAGCCTCATCCCTCTACCATGATAGATTTGAACTGATACATGATACAGTCTACATGATAAATTTGAACAGATAGATTTGCACTGTTGATCTTCTGATTAGCAGCCCAACATTTAACCCACTACCACACATACTAAAATACACAAAAGAGTGGGGAGTGGGGAGGTGGATGTGATTACCATCCCCACCCCTCTTTATTTATTATCTTTTCTTATTTCTTATTTTGTTCTATATGATAAGAGGAAGAGAGTGTTAACTCACTTATCAGTCATATATACACTACTTGCCACCTACTGCTCTACTCAACAAGTGATTGCCAACACACACTCCCATGCCAGTGGAGCAATGGCAGATGGTGGACAATATCTGCTCACCCTGCTTGTAGCTGCTCTTGCCCGTCAAGCAGAGGCCCTGTTAACATTCTACCATTTACTCCACTCACTTGGACAAAGAGTAGCCCAGTGTTACTAAAGTAAAAATCTGCCTTGCCTGTCAGATATATCAAAACAAAACAAAACATAAACGGGTGCTAAAAACCAACATATAATCAACAAATAAGTACAACATTCCAAAGTGTCTTG
>NW_022104151.1:34668-35944 GCF_000313985.2 Echinops telfairi
CTATCTACCTATCTATTTATCATCTATTGCGTTAAGGGCCAAAAAAAAATCAAAACCAAATTCACTGCCATTGAGTCAATTCTGGCTAATGGTGACCCTAAAGGACAGAGTAGAACTACCCCTGTGGGTTTCCTAGACTATAAATCTTTATAGCCGTACAAAGCCTCATTTTGCTCCCAGAGTGGCTAATGGTTTCTAACTGCTGATGTTGCAGTCCAACACATCATTCACTACACCAAAAGGACTCCTGTAAATTCCAAAATAAATCCCCAAATCTCAAATAGAATTTTAGGAGAACATTGACTAAATCTTAAACAGGAAAAGACAAAACACATCATCTGGATGATGACTCTTAATGCAACACTTAAAACAGACATGAGAGAGCAAAGGAAACTTTCACAATAGCATGATTGGCAGCAGATAAACACATTACAATTAGAGGTAGGGCTACAGAAGTGGGGACAGGACATTATTGAGACACACACATTATATTGGACAGAAGGCTGTCAGGACATAGGTCGTGATTATTTGATTTTAGTATGGTTGTTCTCATCAAGGAAAGACCAGCCAAACCTCTAAAAGAGACTCCTCCTCCCTGGATTTGTTGGGGGGTTGGGGTTTGAAGGTATACAATTTCTAATGCACTCTAGGAGAAAGACTGTTCACATTCCTGATTAATGGTCATCAATTTTACTGGGGCTTAATTTAAGTGGGGACTCTGCAAATAATTTGGGGATTTCACTGTTAACCATAATTTTTGCAAAAGGGTGCACAGGATTTAAGTTCTAATTATCTATCCATCATCTATCTATCTCTCTAACTATCTCTGCTCTGCAGTTCAAGGGGGTAAAAAAAGAAACTGCTGATAATATCGAAGAATAATTCAGGAAAACAAGAACCTACTGATAAAAAACAATAGGCTGCATTAAACCATAAAAAACAGCAATTAGAAATTAGAGCGTAACACAAACATTTCAGAGATAGATAATATATTTGAAGAATAAAATAGAAATTTTTAATCAACTGAAGAATGAATGGATCAGGGAAGTACAAGACAAATCCCTTGAAACCAATTAGTATAAGGAAAAAAATCAGAAAAAAATGAAGAATTCCTAAACATTATGTGTGACAGTATCCAGAGGAAAACTTAAGTGAAATTCCAGAACAGGAGAGGGCAAAACAATAATAATAAAAAAACACAAAAAGGATTGTTGAAGATTTCCTAGCAAAAAATTCCCCTAATAAAGTGAAAGACAAAAAGATACACATCTAAGAA
>NW_022104151.1:37482-42825 GCF_000313985.2 Echinops telfairi
AAGAAGGACGACTGAAGAAGAATGGATGCATTTGAGTCGTGTTGCTGGAGAATCTGAAAAGAGCCATGGACTGCTCCAAAGACAAACTGATCTGCATTGGGAAAAGTGTTGCCAGCGCGCTCCTCATGGGCAACGATGCTGAGACTTTGTCTTACAAACTTTGAACATATTGTACCTGGAGAAGGACCTCATGCCTGGTAAGTTAGAGGGACAGCGAAAAGAGGAAGGTCCTCCAGAGATGGAGTGACACAGTGGCTGAAAGAGTGGGCTCAAACATAGGAACAATTGTGAGGAGGGCACAAGACTGGACAATGTTTGGTTCCATTGTGCAAAAGGTGGCTATGGGTTGAACTGACTTGATGGCACCTAACAGCAACAGAAACAACAACATCTTCTTGGTGATTCTGTGATGGAACCCTTACCTTCCTTTGGGGAGCCCCAAGTTTGATTCACAGCCAATGGGCTTCATGGGCTGCCACCACCTGTCTGTCAGTGGAGGTTTGTGTGTTACTATCATGCTGAACAGGTTTCAGTGGCAAATTCAAATTAGGACAGAAAAGGAAGAAGGTTAGGCCATCTATGTACAAAAATCAGCCATTGACAATCCTATGGATAACAATACTTTAACTGCTCCGGATTATGTTGGTGGGGCAGGCCTGGGTAGCAATTGGTACCATGTACATGAAGATGAACAGCAGCAGTGTGCAAAATAAATTAGGAGAGGCAGGGGGTCAGAAAGACTATTTAGTACTGCTGATAAGAGTTAAATAAATTTTGAAACTGAGTCAAAGGCCAATTCAACGGTAGCTAGCAACATTAAGAGCAGACCACTGTGGGGTTTTTGCAACTTTTCTTTCCCTGTTCTGGTTCTACCAGCCCTTTCCTGATTTTTTTTCTGCGCCTTGAGCAATCCTCATGACAAACTGGCACATATCCAATAAGAATTGATGGAACATTTTTGGTTACTTTTCAAATTCAGAAGCTGCTCCAAATTTGCAGGGTTTCCAAAACATGAGGGTTTTTTTGTTGTTGTTGTTTTTGTTTTGTTAAGCCTCAGAGCTGATTAGTGTTGCCAATTTGATTTCTTGATTTGGCTTCTCAATGGCAGCAATAAATGGTATAGAATGAGTTGACTCAGAATGTATAACAAATCCTGCTGGGCACTGCAACATGAAGTCAATTCACGTTGAATGTGTTACATAGAGTATGAAACATACCAAACAGAATTTTTACCAGTATAGCTATGAATTTACTTAACAGAACAATATTTAATCTTTTCTGTCAAATCCAAAAGAGAGAAGGGGGAAAAAACTACAGTTAGGAGAAGTTTTCATTTTTTGCCCTCCTTATAACTCAAACAGGAAGCAGGGCATTTTGCACACTAACTCAGTGGATAAACTTCATTTCCTCCATCTCAGCAGCATCCAATTTGAATGGGATTCAAAGATGATGGTTTTCAGGCAGTTACTAGCATATATATATATATATATGAATGGACAGCCACTGAGTTCCATTTTTCCCTGACTCCCTGTATTAATCTAGCTAGGAAATGTGACTTTCATTGAACATAGGTGCAATAAAATGAAATGTTACTCTCTTCTTTCAATATCCATCCAACTTTCCTTCTTTAATAACACTTGCTTTATCTTTTAGAGCAGATAAATTGCAAATAAAGGGGGTTGGTGACTTGAAGTTTCTTCCTGAGCAGGGGTAGTGGGTTTCCAATAAATTGATTAAACTCAAGACTTCAGAAGTAGACCCTGACATGAAGATTCAGGTTTAAATTATTTATTAAGGAAATGCACCCAGGAGAACTTGGTAAAAGAGTGAGAGAAACAGGGAAAGGGAAGAAGCCAAGCAACAATGTGATTTTCAACCAAGTTCCGACTTCAGCCTGATCACGCATAAATCACACCTGACAGTTTGCACTGATTCAAGATTCACTAGGACTCCGACTCCTGCATGGAGTCATGGGCTAAGGCTTGCCCTGGGGGCATGTACACTTCCATGCACTGCCAGTTTTCTGCTATTGTGGTAAAGCAGATCCAGTAGCCCGAGGACAGGACTACAAAGAGAGGGTCACAGCTATGTTATTAGAAACAAACTAAAATCGGTTGCCTTCAAGTTGATTCTGACTCCTGGTGAGCCCATGTGTGCCTCAGTAGAGTTGGGTTCCATAGCGTTTTCATTGACTGTTTTTGCAGAAGTTGATCAGCAGGCTTTTCTTTTGGGGCATCGCTAGGTGAATGCAAACCTCCAATTTTTCTGTTGGCAGACAAATGCCTTAACCCTTTGTGCCATTCAGAGGTCTATTAGAAATAAAGACAAAAGCTGGGAGAACCGTCATCAGAAATGCTAAAGTGGATGAGACAATGTATTTGATGATCTGTTCATGGCAGAGAGACTCTAATAGACGTCACAGCAATAGAAAGTATAACGTTTGGGTTCAAATTCACCTCAAACTCAGATGACCCGATTTAGCCTTCTGCCCTGTAGCCCCCATCCTACCAGATCAACACATCTCCGCCTTTACTTCAATGTCCTATGGTTTCCATGACACTTGCAGGTTGAATCCAACATAGACTCATTCTTTCTCCTTCTTTAATTTCAACTCTAATGGTCAGTGATTGGGTAATTTAGAGCCCCAAAGAAAAGAAAGATCTTTATGAATACAGTAAAATTGTAGTTGCTGACAATGTTCAATATAAGGAAAACTCTAGTCTATTTATTAACAAGTTATAAGTGCTTTGTGCCATGACCCTCATGTTACTAATTTATGACAAAATCTGATGAATGTAGGATTTTTCTCTCCACAGTAACTTTTGCATAGGCTTGTACAGTCTGAAAGAATCATTGAGATGGGCTACAAATAATGTAACTAATTCTTACAGTATCCAGGTGGAATTGCTATAGTTTTGCAAGAGAACTACAAGCTGTTAGCTTCTGCCTTCTTTGTAGGATTTTTAACATTGGAAGTTTCTAGAATCTTGAGCAGGTAGAGAATTTTACTCATGTGAAAAGGCCAAAAAAAAAGAAGAAAAGTTTGTCTGTAGGGTAGAGTTTGTTCAAGGGTAGTGGCTAACATTTGAAAGTATAGTTCTGAAAAACAGCATGAGTTGATTACTCACAGAGAATCTCCCATCTAACTCCAAAGAATGCATACCAAATATCTACTATGAGGAGGCTCTAATTTAAAAAAAATTAATGAAAAGTTGAGAAAAAATAATTTGGAGTCGAGTAGTGCAATTGATGAACTCACTTGGCTAACCAAAAGGGGTTTGAGTCCATTAAGAGGAACCTGAGAAGAGGGACCTGGCTATTTGCTTTTGAAGAAAACTCAGCCATTGAAAATCCTGTGGTACACATACACTTTGACACTCATAGGGTTGGCAAAAGTTGGAGTTGATTCTGAAACTGGTTTTACTAGTTAAAAAGTCAGCTTTGTGGGCAAGGGGGCAGACCCTTATCTCAGGGCTTTTGGACTTAATACTCTCTCTCCCTGTAACCCTTTCTTCCACATGCTCACAAGGTTTTCTTTTGTACCTTCAAGTATCTATTCAGATGTTAATTCGTTGAGATTACTTTGACCATAGTATTTGTGATAGTTAAGGTTGTGTGCAAATTTGCTGGGCTATTATTCTCAATTATTTGACAATTAAGATATAGTCAACCCTCCACAATGCGAGCTAATATCATATAATCACTTCAATTATAAAATCTCATATAAACAGTCAATCTAATAAAAAGGAGTTTCCTCAGGGGTGGGCCTTCTTCTAATATATGTGGATGCTCTGATAAAGTTTGCATGCTTTTTGTACATTCTGAATCCTGTATCTGGCTTATCATTTGACCTCCAGTTTTTTAGACTTGAGCCAGTACCTAGAATATTGGTTGGCAATCCTGGGCTTGTCAGATACCTTCCATCTTCCCTACAGCCCTTGGATTCCATTGCTTTCTGAGCTGCTGATCTTGGGTTCAACAGTTCTTGCAGCTATATGAATCTGGAGATGCCTCCAGTCTGACATCTGACTCACAGACTTGGAATTTTTCAACCTCTACAACGTGTGAGTCATTCCCTAAAGATGTACGTATACATAAATATTTATATAAATATACAATTAAATATACAAAAATACTTATTTTGCTTCTCTATAGAACCCAGCCTAAGACATTATCTGAAACTTCATACTACTTGAAACTACACATTTGAAACTATATACTACTATTTCTTTTCTATGTCTTTTCTCTGGTTCACTTTTCTCTATAGCACTTATCATCACCTATATCTCTGACTAGGAGGCCTGATGGCCTAGTGGGGTGTGCATTGAGCTGCTAACTAACTGCAAGGTGAGCAGTACAAAATCACCAGTCCCTCATTGGAAGTAAAATAAAGCTTTCTACTACACTTGTAAAGATTTATAGCCCCCAAACCCTCAGGTCATAATTAACTCAATGGCAGTGAGGTTTTATTTATTTATTTGTTTATTTATTTATTTTAGGTCTCTGACTTACTTTACATATTGTTATACCCCCTTCCATTAGTAAGCTCCCCAAAGGAAGGAACTTTTTGGAGTGTTAAGTGAATGAGATAATACATGTAGAACTTTCTAGCAAGTGGAGGACATGTTAAGACTAAAGAATGCTTATTTTAAAATGACAATAAATAGTCTTTATTGAACCAAATAGACGAAGATATCAAAGGTTAAAGCCATCACCATAATGCTAAAGCATTAATTCTTCTTCTGTCTTCCTTATTGAATATCCGACTCTAAGTTGCATATAAGGCAATTGAAAATACCATTGCTTAGGTTAGGCCCACATTAATTCTCAAAGTAACATTCTTGCTCTTCAATACTCTAAAGAGGTCTTGTACAGCAAATTTACCTAATGCAATGCATCATTAGATCTAATGAGTGCTGCTTCCATGAGCAAGACAACATCCTTGACAACTTCAATATTTTCACCACTTATCATGATGTTACCTAATGGTCCATTTGTGAGGATTTTGGTCTTCTTTACATTGGGTTGTAATTCATGCTGAAGACTGTCTCAAGTCCTCCTTACTTTCAGCAAGCAAGGTTGTATTGCCTGCATATCGGAGGTTGTTAGTAAGCCTGCTTCCAAACCCGATGCCACCTTCTTCTTCATATAATCCAGCTTCTCAGATGATTTGCTCTGTGTACAGAATGAACAAGTATGGTGGAAGGATACAACCCTAACACACCTCTCCTGATTTTGAACCATGCAGTATTCCCTTCTTCTGTTCTCACAACTGCCTCCTGATCCATTTACAAGTTCTGCACGAGTACAATAAATTATTGTGAAATTTCCATTATTTTCAAG
>NW_022104151.1:43248-44547 GCF_000313985.2 Echinops telfairi
TCTGTAATTTGAGCCTTTATTGGGTCTATTTTCTTTAGAACCAGTACAAATATGGACCTCCTCCGGTCGGTTAGCCAATGTCCTGGCATAGGCAAGTGAGTGTTTCCTGTGCTTCAACAGCTTGTTGAAACATTTCATTTGATATTCCATCAATTCCTGAAGCCTTGGTTTTGGCTAATGCTTTCATTGCAGCTTGGAATTCTTCCTTCAGTATAATTGGTTCTTGTTCATATACTACCTCTTGAAATGGTGGAATGTGAACTAGTTCTTTTTGTTATAGTAACTCTGTGTATTCTTTGAATATTCTTTTGATGCTTCTTGCATCATTCAATATTTTACCCATAGAATCTTTCAATATTGCAACAAAACTGAAGATGTGATTTTTATTTATTTTTTTTAAATTTAAGTTATGCTGAGGATGTTCTTCCCTTTTGGTTTTCTAACTCTAGATGTTTGTACATTTCATTATAGTATTTTCTGTGTATTCTCCTGTTTCCCTTTGAAATTTTCTGTTCAGCTCTTTGACTTCATTTCCTACATTTATCTTAGCTACTCTATGATTAATAGCAATTTTCAGAGTGTCTTATGACATACACTTTGATTTTTTTTAAAAGACCTTTTGTTTTCTTCATGAATGATATTCTTGATGTTCTCCCACTGCTCACCAAGTCTTCTGCAATTATGTTCAATGCATCAAATATATGATTGCGATATTCTAGAAATTCAGGTGGGATAGATGCAAAGGTTGTGTTCTGGCTCTGTGGACTGGTTTTAATTTTCTTCAGATGTAGTCAATTTGATTGCTGTGTATTTTATCAGGGGAAGTCTATGTATATAGTCACCTGTGTGTTGTTGAAGAATAGTATTTTCTATGAACAAGTCGTTGGTCTTGCAAAATTCTATCATGTGATCTCCAGCTCTGTTTCTGTCACCAAGACTATAATTCCCAACTATTAGTCATTCTTCTTTGTTTCCAACTTTTGCATTCCTATTGACAATAATTTGAAATGCATCTTGATTTCATATTTGATCAACTTCAGACTGAAGACATTAGTTGAATTCTTCAATTTCTTCATCAGTTGGTTTGGCACTTGGTGCATAGAATTGAATAATACTTGTATTGACTGAGATTTCCTTGAAGGTGGATGAATATAAACCTATTGTAGACTGCATTGTACTTCAAAATAGATCTTGAAATACCCCTTTTGACTACAAATGCAATACCATTCCTCATGATTGTGTTATTCCCAGAATAGTCAATCATGTGATTTCTGATTAAAAATGGCCAATACCAAGATA
>NW_022104151.1:49145-50890 GCF_000313985.2 Echinops telfairi
AAAACCACCACATATCTGATGTCTTGGACATTACCCAATTATTGCAAAAAACATTCATTCCAGTGAGATAAACTGTAAATATTTAACAATATAAATAGTTACAGCTTGTGATAATTTTATACCATTATTATTATAAGTAAACATATAGTTCACTGTTTTTACAGATAATATCATGAGTGACTCTTAAGAAAAAAATTAGGCAATAGAATCTTGAATATTTGAATCATGGCTTCATCAGGTTGCCTACAAACACTACATTACTGATATACCTTATTTGTTATAAAAGTTTTATCAAATGAAGCTATGAAGCCTTCAAGTCTACAGAAATATTTGACAAATGATAAGAAATATCATCTGATTAGAAATATTTATCTGATTTTCAAGGACTTAAAAATTGTTGAGACTTCGGCCATCAGAGGCCCTCTGGAGGGAACCAGGCCCCATCCATCTGTCCATCTGTCCTGTGATATGAGTCTGCTCAGCCTGGGTTGGAACCCTGGCTTCCCAGTGGGAAAGGGCGAGGCTTGCCGCCCTGGGCAGCTCTGAGATTCTGAGTTGCAGACCCTGGGACTGTGCCTGGTGCCAGCCCAAGACTCTAGGACATCCTGTCTGCAGTGCTGTGTTCTGCTGCCCTTCTCCACCCGCCTGCCTTCCTCTGGGGACAAGGAGGCCATCCAGTCCCAAGAGGAGGTTTCTCCCTGCCCCTGTTGCCTTCGAGCCTGCTTCCTGCTGGAGACTTCCTGGGACACACCACCTCTGCAGAGAGCATATGATGCAGGCGGCCAACCTGGGCCCATTCAAAAGGTTGCAGCGGGCTTTGGCTGCCCTCCCTGCCTCCTGGGCGCTGCCTGACCTGGGGGCCCTGGTGCACAGGTTTCTGTTACCTGCCCCCTCACAGCTGAATGAGGTAGTGACTTACAGGGAGCCCTGGGAGGCTGGTATTAGCTCAGCAGCTGCTGGGTCTTGCCCTGGGATTTCCAGATGGTGTGAGTTCCTGCTGGGAGGTCTGCTGTGAACAGCCTGGATTCCTGGACAGTCACTGGTGGGCGGTTATACCCTTCTTGGTTCGGATATTGTGATGTTTGGGCAACTCTGATTCCTGTGAATAAAGTGGATGCTTTCCCAGTTGGGGTTGGGGAAGGGGGTTGAGACAGCTGACATTTGCAAAAATCTTTTTAATAGCATCCAACCAAGATGCTTCTTACAACATTTTGTTACTGACTGCTAAATCAGGAGAATTGCATATTATTGGTGAAGAGCTAATTCTACTGGCTATAACTGAGGTAATATGTACTATGTGACACAAGTTAGTATTTGATATTTCCAGGAAAATATCTTTGAGTAATGTGCTAGGCCGGGTTGACTAGAGAAACAAATCCACAGACAGTTATATGTGTGCAAGAGGCCACTTTATATCAAAGAGCAATTGCATATTGAGAAACATCCCAGCCCAGTCCAGATCAAGCCCATAAGTCTGATATTAGCCCATATGTCCAATATTAGTCCATAAATTCTTCTTCAGACTCACGCAGCATGTGCAATGATGCCAAATGCAGGAAGATCACAGGCCATTGGTTAAAAGTCTTGTGGATCCAGTAGCGGTGGAAGCACCTCCAGGGCTTTGGCTGCCATCAGCGTGCCTTCATGTGACTTGTCAACATAATATGCAGCAGAGAGAGTGTCTCCTGCCTCCATGGAGGAAGAGAAGAAGTTCCCAGAATTCTCCCGAGAAGGCCACGCCCACA
>NW_022104151.1:52173-53489 GCF_000313985.2 Echinops telfairi
TGCCTGTTTGTATCAGTTTCATAAACTCTTTGACTCAGTGCTAGAGTTCCTAGAAAACAAAAACAATGCTTTACGAACTAACTTGATTTACTCAAATATGACATAGTTTATTTGACAGACGTATTCAATAAATGTAATGAAAAAAATCTGCAGCTCCAAGGTGATGAGCTAAATGTGATCAGAACAAATCTATTATTTCTGCATTTGTGGCAAAACTTCTCTTTTACAAACAAAATTTAAGATGAGGGAAATTCAGCTAAATTTATCAACAGTAGAAAAACATGCATATCTAATGTAAGCACTCAGAGGCTCCCCATTCTGACTTCGGTTAGTTTGAAGATATTCTTAAAGTGAACATACTCAACTTGGGTTTAGACACTTTTCCAAACGCAAAATAATCTCCAAGAAGAGCTGATAGAAATAACAACAAATGAGGAATTTAAATTTAAATTCAAAGATGACTCCCAACAGGTCTGGCTGCAAAAGCAGATACTACATTTTATTCTGGATTATAGAATGTACTACAAAAGTTTTTTCATTGCACTTTCTTCATTGTATTTAGTGGAATGTGGATTCAGTATATGGTCACAAATCTTTTGATTAAAACAATAAACCGACTGCAAATAGCTAATTGCAGTGATTTAAGAATTGGTGCTGACAAAAATAGAGCTGAACATTATTAAGTTGATAGCAGGGCAATAGATCCATTTTCAGTAGGATTGTTTTTCATGTTATTCTTAATTTTTATTTAATATTATTCTTCATTGCCTTAATTTTCTGTGTATAATGTGACTGTTACTGTAATTGATTTCTAAAAATAATTTTATCATTTCAAGCTTCAAAGTGTCTTATTTACAACAACATATTTATTGACAATGTTGTATGACATAGGTAGAAATATAGATGCATCAAAGAATGCAAATTTGTCACTGCATCTTTCTGTTTGCTTAATGAAGGCAGATTTCCAAGGGGGCATGCTAAGTTTTTTTTTTTTTCTGAAAAAGGGGTGGTACCAACTGATTTTGGGAATGTTTATTCTATCTTTCTTTGCCATGTGAATCAATAGTGCTTGTTGTCTCTGAGAGATTGTGTTGTTTTTGTATTTGCTTCTATTGTTTGATGAAGTGGTAATAGAATAGATGGTAGCCCTAACACACACACACACACACACACACACACACCAAACATCCAAACTAGAACAAACAGCTGTTTTCTCTTTCTCTGTTATCAGTGTGTACTTAACATGGTCCCTCTCAGAATTCACACAGTAGGAGTGTAGCCATGCATGCATGAGGGTGGGCAGTGGCAAATTTTTC
>NW_022104151.1:54403-55681 GCF_000313985.2 Echinops telfairi
GAAGCTTTCGGTTTTTCGTCCAAGTAGATATGGATTGAGAAGAGGGATCTCCTACTATTAAGAACATTATCACTTCATTCCAGGAACTATATAGGAATAAAATTGATTAAAATATGTTACTGCATATGGTTACGAAGCACATGGACCCACTTATAATCTTCCATAAGAATAAACCTGTGCATATATAAGCTAGAACACTATTAGTACTTTTAATTTACCCTTGTATATAGAGAACTATATTAGACAGCCTTATGATTAACCATAAAATTAATTTAGAGCACTTATGAGAGAAGGATAGTCTATTGTATTTTCTCATATTTTTAATTGTTCTTAAGTTCCTCCTTCCTGGCATTCCAACATTTCTTCTTTTATCATGCACACTCTGTTTTTGAAACTTCCTTTTGAGGCAGGTCTGATGGTGATTTCCCCCACCCCCACCCTCATGTTTGAAAAGATCTTGCAATTCTTTCTCACTCCTCAAGGATACATTTGATAACTACATGATTACAAGTTGCTACTTATTTTCTTCTAGACTTGGGAAAAGGACATGTCATTTGCTTCTGGCGTCCATGGTCTCAGGGGAAAAATTTACTGTTATTTGAATTGTTGTTTTGTTTGTTTTGGGGTTTTTTGTCTATAAGGAAGGTGTCATTTCTCCCCTACTGAACAACATTTTAAAAAATTTGTATTTTGTTTTCAGAAATTTACCTACAGTGCATGTTTATGTGGTTTTAAAAAACAGTTTATTCTATTTGGCATTCACTCAGCTTCTTAGCTTTCAAGCATATGTAGTTTCCCAAGTTAAAAACACATTGCCCATTATTTCTTTGAATACATGTTAGCCTTGTACATGTTGTTACTGTGTGTCATTGAGTTGAATGTGATGCATAGCGCATAGCAGAATTACCCCATGGCGACGCCTAAGCTGAAGTCTTTCAGGAACAAATCGCCAAGTCTTTTCTCCCACGAAATGTCTTGTGAGTTGAAACTACTAACCTCTCAATGTTCAAGAGTTTTACTGTGTCACCGGGGCTCCTTTTTAAGCCTTACTTCACTTTGTTTCTTTACCATCCCCCATTTATATTTGTCCCAAAAATCTCTTAGACGTAATCTTTTTCTTCTTATAAGACTCTAACGAAATGAATGTTAGATTTTTTATTGTAGCCCCACCTGTCCGTTGGACTTTCTTTTTATTTTTTTCAACTATTTCTTTTCTGTTTTTCAGATTGTTCTATCTGTTCAGTGATTTTTTTCCTCTTTGCTTTCCATTCTGCTACT
>NW_022104151.1:55781-57039 GCF_000313985.2 Echinops telfairi
AGCACATGATGCAATTGAAACTACCGTGGCTTAGTGCTCAAAGTAACATCATTGCGCTTCGATATTCTAAAGAGGTTTTGTACAGCGAATTTACCTAATGCAACTCATCTTTTGATCTCTTGACTGCTGCGTCTGTGAGCATTGATTGTGGATCCAAGCAGGATGCCATCCTTCAATCTTTTCTCCACTTATCATGACGTTTCCTAGTGGTCCAGTTGTGAGGATTTGATCTTCTCTACATTGAGTTGTAATACATATATAGGGTTTCAAACCTTGATTTTCATCAGCAGGTGCTTCATATCCTCACTTTCAGTTAGCAAGGTTGTGTCACCTGCGTATTGCAGGTTGTTAATAAGCCTTCCTCCAAACCAGTGTCACCTTCTTCTTCATAAAATCCAGTTTATCAGATTATTTGCTTAACATACAGATTAAACAAGTGTGGTGAGAGGACACAACCCTGACACACGCCTTTCCTGATTTTAAACCCTACATTATTCCCTTGTTCTGTTCTCACAATTGTCTCTTGATCCATGTAATTCCACATGAGCACAATAAAGTGTTCTGGAATCCCAAGTTCTTCTCAAGGCTATACATAGTTTGTTATGATCAACCCAGTTGAATGTCTTAACAAAGTCAATATAATACAAGTAAACATCTTTCTGTTATTCTCTATTTTCAGCCAAGATCCATCTGACACCAACAATATGTATTTGTATACCCATTACTTCCTCAACCATTTATTATTCATTAATGCTATAGGTAGAAACAGAGAATACAAACATAAATGCATACATAGAATTATAATATTTATTATTTGTTATACACACTTGCTAATGCTCTACGTATATCAATCCACTGTCATTGAGTGGATTCTAACTCATATTAAAGGGTCTTGTCATTTTATTCATTCTGCTACTCTTTCTCTTGACTGCTACCGTAGTCACTTTATATTCAGTATAATTAATGGCAAGTATGAATGCATTGCTATCATTCCTTTATGTTTCTTATTGTGGTGTTATTTTTTGGTTCTGTACATGTTTATGTGCCCAGTTCATTTTGTTATCAGATTGTCTTCATCCTGACCTGTTCTCAACTTGAGAGTTCTATGATTATACTGGTTATTCCCTCTTTTTCACTTTGTAGTTATTGACTTCTCTGGTTTCCTTTTTCAATCCTATAGATTTCAATTTTGGGTATTTTATTTGTTGGAATGCCTTCTGTGTGATATTTTTATGTCTCAATCTCAGTTTATTTTCTG
>NW_022104151.1:57139-58231 GCF_000313985.2 Echinops telfairi
ATTCCTTGTAAAAACACAGCTAGTACAAAAGATTAATATACTATTCTACTAACCAAACGTTTTGAAATTTGAATCCACTCAAAACTACCCTGGAAGAAAGGGCTTATGATCTACTCTCCACCATTAAAAGCCCTATGAATTTCAGTTATACTCTGGCACATTTTGGCAATTCAATTCTACTTAATTAAACCTATTTCACTGATGTTTGTAAATAGTAGAGTTTCAAGGGCATCTCTTTCTGAATTTTGAAGAAATATAGACTTGAAAATTCTTAGTCCAAATTTCTCCTATAAATTGGAATTCATAGATGGCAGATTATAGTGGTGACATCAGTATATATCCATGAGTCCAGTCTCTGAAAGCAAACTAAAATAAAATAGTCAAGCGTATTTGCAAAGAGCTTTTTTGTCACATTTCTTAGGTTGTCTTTGATCTTTCAGGAGAGATTGACAAAATGCAGCTTCTGTTTTTTCATTCAAGTAGATATGAATTGAGAAGGGGTATCTCCTACTATTAAGAACATTGCCACATGATTCCAAGACATATATAGGAATAAAAATGAGTAAAATATTTTACTGATGTATGGTTATGAAGCATATGGGCCTGTTTATAAACTTTCATAAGTATTTGCTTACATTAAAGGTAAAAACCAAAAAATGAGTCTGTCTGCTCCCATAAATATTTAGTACGGGAAATGTAATTATGTCTTACAGGATCACTATGAGGGAAATCGATGGCAATGAGACAAAGGTAAAAAGTACATTATGAGCATGTTTAATTTCTTTATATATTTCCTATATAATATATGATACAATCACTAACATCATATATATAATACATATATATCAGTTATTTAATCCAGGACTGTATCAGTTATTTTATCATACATATCAGTTATTTAATCTGGGACTAAAATTTTTAAGTGCATTTGTTTGTTATATACCATTAAATGATAATCTATGCATATTAAAAAAATTTACCATTATTAAAGTATATTTATATCACAATGCCTTTCTTACACAAAATTAACCTAAGTGTTGTTGTATTTTCTTGATCTGAAAATTCTCTACATTTTGTGTGCTAGTAAAAGGC
>NW_022104151.1:58331-59992 GCF_000313985.2 Echinops telfairi
GGAAAAAAACCTGGATACTTTGAGAAGGGTTGGAAGACTTGCTTTTACACGTAAGTGGGTTCTTCTCCTATGCTAAGTGGGGTACGTGTGGGGTAGAGGGAAGGGTTCACCTCAAATCTATTCTTGTTGCTTACTGCTATTTTCTATAAATACTAATAATGGTTTTCAATCATCAACACTGAGTAATTGTCAGTGGGTAAAACCAAACAGATAAACTAGTAGAGTCTCAATCCCAGCCATCTTATTACTGCTTATACTTTTAAAGCAACTGGTGTGTGTTGATGCACACCGATCAAGCTTTCTCCTAAATATTTCGAACCTGTAAACAAAGAGAATGTATTTTTTACCAATAATTGAGACTATTTTCTTTAAAAGACTAATGTGGTCCTCTCCCTCTATTTCCAAACGATTTCTTTATTATAAGTGGTTTGATGTTACATCCATCCATTTTCAAACACATTTCCACAGCAGGAACGTCAAGGACTTAAGGAAACTACTGAAAGCATAATTGTTGAAAGTGACATCAAGATTATGCTCTCTTCAACAATGATTTTGCTCTACTTTAACATTGAAATAGAATTACCAGTGGAACAATTTACCTTCTGACAATTTAAATCCCCTATCCTGTAATACCTACAACTCACTTGGTATAAGACACGCCTTATGAAGCCAAACTATTAGAAGGGGCACTCATCATTCTCAACCTAAATGCTATTATAGATCATCATAGCAATGCCAAATGTCATGACTGCTCTTAAACCAGATGTATTCAATCAAGCCTCCATGGATTAAGTGCCTAAGTTATCGAGTTTTCCCATTACCATGTCCAAACACACAATGTACCATGACTTTCCAACTACTAACTCCCACACCAATTCAGTAACTCTTCTCCAAAGCACAAAGACCTAAACATTGTGCTTACTCATTCATATAAATGTTTATTATTCAATTATCTGTGTGTCATAAACATATTTATTCTCTCATAGTGGTATGTTGAAGGAAAATAAATAATGTTTCAGGGGAACTTATGATATGCCTCTCTTGCTAAGCTTGGCTCCATTCATAAATTGAAACTTAATAAATGTTTTCCATGTCTGATGATAAGGATGGCTTATATAACTGAAGAAGCAAATTAACTTTATCCATATTTTAGACTTTTACAAGAGATATAAAAATGAAGAGATTATATTTCCAATAAAATAATGAACCATTAGAAGATATTAATATACCTTAATGATCTAAATTTCTATTCTTTAAAAATTCAAGGTTCTGATATAATCAAGCATCCTAATGTTGCTTCGCTTACCTCCCAAACACAGTAATTTCAGGGCACTAGCTGGTTTCAGGGAAGGGTTAACACTAGGAAGTGATGAGAATCTTTGAAATAAGGTTTGCATGATTTCTGAATGCCATCTTACCATCCCAGAAAGAAAATAAAACAACTGCAATAGATCCTGATCAAACCTGGCAGTTACAGGTATCCTGTCCATAAATAGCAATAACTAATGTTTGTATTGAATCTAGCATATTCGAAAATGTTCTATGTGAAAGCCATTTGCAAAACAAAAAGCTGGAGAGAGGATTAAAAAATCAGTCATAATTTAAAACTTTGTGACCATATGTAAACTGAAATATTTCTGACCTCTGCAGATAAGTTTTTT
>NW_022104151.1:60092-63419 GCF_000313985.2 Echinops telfairi
AGACACCCGTGTAGTGTTAAGTTTGCTGAGGGACGCAGGTAAAGTCTCACAAAAGTTATTCATTTTCTTTAGATTGAGGTCTTCTCTTTGGGAAATCCTTTGAAGTATTGTTATTAGATGTCATCAAGTCAGTTCTGACCCATAGCTAGCAGCAACAGGACGAAACACTGACAAGCCCCGTGCCAGCTTCACATTTTTGTTACGTTTGATCCCATTGTTGCAGCCACTGGGTCAATGCATCTCACCGAGGGCCTTCCTCTTTTTCACTAACTTTCGACCTTATCAAGCATGACGGTTGTCATTCTTCAGGGGCCGGTTTCTCCTACGGACACGTTCAAAGTACGTAAGAAAAAGTCTCACCGCATTTGTCTCTAAGGAACATGTTGGCTGTACTTCTTCAAAAACAGATTTGTCATTTTAGCAGTCCATGGTATTTGCAATATTCTTCGCCAGCACTACAATTCAGATGAATCAATTCTTCTCCAGTCTTCCTTATTCAAAAATACCATGCATGGTCAAATACAACTTAGATCTCAAAGTAGCATCATTGGTTTTCAATACTTTAAAGAAGTTTTGTGCATCAAATTAACCCAATGCAACTTGTCTTTTGATCTCTTGACACCTACTTCTATGAACGCTGATCAAAGATCCAAGAAAGACAAAATCCTTAGCAACTTCAATATTGTCTCCATTTACATTGATCTAGTTGTGAGGATTCGGGTCTCCTGTACATTGAGTTGTAATCCATACTTAAGGCTGCAATCCTTTATCTTCCTTAACAAGTGCCTCAAGTCCTCCTCAGCAAGCAAGATTGTGTCATTTGCATATCACAGACTGTTAATATGCCTTCCTCCAATCCTCGTACCACATTTTTTTCATACAATCTGGCTTCTCTGATTGTCTACTTGTCGAATCCTTTGAACTATAACTGATTAATTTATTGTATAGGCAGAAGAGTGTAGCTTGAGAGAAAAAAAAAGATCTGGAGATAATATTTTCAAAGGGACTCTCAATTGCCAGCTGAAACCGTGCTACAAGGTATTTTCTCAAGGAGGGGTAAGTAGAGATTTGCTTCACAGCCTCAGGGAACTATGAAATTGGGGAGGAGACAAAGGGAACTATATCTAGTTCTCTCTCTCTCTCTCTCTCTCCCTCCCTCCCTCCCTTCCTCCCTCTCTGTCAAAGAGCTGGAGTTATCCACAGGAAAAACAGAATGTCCTGAACTGTATTAGCCTAATACCATTTGGCTGGAAATCTAGTGCTATGATTTTTGTGCTCTTTGGCACATGTGTAAAATAAGACTGTCAAAATCTCTATGACAACAACCTTCTCTTTGACCAGAATTACAAGATATATAAGGAGATAGGCATAACAGATAGATAAGCATCTGGATGGGAATCAATCATTACATAATTAGGGACCCATGAATGTTTTCAAAGCAGAGTAATCAAGATAGCTCAGTTGAAAAACCATTCAATACTAAAGTGGAACATGATGCTTTTTAGCTCCTAAAATGAACAGAATGATTATTGCAAAAATATACTAACAATAATTTATCTTTCAAATATATAACGTTATAACCTCTATATTGAAGTAAAAAAAGTTTTAAATATCCTTTGAAACTGTAAAACAAAACTACAAAATTCAGTTGCCTTCAAGAAGAACATTCAGAGAGGTAGAACAGTGATGTTCATAACAACATTCACTTTCCACGTAGCGATCTTAGACAGCATCTTCACGCGGGGTCAGTGATACACCAGGGTCAAGAGTCATAAGTGGAAGCAAAGGCTGGAAGCATGTTCTGAGAAGACATCTTAGCGTTCTCTCTCTTGCTATTCAATTAGAAATGTTTTATTCCTTGATTCCTAAGCATAGTTTCATTAAAGAGGCTAAATGAATATGACATCATTATTATTTGAAATTTTACTAGAGGATTATTTGGTTCCTTTCTCACATACTTTTAACTATTTCTTCACTTTTAAGAATTCTTGTGGACAACGGCACAGTCACTATAGAACACTGTTTGGTGGTTACTAAAGAAGTTGAACATATAACCCAGCACCCCCAATTCTAGGTATGATATCAGAAGAAGTGAAGGCAGGAGCACAATCCGAAACCTGTACACTGTTATTCATTGCAGCACAGTTCACAATAGCCAAAATGTGGATGACAACAAAAATATCCATTAACAGATGTCTAGATAAATAAAATGCTGTATATAAATAATAGAATACTACTCAGATGAGACAGTCAGAGTGCAGTATAGCACCGCCAAAGCACACATTAGTCTAGTTCTTTAATGCTTCCTCCCCACCACTATCATGACCCCAGTTCTATCTTTAAAATCTGGCTAGAAAAGAGCATGTACACTGGTACAGATAAGAGCTCTCAACACACAGAATCCAGGAGAGATAAGCCCCTCAGGACCAATAATGAATGTAGCGATACCAGGAAGAGGAAAAAGGAGAGAAAGGGGGCATCAATCGCAATGAACAATGTATACCCCACCCCCAGGGGGAACAAACAACTGAAATATGGTTGAAGGGAGAGAGCAGATGGTGTAAAATAGGAAAATAAAATAATTTATAAATTATCAAGGGTTCATGAGGGTGGGTGAGGGAGAGGAAAAAAGAGGAGCTGATACCAAGGGCTCAAGTAGAAAGAACATGTTTTGGAAATGATGATGGCAGTATATGTACAAATGTGCTCGATGCAATTGATGCTATGGATTGTTATAAGAGCTATAAGAGCCCCCAATAAAATTATTTATTAAAATAAAAAAGAATACTACTCACACATAGAAAATGAAGTTCTTATGCAGATCACAACACAGATAGACCTTGAAAACATCATGACAAGTGTAATATGTATTTGTATAAGGAAAATATTGTATAATCTTATTTATATGAAATATGTAAATACATAGAAAAAAAAGATTATTATTGATTACAAGGGAGGGGACTGAAAGTGTAAAAGGGAATTTTTTCCTAAGGGGTCTTGAGGTTGTTAGTGATAGTGGCAGGATCTGTAAAAGGACAGTAAAAATGGTTGAAAAACTTGAAGAATGTAATCAATTGTTGGCATGGCATATATTTCATTATGTACATAAACAGTCCTGTGGGGAGTCTCTAGTTATGAGCAAGATTGATTTTAGGTAAGTCAGAACTGGAGCCTATGGTTCTAATTTAGTCGAACATTAATTCAAAAGTTGTGTATGCTGCAAGTGGGTACTTATGATGAAAAGTTTGTTGGAAGAAGGAATTAGTTCACTTATTAGTGACTGAGGTCAAATATATATAACATTAAAGGGCAAGTAGGAAGTTATCT
>NW_022104151.1:63519-64527 GCF_000313985.2 Echinops telfairi
GCTAAATCAATAAGAACAAAACAACAAGAAAATACTTAAATGCCTGGAAAATTAAGCATAAAACTTCCAAATAAGTTATGGGTTAACACAAAGAAATTTAGCACATGCTTTTAGGTGATAAAGAATGAAAATACAGCATGTCAAAGGTGAGTGATGTAGCTAAAATATTGCTTAGAGGGAGTTTTATAGAAACAAATGTTTACATTTGAAATGAAGAAATGACTTACATCAATAACCTGAGTTACTATCTGCAAAAAGCCAGGGCAAAAAATGTCAAAATAAAGCCAAAGAACGAAGATAGAAATAGTAAAAATATAAAAGCAGAAAAAATCAAAACAGAAAACAATTGAATGATAGAATAATGGAAAAGAGTTGGTTTTTTAAAAAGAAGAATAAAACTGACAAATTTCTAGTAAGAATTAACAGAAAAACAAGAGCACAAATTGCTACTCTCAATAATGAAAGTATAACACTGCAGTGCACAACAGATATTTTAAAAGAAATAAGAAAATGATAGACATAACTCTATGAACATATATTTGACAATTTAAATGCAATCGATGAATTTCCAGGAGTCTGGGTGGCATCGTGGGTACCGTGTCGGACTGCTAGTCACAAGATCAGCAGTTGTCGCCCACCAGTCCCTCCATGGGAGAAATATGAACCTTTCTGCTCCAGTGAAGGTTGACAACCTTGCACCCCACAGGGGCAGTTTTATTTTTATTTAGTAAAGTGTAGCATCAGTGAAAAAAAGGACAACCCTCAGCTAGCTGAATTGACTCAGTGACGGCAACAAAAGGCTCAAATATAACAATTGTGAGGATGGTGCGTGACAGGCAATGATTGGCTCTGTAGTAGAATCTATGAGGCTGTGAGTAGAAACCAAATTGACAATACTCAGTAACAGCAATAACAATACAGGGTCGCTAAGGGTTGTGATTGACTTGATAGCAGTGAGTTTGGTTTTTAGACCAATTTTTTGAAAACCACAAACTAGTTGAATGAAAT
>NW_022104151.1:64877-66681 GCF_000313985.2 Echinops telfairi
CACATTCAAACAGAAAGTTACACAAATTCCAGGCAACATTTTCCAGAGAACAAGAGAAGAGGGAACACTTTCCACATAATTTTATGAAATGAATATTACTCTGAAATCCAAACGAAACAAGGCTAGAACAAAGAAGAAGAAACAAAAGAAAAAAACTATAGACCAATACCCCCTCATTAACATATAAGATCATCAAAACTGATTAACATAGAAGAGGAGCAAACACCAATCTATTTAATAAAATTATTGTTCTGATATATAAATTAAATAAAGATATAACAAGAAAAACTACTGACAAATATTTCTCATGATCACTGTTACAAAAGCTCTCCAAAAAATATTAAACTGAATTCAACAATGGATAAAACAAATTATAGGGTCTGCCTCCCTCACCCCCACCTGCAAGCTGTCATGTTTTTAGCCCAGGTCTCCTTGGTCTTTCCCTGTCAGGAAATGGCCCAGGAGCTCCAGGAAATGCTGATGAATAAGGCCAACCCGGTAAACCAGAGCAGCTCTACATAGGGTTGGGGAAGCCATGGCATCCAGCAATAACTAGCTGTCCGAGGTGATGGCCTGTGGGAGCCTGATGTACTGCACTTTATTTTTGTGAAGAGGCAAACCATGTGCGTTGCAATGAAAACTCAAAGGGGACCTCATATCCCTGTGGGACACAATGCCTACAAAGATCTGAAAAAGGAGATAGATATCTGACTATCCAGGGTTCAGGATATCAACTATGAACCCCAGTTCCTTGCAGATGAGGATGCTAGACTGCTACACCTGGAAACCCAGGGAAATCAAAATCGCTACAACTCTCTGTACAGGATGTACATGATGGAAGGCCTGGATGCCATCCATGCCTCTGAAATCCCATTTCCCACTGAAGAACAGCATCCGGGTACCCTAATGGGCAGGAATTTCCACTCCTTCCTGCTAGATTTTCGAAAGGGTAGTACTCCTTTCAAGGGTGTAGGCAAGCTCTTCATGGATACTCTTTTGGAATGCTATGAGACAGCCTGCTATGGGACAAGAATCTTGGCCAGAGTGAATACTTATGCTAACAGGAGGCCCTGACTGAGCTGGTCATCATGGTCAAAACACAAATTAAGCACTCTCAGTTGCACCACCAGTCAGCAGCCGTAGACTAATCCAGTCTTCGGAAGCCTCCACAATAACCAGCCAGGTGACATGCCTCCCCTCCAATCAGAAGCAGCAGCATGTCAAGCATTTCCTCAAATTGCAGAGCTTTAAGGACAACTGTAATGCACTAGACAGTACTCTGTAAGGGAAATGACAGACTCTTCCTATAGATTGAGCCAGCAGGACTACAGTGTGCATGCTGGCAATCCTCAGGTTATATAGTTCTGTGGACCTGGACTCTGTTGCCTAAAGCTCCCGCTATGTGCAGAGCTCATGCCTGGAAGCCTTAATGGGATGTTTTAGAGTAACATTTTCCTCAATAGGAGTTTTCCTGGAGTTCATTTGCTGCTCTTAGTATTTCTCTCGAGCCTTCCTTGAAAAATCTCACCTAGTTTTAATCATAGTCCCTTGCCCTGCTCCAGACTAGTTAAATTCAAAGGTTACAGTTAGTAGGAGGTGCATAGTGGCTTCCCTAATCCATCCTGTCATTGAAATAGGTAAATGGGAGCTACTTAGGTTTGGGGCATCAGTTGATGGGTGGGAAAGGCAGACAGGAAGTGGAGTGGCAGTTTGAGGGTGGCATTGAGCGATATTTGAAATAGTTTACCCTGTTGTTCCAAATCAACCAAGATATGCTGCTATACAGCTCTTCCTGAACTGTAAC
>NW_022104151.1:73122-74303 GCF_000313985.2 Echinops telfairi
ACTAGAAATGTTATTTTTGTTTATTTCTTACAATGTCAGTTATTGATTGTAAGAATTTTTTAATCTTAATTTTTTTCCTCATCCCTCAGATGGCTCATAGTTTTCAACCTAAGAATTTTATACATATATATTTTTAATCATAGCTTCATTTATCTCAAGTAAGAATATGAAATCTCCTTTTGCTTTCAACCTAGAGGTGGTTGATTTGCACCCACCCAGGAGTGGCACTGAATAAAAGGTCTGGCTATCTATTTAGATTAAGTTACAGCCCAAAGCACCTTATGGAGCAGGTATGGTTCTCTAGAGAAATGAAACTGGGGCACTTATGATTATAGATAGATAGATAGATGATAGATATAGGTTTATACAGCGAGAAGGACTATAACAGTAAATATATACAGCCCACACAGTAGTACTGAGGGTTCAGTTTAACTCATTTCCATAGAACAGTTAATATACTGGAATTCCTTCAACTTACGTGGGCTGATGAGTCCAAGGTCAAGGAAGCAGACAGCACAGTCCTCCCTTGGGCAAGGGAAGTAGCTAGCAGCAGGGTGGGTCACCAATTGTCAGTAGCTCTGGGGCTTAGTGAAACAGGCCCTGATGGGATATCGAATGAAAGCAATACAAGGAAACAGGATCCACCAACCTCAAGCTCAAGCAATGTCCACACCAGCAGCATGGCGAAGCAGGTCTGGAAGGAGACTCAAGCTCTAGTGACAAGATCCATGGGTTGGCCCAGGCCACAAGTAGTGTAGCTCGCAGGTTGAGGCAGAGAACTAGCTGAAGCAGTAGCATGCTCCAGCACACTCTGATCACAGAAAGCAAGAAAGAGGGAGGCGGGCCTTGCAGAGCCATTTATCTCTTTACCCTCCAATCACACTGTGACCTGATGAATTCCACATGTTCCTATTGGCCAGGTTGGCTCAATAAACCTAACTATCAGAGTCACCATGAGGTTTGCTTGACTGAAATCTTAATGGAAGCAGAAGCAACTTCACAGCAACTAACAACAGCAACAAGAAGAATATTAATATGAACACAAACCCTAGATATGTTTTGTCTTACTTTGCTGTGGTCGTTGTTAGGGGCAATTCTGACTCAGCCATCCCATATACAACAGAATGAAGCACTGCTGGGTCTTGTGCCATCCTTACAGTTGTTGTTATGTTTGAGTCTAC
>NW_022104151.1:75310-76867 GCF_000313985.2 Echinops telfairi
TGTAAGTCCCTCTTCAGAATCACACAGTCACAAGCAATGATTCAGAATTCAGGAATAGTACAGGCCAATGGGTGCAATGTCATGTGAATCCAAGATCAATGGAAACATGGCAAGTCTCAGGCAGCTCTCAGGATGGACAGCAAGCAGGAGAGTCAAAGAGGAAAGAGGGAGAGGGAGCCCCCCAGGCCCTCCTTATGTAGGGTCACACCCACAAGGAGGCACCATCAGGCTGTGATCTGATTGACAGATTAGATATCACCTCTACATTTTTATATATCTTCAATTTGACACAAAATTATGTAACTACCACAATCAGCAAGTACATTAAGTCCTTCTTGCTTTCCACAAGTTTTATCATCTTGAAGGCTGTTAATAAACCGCCTCCAATCCTGATGAGCGTTCTTCTTTATATAGTCAAGAGTCTCAGATTATTTTCTCAGCATACAGATTGAATAAGTATGCTGAAAGGATACAACCATGACACCTACAACCATGCCATAAACCCAGCAGTACTTCCTTGTTCCCCGGTCCAGGTAGAGGTTTCACATCAGCACAACTAAGTGTTCTGGATTTCCCATTCTTTATCATTCATAATTCTTCCCATTCATAGTTTGTGATTATCCACATAGTTGAATGCCATTGTATTGTCAATAAAATACAAGTATACATCATTCTGACATTCACTGACTTAAGCAAAGATCCATCTGATGTCAACAACGATGTCCCTCATTCCCCAACTTCTGAATCTGGCTTGAATTTCTGGAAGCTTTCTACGAATGTACTTTTGGAAAAATAATTATCTTCAGCAAAATATTACTTACATATATTCCTAATGCTGTTCAATAATTTCCCCATTCTGTTTGGTCATCTTTTTGAAATAGGCACAGATACGGATCTCTACCAGTCAGCTAGTCCAGTAGCTGTCTTCTGGCACAGAAATACTTTCAGTGTTTTGTCAGCTTGCTGAAACATTTCAAATGGTATTCCATCAATTCCTAGGGTCTAGATTTTGGCTAATGCCTTCAGTGAAGCTTGGATTTCTTCCTTCAATACTATTGTTTCTTGATTAGATGTTACTTTTCAAAATAGGGGAATTTCAACTAATTATTTTTGGTACAGACAGGGCTTCTGTTACTAGTATTCAATGTGCCAAACCTATTTCTAAGATACTCTCAAAGTTCTGGTAGAATATACTCAATGTTGTATTTTTGGCTATTATGGCCTTTTTTCTTTTTTTCCAGCTCGATCCTGAAATAACATACTCAACAGACTGCCCCCTGGGTTTGTTTTGCTCATGATATTGAGCTTCTCCATTGTCTCTTGCCTCAAATGTAGTCAATTTTATCCCTGTGCCTTCTAACTGTCCAGGTCAACGTATAAAGTCACAATATATGTTGATGAAAGAAAATATTTGCAATTTAAAAGTTTTTGGTCTTGCAAATTTTATCAAGCGATCTCCAGTTTTGTTTCTATTACAAGGACAAATTTTCCAACTAGTGATCCTTCCTCGTAGTTTCCAACTTTCCAACTTTCCAACAATCATCAGTAATCATCATT
>NW_022104151.1:82310-83847 GCF_000313985.2 Echinops telfairi
TCTAACCGAAGTGGACATACAGACACAATCTGGAAGTATCGAAGAGTCGGTGTCATCTAGGAAAATCATCAAACAATGCAGGACAGGATCTTGATCTTTCTTCCCCCGTTAAACCTCATTTTGGGGTAGTCTGATCCACATAGTTTGTCAGAAGTTCCCTGACAAGATTTAGCAAGGTTGTGTCATCTGCATATCACAGGTTGTTAATAAGCCTTCCTCCAATCCTGATGCCACGTGCTTTTTCATATAAGCCAGATTCTCTGATGATTTGCCTCATCATTCAGAGTGAATACATACAGTGAGAGGATACAACCCTGTCACACGCCTTTCCTGATTTTGATCCATGCAGTATTCCCTTATTCCAATTACACAACTGCCTCTTGATCCATATATAAATTCCACATGAGTGCAATGAAGTGTTCTGGAATTCCCATTTTTATCAAGATTATCCACAGTTTGTTATGATCCATGCAGTTGAATGCATTGGCCTCATCAGTAAAACACAAGTAAACATCTTTCTCATGTAGACCAAAGAAATACAAAGCAGGGCATCAATAACATCTGCTTAGTCTGTGGTTCTGCATGTGGGGGATGCTTAGCAGAAGTTATTGACAATTAGAGACGTAACATATATCTATTTCAAATTATGCTTATTTATAAACAAACCCTGGTGTTCATGTTTGAACAAGTTTCCAGGGATTGTTTGGCCTGTGTTTTGGCCTTACCCATGGAGTTGTATTTTGGTGTATATTTATTGTTACAACTCTTATCTGGATCGACGATATAGCTGTGGCTGTCCTTCCAACTGCCTCACATTTCCTGATGGAAGAAAGTATGCGAGTCAAAGTCTTGTAACCCTCACTTCTAAGGAGCATTCTGGTGGTACTTCTTTCAAGATAGATTTGTTTCTTTATCTGGAGATACTTGGAACTTTTAATATTCTTTAAGAACACTGTCATCCAAACATCAATTATTTCCCCACCTTCTTTGTTTCTTATTGTCCAGATTTCACATAAATATGAGGTGATTGAAAATATCAAGGCTTGAGTGAGACACACCTTAGACCTCAAAGAGACTTCTTTGCTCTTAACACTTTAAAGCGGCCTTGTGCAGCAGACATATGCGATGCAATAAACCATTTTTTTTCACTGCTGCTTCAATAAGCCTTGTTTTAGTGGAAAATGGTTGTTATCACTGTCTTTTTTAATTATTAAAGGTTGGGATTTAATACATATACCATTTAATATTTCAATCATGTCAAGTAGAACTGTACAATTGCTACCACAATCAGTTTCCAAACATCCTTTTTTCTGCCTGGACCGCTTGACATTATCTCCCTTTTACCCCATCATTACCATTGTAACCCCTTCCCCCCAAGTCCCTTATTCTACTTTCTATCCCTTTAGGTTCATCAATCCTAGGTTTCACATAATGACAAAAAAAAACAAAAACAAGAGGGTGACTTCCATTGACATAACTCTTCTGAGATACACCCAAACAAACAAAGCAATACAAACCCAAAATACAGAAAATTTTG
>NW_022104151.1:85020-86946 GCF_000313985.2 Echinops telfairi
TCCTCAGGCTATAAGTGGGTCTGAGGCACAGTTCAATTCACCCAGTAGAGTTCCCTCATGGAGTCTCGCCAATGCAACCTTTGGAACATCCAGAATCCCAAAGATCCAGGTCAGTGTGCCAGCATTCCACAGCACCTGGCTTGGATTCCCAAGATACCCGCAGATGCCCTAGTTCAATGTTGCCTGCCCTCTGTATACCACTAAAGACACTCCCCACTTAAGGTCACCCAAAGCATCCTCAGTCACCCCTCACATGCACCCAAGTTCCCCAAATGTGACCAGTCCCTCTCCCATTGCCTTCCATTAGTAGCCCTTATCTCTGACAGGGCCACCACCCTCTTTCTGGGAAACTTCCCCAGCTCCACATGGCAACCACTCAAACGGTCCCATCCCGGGACTATTTGGTCCCAGCTGTCATGAGGCACCCTCGGGCCAAGTGAGTTACACTATACTTAACTGGAGTGGGTGATATGTGGTTCCTTGGCACTGGGCAGGCTCTTTACCAGGCTGTCCGGTTCCCCACCAGAAGACTGGATGCCCTATAAGCTTGAGCTTGTGCCCCTTCTGCTCCCTGATCCTACCGTAATGGACTCAGTATTTGTCCTTTGGTAGTTGACTAACTTCACTCAGATGAATGTCTTCCAGATTCCTCCATGACTTGAGATATTTGATGGTTTCAACAGGGATGCTTAGTATTCTATTGTGTGTATATGCCAGAGTTTTTTTAATCTACTCTTCTGTTGATGTGAATTTAGGCTGTTTCCAACGTCTTGCTATTGTGAACTATGTTGGATGAACATGGGAGAACAGATGTCTGTTTGTGACCTATTTCTTACTTCTTTGGGGTATATGCCCAGTAATCGCATTGCTGGAGCATATACTGTAGTACTTAAATTGCCATCTGTTTCAGGTATTGCCATATTGCCTTCCACAGTGGCTGTAGTATTTACAAGTCCAGCAGCAGTGGACAAGAGTTTCCAATCTCACCTTACCCTCTCCAATATTTGATATTCTCAGTTTGTTTTGTTTTTTAATTGGGCTACAGTTAGTGCATTAGGTGGTGTCTCCTTGTTTGGATTTGCATTTCCTGGATGGCTTGTGAATGGGAGCATTTCTCCATGTGCTTATTAGTCATTAGAGTGTCATTCTTTGTGAATCATCTGCTCAGGTCTTTTGCCCACCTCTCAGAAAACTATTAGTTTTTTTCTTGTTGTAGGCTCGTAAAATTCTGTAGATTTCAGTAATTAGTCCTTTGTTATGTCATTACTAAATATTTTTTTCTCAGTCTGTGGATCTCCTTTTACTCTTTTAATGAAGTCTTTCGATCTACACAAGTGTTTTATTTTTAATAGGTAAAACGGATTTATTTTATTTTCCATGAAGCGTATTTCCTTTGTTATTTTTGATTTCCCGTGTATTCCCTTCACTAGGGCTCCTAGCATTGTCCCAATTATCTCCTTGCTGATCCTGATAGCTTTGGGTTTTACATTTAGGTCTTTGATCCACCTTGAGTTTGTTTTTGTATACGGAGAGAGATATGGATCTTGTTTCATTCTTCCGCACATGGATATCCAGTTTTTCCAACACCATCTGCTTCCCATTTAATGTTTTTGGGGCCTTTATCAGAAATCAGTTGTCTGTATGTGGATGTTTTTATTTCTGAGTTTTCTGGCCTGACCCATTGGTCCGAGTATCTAACAGTATACTAGTATCAGGCTGTGTAGCAAAACTACAGTTATGAAGTAGCAAAGAAAATCATTTTATGATTGGGGGTCACCACAACATGAGGGACTGTGTGAAAGGGTTGCGGCATTAGGAAGGTTGAGAACCACTGCTTTAGGTAGTATTGATATTTTCACAATGTTGAGGCTTCCGATCCATGTACACAGAATACTCATATGATTCTATTTGTGTAAATCCTTGTTG
>NW_022104151.1:88362-89773 GCF_000313985.2 Echinops telfairi
AGGACAGATGAACCCCTCAGGACCAGCAGTGACAGTGGCGATACCGGGAGGGAAGGAGGGAGGGGTAGAAAGGGGGAATCAATCACAAGGATCTACATATAACCTCCTCTCTGGGGGATGGGCAACAGAAGGGTGGCTGAAGGGAGACGCCGGGCAGTGTAAGATAAGATATTATAATGATTTATAAATTATTAAGGGTTCATGAGGGAGGGGGGAGGAGGGAAGGAGGGGGAGGGGGAAAAGGAAAATGAGCTGATTCCAGGAATCCAAGAGGAAAGTGAATTTTGAGAATGATGAGGGCAACAAATGTATAAGTGTGCTTTACACAATTGATGTATGTATTGGGATGAATTGTAAAATGATTTTTTAAAAATAAATGAATATAATTATTTTTAAAAAAAGAAGTGTGGATAAGGGACATCCTTGTCGGATTCTCTTATTCAGTGGAAATGTTTTCAGCTTTTCTCCATCGAGTGTAATATTGGCTACTGTTTTTTTGTATATGGCTTTTATTGTATTGAGGGTTTTCCCTTATAACCTTCTTTCCCTTCTTGAGTCTTTATTATGAATGGGTGTTTGGATGTTATCAAATGTTTTTCTGCATCAATCGATATAACCATATGGATCTTGTCCTTTTTCTGGTTGCTGTGGTGGATCATGTTTATTGCTTTTCAAATGTTGAACCATCCCTGCATCCCTGGTATGAATACCACTTGGTCATGATGTATTATTTCTTTTCTTTTGCTGTTGGAACTATCATGCTATTGACTCTGTTCTAACTGCTGGTGGTGCTGTGTTAACGTGCTGATTATAATTCTCTCATCCTTTATCATGTGTGCATTTGCTGCTATAAAGTGACCTCTGATAACTGCCTTCATTGGTTTCTAGGAACTTCCTAATTTACTCTTTAATTTGGGCTAATACCCATTCTTTTATGAGAAGTGTGTTATTGAGTCTCCAAGTGTTTGTCTTTGGGTTTTTGTTTCTTGTTGTTCTTTAAATTGTTGATTCCTAGCTTTATGGTGCTGTGATCAGAGATGGTTTGGATGATCTCTGTATTCCTTACTTCGTGACCAGGACCTCCAGGCCTAAAGCACATAGGTTTGCTGGCATAAGAAGCAAAATTGCTGCAAGTGGATCACTAGGACTAATAGTGAGTGGTGACACTCCAGCTTCCACCCCTTAATTCCTGGACCCATGAATTCTGGCTATCCGACCACAGGCAGCAAAGAGCAAAGCAGGTAAGTCACCAATAGTTAGCCAGATGAAAGGGACCGCGAGTCCCCTGCTCAAGAGATGTATATTCCAATAGTGTGGCAAAGGAGGTCTTGAAGGAGCCTCAAATTACAGTGACACAGTCCACGGGTTAGGTGTCCTACAGGTAGTGTAGCTTGCAAATTGAGGCACAGAA
>NW_022104151.1:90369-94154 GCF_000313985.2 Echinops telfairi
CACATGGAAGAAGCACAACAGCCTGTGTGATCATGAGGTGCTGAAGGGATCAGTTTTCAGGCATCAGAGAACAAAAAATCAAATAACTGTAAATGAGGGGGGTTGAGGATTGGGGACCCAAGACCCATCTGTAGGCAACTGGACATCCTCTTACAGAAGGGTCACAGGAAGGAGACGAGCCAGACAATGTGCAGTGTAGCAATGATGAAACATACAACTTTCCTCTAATTCCTAAATGCTTTGCCCTCACCCCACTATCATGATCCCAATTCTACCTTACAAATTTGGCTAGACCTGAGGATGTACACATGTACAGATAAGGACTGGAAACACACGGAATCCAGGACAGATGATCCCTACAGGACCAGTGCTGGGAGTGGTGATACTGGGTGGGTGGGCTGGAAAGGGGGAACCGATTACAAGGATCTGCATATAACCTCCTCCCTGGGGGAATGGACAACAGAAAAGTGGGTGAAGGGAGACGTCAAACAGTGTAAGATATGACAAAGTAATAATAATTTATAAATTATCAAGGGTTCATGAAATAGGGGGGAGCGGAGAGGGAGGGGAAAAAATGAGGAGCTGATACCAGGGGCTCAAGTAGAAAGGAAATGTTTTGAGAATGATGATGGCAACAAATGTACAAATTCGGCTGACATAATGGTGATAAGAGTTTGTGTTAAGAGTTGTATGATTCCCCAAATAAAATGGTTAAATTTAAAAAAGAAGAAGAAAGTCGAGGCTCACCGAGCCATTTCTCTCTCTGCCCTTCAATTAATCCCACATGTGTTCATTGGCCATGTTGGCACAATAAACGTTAACTATCTCAATGTGTTATGAACTTGAGGGTATTAAGAGTGAAGAGGTGAAGGTTAATCTGTTGATCAGGACACGGCTTGATGCTTTCATTTGGAGGTGCGACAGAGATAAATAGCTCACTGGAGGCTAGACCCACTCTCGCTCTCTGCCTTCCCTTTCCTGCTGTTGAGAGACGCAGAGTGCAGAAGGAGGCACACGGAGACCGAAGCCAGCATTGAGATGCTTCCACTACCAGTGGATACGCACACTTTCTACCCACCTGTGATCTTCCCGAATTCTACACCACTGTATGTGCTGCGTGAGTCTGAAGAGAATTTATGGTCTGGCATCGGACCTATGGGCTAATAACATACTTATGGACTTGATCTGGACTGGACTGGTATGTTTTCTCAATATACAATTGCTCTTTGATATAAACCTCTCTCTTACACACATATGAGCGTCTCTAGATTTGTTTCTCTAGTCAAGCTGAACTAGCACAATGTATTTCAAGGGTCTTTGTTTACTATGTTTACTCTATTTATGAGTTCTTAGTCTGTTAATTCTTTGAGCATTATGTAATGCCCATTCTTATCTCTCCTGAGAGAGGCCTATTTTGTCAGAGCTTAGTATTGCTACCCTTGCTTTTTTTTTAAATTGCCATTAGCTTTGTAAAATTTTCACAATCTTTGATTTTCGTTCTATTTTTGTCTGTGAGTTTGAGATGTGTCTCTTGAAGGCAGCATATTGATGGATTTTGTTTTCTAATCTAGTCTGCCACTACTTCTCTGAATAGTTGCATTTCAACCATTAACACTCATTGTAGTAAACTCTAAATGTAGAGTTTGTCATCTCGTACTATTTCTGTTTGATATTTTCCTTTCTTACTTTTTCATAGGGTTGTGTGTGTGAGAGGAGTTTTTCTTGTCTGTGTTTCTCCGTTGGATCTGTAATGTTTTGGGTACTGTTTTCAGTGTCTTGGTTTCTGGGTGTTGTTACAGCCTGTGGTGGTCTCATGTTTGTGTGCTGCATTGTTGGTTTTCTGCCCATAAAAAAACTGGACATTATTTTTTGTAATGCAGGTTCTGTTTTTATGAATTCTCTAAATGTTTTCTTATTTGAGAAAAATTTTATTTCTCCTTCAAATTTGATGGAGAGTTTTGCTGGATAAATGATGTTGATTGCAGTTGTTATCTTTCAAAATTCAAAATATGTTGCTCCATTTTCTTCCTTCCTGCATGGTCCCTGTGGAGTGGTCTGAGATTATTCTAATTTGTTTACTTCTATATGTGACTGATTTTTCTCTCTAGCTGCTCTCATGATTCTCTCCTATTCCTTGAAATTGGATAATTTGACTAATATATGGCTTTGTTTGTTTTGGGGGGCTTAATCTAATTATTTTTCTCTCTGCTTCCAGAATGGTGATCATCTCCTCCTCTGTGATACTGGGGACATTTTCTCCCAAGAATTACTTTACTATTTTAACTGTACGCTTATTTGTTTTCTTCATGTTCAGGCACCTCAACAATGCAAATATATTTTGCTTCAAGCAATCCCACGTCATCCTCATGCTTTCTTCAGGTTTTTTTTTTTACTTTTTTGTTTGATTGTTTCTCTCATTTGCTGAATTCTGCTTGGCTATGTTTGAGATCACTGATTCGGTTTTCCATTTCTTCCGTTCTATTGGGAGGATCATTCACTTTTTTCTTTATTTCTGCTACATCATTCCTTAACTCTTGGCTTTTCCTTCTAGGATTTCTGTTAGGGTTTAAGTATCTCTATTTTTTCATCAGTTTTCAGGATAGATCCCTAATTTCTTGTACAGCCCTAAACGGCATGCTTATGTATTGTTTATCTGGAAATTCAAGGACTGTTTCTTCTGTACAGACCGTCAGGTTTGGGTCATCTTCAGTAATTTACTTTTGTTTCTCTAAGCTTTTTACAGCAGGTGTCGGTGAGGGCTGCTGTTTGTGTCGCATCTTGGTTGAGTTAAATGTGAGGAGTAGTCTTCTGGGATGGATAGTAGAGCAGGGATTGGCTCTTTAGGTTAGGGGAGGATCATAGAGGTGGTGAAATGTATTATGTGTAGATTAGGAGGAATTGTTATTTGGATTAATAGGAGGATAAGGGTGTAGGTGCTCAGGAGTAGGTTTTAATGGTGGCATCAATCATAGGAAGCTTTCCCATTAAGTGTAGTAATTTTTAATGAGTTGATGAAGAGGGTTATGGAAAATCCAATTTTACTTGGTACATTAAAGGAGAGTGTGTGTTACTGAGGTGGATGGAACAGGTTCCAGAAGTTATCATGCTTGGGGTAAGTCAAGGTGTGCTAGTCTGAGTAGACTAGAGAAACAAATTCATAGACACTCATATGTGTATAAGAAAGAACTTCATATAAAAGAGTTATTGTCTATTAAGAAAATATCATAGCCCAATCCAGATCAAGTCCATAAATCTAATATTAGCCCATATACCCTATACCAGTCTGTAAATTCCTCTTCAGACTCACACAACACATGCAATGAGACTTAGTGCAGGCCAGTGAGTGGGAAGTCTTATGGGTCCAGTGTTGGTGGAAGCATCTTAATTCTGGCATGGGTCTCCACATGGCCCCTCCAGCTCCAAGGCTCTGGCTGCCATCAGCAAAGCTCCATGTGGCTTATGAACAGGAATGTGTCTCACAGAGATGAAGCAGAGAGAGAGGGTCCCACCTCCAGGGAGGAATACATGAGTTCCCAGAATCATCAGGAGAAGGCCATGCCCACACAGAGGCCTCATTGGATATGACCTGATTGACAGGCTAGACTCCACCCCTTTGCAAGTTGACGGATGATGTGATTGCCACAAAGGGGTATATTAAAGTTACCAGAGTCCCTTGTCAATCCTGTATATTATTCTGGGAGACTGCACTCCTTCCATTAGTGTGTTTATAACAGTGGGTTCCTGCACAACTCTGAACTATTTACTACTATGTGTGGTCCTAGTGT
>NW_022104151.1:95320-98190 GCF_000313985.2 Echinops telfairi
CCTGGATTCCCTGGATTTTCAGTTCCTATCTGTACCAGTGTACATCCTCTGGTCTAGCCAGACTTGCAAGGTAGAATTCGAGTCATGGCATCATTTTCTGACAGGATTCCTCCTTAGATAGGTTTTGACTTCGCAGTTTTTAGTGAATAGCCATTCAAGCTCCCTTTTCTGTATACATACAAAAATGTTCCATGGTAATGAAAAGTATTGAATATACCATGAACTTTCAGAAGAATGAACCAATCTGTCTTGGAAAAAGTTCATCCGTACTCCTTATCATCAAGGATGCCCAGACTTCCTTACAATTATTTTGAATCATGTAATCAGGTGTGTCCAGCCCCTAAAGAAGTACATTATGCTTAGCAATTAAATAATCAATGAAAAGGAGGAAGATACTTAATGCAATGACTTTTTGCTATATTTGAGACCTTTGTAATAATGGGCTCAGATGTAGCAATAATTGTGAGAATGGTGCACGATAGGGCAGCTTTTCATTCTGTTATACATGGTGTCCTTGGGGATGGGAATAATTTTAGAGCACTTAACAACAGTTTATAATGATAAGAACAAATTTGCATATCTATTTATGACTATATCATATTACTATTATAAACACATAGATGCATATAACTCACTGCTATTAAGTGAACTCCAACCCATAACAAGACTGTAGGACAAAGTAAAACTGTCCCATAGGGATTCCATTTTTTACGGAAGACTGCTAAAATATCGTTTAGTGTAAACAAGGAATATCCTCCAGGTTCACATTTGAATTTAAGATTCCACAACTATGTGAATCAACTCTTTAATGATATGTGAGTTTTGTGTGACTTTGTAGCAAATTGCAAAACCCTGGACATGGGAAAATATACTAAGGGGAGGAATAGTGGTTGATATCAGGGATAATGGAGTGGTAGTTACATAATCTGGTATCAATTGGGGACTTGAAAAGATTAAGGGTGAAGGGGTGGAGTTGAGTCTGCCAATCGGGTCATAGCCAATGAGACCTCTGTGTGGGCATGGCCTCCTGAGGATTCTGGGAACTTTATTTCCTCCTTGGAGGCAGGAGACACTCTCTCTTGGCTCACTCGTTGAGAGACGCTCTACTGGAGAAGCCACATGGAGACCCCTGCCAGCGCTGAGATGCTTACATTGTCACTGGATCCACAAGACTTTCCACCCACTGGCCTGTGATCAACTTGCATTCAGCATCATTGTATGTGTTTCATGAGTCTGAAGAGAACTATATAGATTGGTATCGGACATATGGGCTAATATCGGACTTATGGATTTGATATGGATCGGGCTGGGATGTTTTCTCAAAATTCAATTGCTTTTGTATATAAAGATCTTTCCTATACACAAATGCATATCTATGAATTTGTTTCTCTAGTGAAGTGAGCTAACACATGGAGTGATATAACATTTTGGAAGAGTTAGACTTTTGGAACATTTTAATCTCCATTTCACTGGGACCAGATTTGTACGAATCTTACTAAAAGAAATATTTGCAGTGGTGAACAGTTTCCATGCTTACTCTATCTCCCTGGGTCAGGTCCTAACAGAGGAATTTGCGTGTCAAGGTAGACAATAACAGGGAAGCTGTGTTTCTGGTGCAGAAGTAACCGATGCTGACAGCAGTGAACATATCACTAAGGTTTACTAGAGCTACTCAAGCTGCATCATCCAAAGTTTGTAGCACAGGGTCAGTGGCTGTGTTTTCATCATGATGCGTTGCATTCTAGCATTGGTCATGGAAATGCAGATGAAGACACTCACTTCTGCGCAATTCAGTACTTCTTTCAGCTAAATGTTTTTTTACCTAATTCGCTAGCGTCAGCTTTTGTTATCTGTAGCTAAGAACTCCAGAAGATGCAGAAACTGGGAAAAGAAGTTGTTACAATAACATCCCAGGGAAATAGAGACATTTGCGATTGGTATTCTGGTTCGGCTGCATGCTGCTCAGGTCATCAAGATAGCCTGCTGTTTGGAGCACAGTGGCTGACAGCTTCCCGTTGTTCTCTTGAATGCTGAGATCACAATTCCCTGAGTTGGTGCCCGCTAATTCCTGAGCATGCCAGTGGTATAGAGTCAATCCATCCCTGTGCCAACCAAGAATTACTCTGGCAAACAACTTTTGTTCTGGGACTTCCCATCAGCTAAAGAAATTGTATCAGAACTAACATGTGGATTGAGGATTTTCTTATCCAATTCTTCCTTCTCTCTCACCTGTTGCACTTCCTACAAAGTTGGAAGGCTCTCCTGTTTATACCGCTCCACACTTCTTTATCCTTCACAGGATTTTCTGTCAAGTCTCTGCTAAGAATTATTTGTGCCCCCACTAAAAATGTGCTGGAATCCTAATCACTATGCCTCTGGAAATAAATCCATTTGGGAATAGCGTTTTCCTTGTGTTGAGACCAAATACATATGGGACATGTCTGAAATATAATCATTTTGACACAGAAAATATTGGAAGATTAGAGACTGAGATGAGCAAGCAAAAATAAGGGAAAGATGGATGCCATATGGAGGTATCTAGAAACAAAAGTTGAGAAGAGTCAAAGATTTTTTTTCCTCACAGGATAGACAACAAGTAAGCCTTCCCTCAACCTAGTGCCCTGAGTTGAGATTTATAGGTGGTGTAGTGGTTACTCATTGGGCTGCTAATTGTAAGGTCAGCAGTTCAAAGCCACCAGCCACTCAGTGAGAGAAAGATGAAGCTTTCTACCCTCATAAAGCGTTGTGGACTAAGAAACCCATAAAAGGCTGGTCTATAGGGTTGCTATGAATTGGAATTGTCTTGATGGCAAGGAGTAAACTCTGAAAAGGAACTCTGGTGTCATAGTGGGTTACTCATTGGGATGCTA
>NW_022104151.1:99560-101421 GCF_000313985.2 Echinops telfairi
CCCATAATTTAGTTTGTTTTCTGCTATTTGTATGTTTTCCCTCATTTTTGATAAGCATACATGCCATATTTTAGGGTCCCTAAGTTTGTCCCTATTTTGCATTGATGATCATTACAGATCTAGGTTTTACATTTAGGAATCTGATTCATCTTGAATTTATTTTTTATGATGGTGTGAGATATGGATTATGTTAATTCCTCTGCAAAATATATATTCAGTTTTGCCATTGCCATTTTTAAAAGAGACAATTTCTTCTTTATTGAATATGTTTCAACCCATTGGTAAAGACAAGTTTTCTGTAAGTGAATGGATGTACTTTAGGTTCTAAATTCAGTTCTACTGGTCTGTGTAGCTATCTCTGAATGACTACCAGGCTACCTTTAACCATGCTGTGTAGTAGGTTTCTAGACTGGGAAGTGAGAAGACTTCTATTTTGTTCTTCGTCAGTAGTGTTTGATTATCGGGGGTCTCTTTCATTTCCATATAAAGTTGGTGATTAGTTTTTCCACCTCTTTAAAGAATGGTGATGGATTAGGATTGCACTATCAGCAGTATTGACATTTTAACAATGCTAAGTCTTCCTACTTCTCCTCTTTTGTTTTCTTATAGAAAAGTTTTGTAGTTTTCTTTGTATAGGTATTTGATTTCTATGGTTAGATTTATTCTTAAGCATTTAATATTTTGGCTTTTGTAAATGATATTGTTTCCTGATTTCCTTTTCAGAGATCTCTTTGATAACAAAGAAATCCAACTGATATTTGTACATTAATCTTGTACTCTGTCACTTTTCTGAATCTTTCAAATATTTCCACATATTTTCTTTCCGAGTTTTTAAAAAAATATATATGTATAAAATCACATCATAAGTAAATAGAATTTTATTTCTTTTTTTCCAAATTGTGTACTTTTAATTTCCCTTTGTTACCTATTACTGCTGGCAAAGACTTTCAGCAGAATACTGAATAAGAGTGGTAATAAAAGACATCCCAGTGGTGTAGTGGTTATGAATTGCAAGATCAGCCATTTGAAACCATTAGCTGCTCTGCAAGAGAAAGAGGAGGCTTTCTACTCCAGTAAATAGTTAAGCTTGGAAAGTCACAGAGACAGTTCTACCCTGTTCTATATTGTCGGTATTAGTTGGAATCATCTTAATGACAGTGAGTTTGGTTTGATTTTTGTTTTATGGATCCTGGTGGTATAGTAGGCTATGCACTGAGCTGCTAATTGAAATCTCAGCAGTTTGAACCCCCTGGCACTTTGAGGGAGAAAGGTGAGGCTGTCTACTCCTGTAAAGATGGCAACTCAAAGGAGGCAGTTTTACTCTGTCCTATAGGGTGGCTATGAGTCAGAATTGACTTAATGGCAGGGCATTTGCTGTTTTGGTTTGTCTAATTTGCATCTGCAAGTGGAATGCTTCCAAATTCTTTCCATTGAGGAAAATGATGGGCACAGGCCTGGAACTATTTATAGGCTCTCTCTCTTGTTTTTCTATGTCTATTGATATTCCTAATGAAGGTCAAAAATGATAGTGGGACATGAGGAAAGTGGAAGGAAATAGAGGAAAGGATTTTTTGGCAAAAGAATTTTATATAGGTATAAATGTATGCATGTATATACATAAATATATTAATACATAACAATAGAGATATAGGGCTATGTACATATATGTATATGTTAAATATTATGGTAGCAGACAAACATTGGCCCTCCCTCAATGCAAGCACTCTTTGTTCTAATAACCTGGCATCCTGTGTTGCTCACCAACCTGACACGATCACTGAAGACAAAATGGTTTCATAAGCAAATGTGAAGAAAGTTGGCAATGTCTGGCGAATAGAAGATATAGCATCTGGGGTCTTAA
>NW_022104151.1:102293-103994 GCF_000313985.2 Echinops telfairi
AAGGTGGGGGGAGAAGAGAGAGAAAGCAGGAACTGATCGCAATAATCAACGTATAACTCCCCCGCCCCCAGACGAACAGCAGAAATGTGGGTGTGGGAAAAGGGAAACAGCAGCTGGTGTAAGATATGAAAATAACAATAATTTATAATTTATGAAGATTTCACAAGGGTGGGAATGTGGAGGAGAGAAGGAAAAAAGAGGAGCTGATACCAAGGAGTCAAGCTGAAAGAAAATACTTTGAAAATGATTATGGCAATTTATGCACAAATGTGCTTAATACAATTGATGTATAAATTGTTATAAGAGCTATAAAAGTCTCCAATAATGTGTTTTTTTAATTGAATAATGTTTGCCATTGGTTTTGTATAATGTACTTAATTATGTTGAGTAACTTCCCTTGTATTCTTATTCTGCTGAGTATTTTTATTAGGAATGGGTATTAGATTTTTTCAAAGACTTTTCTGAATCAATAAAATTAGCATGTGGTTCTTTTCCTTTGTTTTATTTATATGATGGATTACATTGATTGTCTTTTCCATGTTGAGCCATCCTTGCATATCTGGCATGAATTCCACTTAGTCAATGTGTATTATTATTCTTTTAACATAGTGTTGGATTCTGTGGGCTAGGATTTTCTTTTTGAGCATTTTTGTATTTTCATGAGGGATATTGGTCTATAGTTCTATTTTTTTAGTGATATCTTTGCCTGGTTTTGATAACAGAGTTGTGCTCACTTCATTAAATGAATTCAAGAGTTATCCATTCTTTTCTGAAGTCTGAAATAATTTAAGTAGAATTGGTTTCAACTCTTCAATGAATGTTACATAGAGTTCACTAGTGAAGCCATCTGAACTTTATTTTTGCAGGGGTTGGAAGTTTTTTAATGGCCTGATAATTTTCTTTTTTTGTTATGGTCTCATTGGGTTTTCTACTTCAGTCCATGTTAATTGAGGTAGGTATTATATTTTTAGATGTTATTTATTTTTTTCTAGTTTCTAAAATTTAATGGAATGCAGTTTTTCTTAACATTGTTTTGATCATTTTTATCACTATTAGTTCCATTTTAATGTCACCCATTTAATTTCTTATTTCTTTTATTTGCACCTTCTTTTCATTTGATAGATTTACCAGTGTTTTTTCAATTTTGTTATTTTCAAAGAATTAAATTCTTGACTTGTAGATTCTTTTCAGTATTTTTCTGCTTTCTGTTTGAAAATGTTTTATCGTATCTTGATGTGTTTATTTTGAGGCTTGCTTTGTGGCCTAAAATATGATCTATTCTGGAGAATGTTTCATGTGTCTGGAAAAGAATATATTATGCTGTTATTAGATGGAATGTTTGTGTATACCTGTGATTTTCTCATGTTAGGTCATTGTGTTTTCAGTCCTTCTTTGTCTTTGTTGAGATTCTTCTAGCTATATAGCTCACAGAAAATGCTGTATTAAAGTCTCCTACTATTATTGAAAAATTCTCTATTTCTCTCATTAATTTTGTAAGAGTTTGATTAATATATTTTGAGAATCTTTCTTTCAGTGCATTGATATTTGTTATGGTTATGGTCCTTTTTTCAGTCGACCCTTTAATCAGCATATAATACCCTTTTCTGTCTCATATGTCAGATTTTGACACAGTCCATTTTATCAGAAATTAATATTGCCACTCCTGCTCTTTTTTCTGATTGCTGTTGGTAAGTTTAGTTT
>NW_022104151.1:105188-106334 GCF_000313985.2 Echinops telfairi
ATAGGATATTTCAATTTATTGGTGACTCTTGGCATGTGATCTATACTTGGCCAGTTGACATCCCTATAGACATAACCTCAATTTGTTCTGGGTGCAAGTATCTCTTACTTGGTTCATGACAGAAATTTCTTCCCTGGCTTTTTGAATGTTGATGGGGGTCTTTTCCTTCTTATGCATTATGTGTTTTTTTGTCTTTATACTACTTTGATTTTATCCTTACCACATTAACGCAATTTTGTTTTTTATTGTTTTCTGTTGGTTTTCCCAGCTGTGAATCACAGGAGGAGTGGATGAATAATGACAGTAATAATACAAGGGGATGTAGGGGACATGGGTGGGGGTGAGAGATAGAGAGATAAAGGGGATTTCGTGAGTAAATAATGAAGGTAGAGGTGGGGAGAGAGCACTAGAATGGATTGTTATTGCACAACTCATTTTAAAAGTGATTTAACCATGGGAGGGGCTGCTAGAAAATTGATGTGGTAATGATTGTACAATTGTCCTTGATATGATTGAACTATTGAATTGTATGATGTGTAAATTATGTGCCAGTAAAACTGTTGGGGAAAAATGGAATAGAAAAAATACACACACACAACAATCCATTGTCTCTTGAAATCTACTTGATTTTCTCTGTTTTAAAAGTTCCTCTAAAATCATAACTTAGCGTTATTTATTCTCTGTAGTAGGTAGTTTTTTATTTTATTTTTCACAGCTTGCTTTCAGAATCCTTTTCTTGGTTTGGGAAAGATTGATTGATATATCTTTTGGGGGGAGGGACTCTAACCTATTTGTGGCTCATTCAATGTCTTAAATGTGTATCTTTTCATATTTCGTGATGTTAGTTTGGATTGTTTTATTTCATCGACACATTGACTTTTATTCTGTGCTTTTTCTTGTTCTTTCCTGTTTTAAAATTCTGATTAAACAAATATTCTTTTTATGGTGTCCCACATAATTGTTAAGCTTTCTTCACATTTCCTTTGATTGATCCACTAGCAGATTTGTCTTCAAGCTCACTAATTAGGTCTATCATTGATTCAATCCTTCTCCTTTGCCCTTCCAGTGCATTATTTATTTCTGAAATCTTGTTAATCTTTTACATTTCTAGTTACTTTTCATTATTTCTGATCTTAATTTATTTTG
>NW_022104151.1:127216-128575 GCF_000313985.2 Echinops telfairi
TCTCAAAACCAAGTTCACTGTTACTGAGTCAATTCGGACTCATAGTGAACCTATAGGACAGAGTAGAACTGTCAGTTTCTGATATATTCACATGTTGCCCTTGTTTCTGGTGCTGTTGTTATTGTTAGGTGCCATCTAGTCAGTTCCAACTCACAGCAATCCTATACAGAACATAGCAAAGCACCGCTCAACCCTGGCCCAGCCTCACAATTGTTCATTGGTTTAAGCCCATGGTTGCACCAGAGTGTCAATCCATCTCTGTCAGAGCCTTCCTCTTTTTCACTGCCTCTCTACTTTTACTAAGCATGATTGCCTTCTCCGGGGACCAGTCTCTCCTGACAACATGTCCAAGATACAGGAGATGAAGTCTCGACATCCTTACCTCAAAGGAGGATTCTGGCTGTACTTCTTCCAAGACAAAACTGCCTGTTCTTTTGGCAGTCCACGGTGCTTCCAAAATTCTTCACCTGCATCATAATTCAAATGCATCAATTCTTCTTCAGTCTTATTTATTCAATGTCCAATCTTCATATGCATATGAGGCCATTGAAAATACCATGGTTTCGCTCAGGCATGTCTTAATTCTCAAAGTAGCCACCATGTTATTCAACACTTTAAAGAGGTCATTTATGCAGCAGATTTACCCAATGTAACATGCCTTTTATCTCTTGACCGCTGCTTCCATGAGCATTGATTGTGGATCCAAGCAAGCTGATATCTTTGGCAACTTCTATCTTTTCTCCATTTATCATGAAATTACACATTGGTGCAATTGGGTGTATTTTGGTGTTCTTTACATTGAGTTGAAATCCATACTGCAATTCTTGATCTTGATCAGCAAATGCTTCAAGTCCTCCTCACTTTCAGTAAGCAAGATTGTCATCTGCATAAAATAGGTTATTAATAAGCCTTCATTAAATCCTTTCTTCTTCATATAATCAAGCTTCTTTGATGATTTGTTCAGCATACAGTTTGAAGAAGTATGGTGAGAGATTGCAACCTTGACGAGCACCTTTCTTGATTTTACCATACAGTAGTCCCTTGTTCTGCTCATCACACAACTGTCTCTTGATCCATATACATATTCTGCATAAACACAATTAGGTGTTCTGCAATTCCCATTTTTCTCAAGGCTATCCATAGTTTGTTATGATCCACACAATCGAATGTCTTTGCATAGTCAATAAAACTGACCACATCTGTGGGAAAAATCAATGGAATGGAGACACTCACTATTGCTAAACTGAAACCAAGGTTGACTGTGGAATAAGCCATTATCGCTAATATGTAAGTTCTGGTTGAAGCTGAAGCAAATTAAAATAAGTACACAAGAGCCCAAATGCAACTTTGAGTATATCA
>NW_022104151.1:129268-131117 GCF_000313985.2 Echinops telfairi
ACCCACAAACCTTGAGATGCATTTGGCACCATTTCGTCTGTTTTGTGAGATGGAGGAAAACTTTGTGGATTGGTGGCAGACCTATGGTATAATGTTGAACTTGTGTATTTGGGTAGCTCTTGGTAGGGAAGTTTTCTTGATATGCACTTAACCTTTATATAAAACTCTCTCTTATTCATTAAAAAAAAGAAAGGAAAAAAAAAGAAATACACACATAGGTTTTCAAAACTATAAAGAAAAGGAAAGTGATGACTACCAGAAAAGTCAGGATTATGGGTTTATTGAGGGTAAAGGGCAACTGGGCAGGTAGGGAAAGTGAGGGTCATAGATGGATCTTCTAGGGCAATGGTAGTACTTTATATTTTAATGTCGAAAGAAGATTATATATATATATAATACCTACTACCGCTGCTATCTTATTGAGAATTATATTCATATAAAAATAAAATTAGAATAAGTAGAGCTTCTCGACATTTATCTGCATGTATGTATACTACAGAAAGAGCAGTCTGAAAGCAATTTATTATCGTAATCAAACAAGTTTCTGATCAGGACTCCTGGTGGTGAAGTGGGTTAGAGGTCACCAATTTGAAACCACTAGCCACCCCAGTGGAGAAGGATGAGGCTTCTACTGCATCAAGAGTTACAGTTTCAGAAACCCACAGATACTGTTCTACCTTGTCCAATAGGACCGCTATGAATTTGAGTTTTGAATTTCTGTTAATGACTACATTGTTATGGTTTTTGTGTTAGAAGATCAGACATAACCTAATGTAAGATAAAATGTTCTCAAAATCAGAAGGATGTGTTTTAATTCTTATCTTACTTAAACTGTCAGAGGCTTCATTTGTATACAAAAGGTATGCACATACCTGTTTATTTAGTGGTAGTATGCAATATAATAAGAGTAGGTTAGATGTAGGAAGCAAGTTAAAATGATCTAGTTTAATGTATTCCTTTTAAAACCTAAGGAACTGAAATTTAGAGAGAAAACACAATGATGACTATAATAGCGCATCTATAATTCAATTCTCTTGAAGTAATCACCCAGAAAGTAGGAAAAATAAATAAATGGACAATTTGAGAGGAAAAAATGGCCAACCAGTCTAGGCAAGTGCGTTACATGAATAATGGAATTATGGAAATACAATAAAGAAAAATATAGAAGAAGAAATGGCACCAACTCAAGGGAATAAGTTTCCAAATTGAAAAGGTCCACCAAGGGCTGAGCATAACAGATGAAATGTATCTTGCTATGAATTTATTGTTTCAAAATTTTAAAATATTGGCCATGTAAAGGAGTTTCTTCAAGTTTCCAGAGAGGAGGAAAATAGATTATATTGATTAATTATAACTTATAATGGCTTCACGCATTCCTTTAGCAACACTGAATCTAGAAAAAAAATAGTGGTAGATTTCAAATGCTCAAAGAAAAACAATGCCCAAAGTAGAATCCCATACCCAATTAAACTATCAATGAAATGTGAAGGTAGAATAATAACATAAGTGGGGATAATATGTAAAGTAAAGCATTCACATCACTAGCCTAGTTGTTATCGCTAGGGTTTGGAGGGAGATGGATGCAATTTTGGAGGACTACAGAGGACCGTTTCTTTACCTGAATAATGGGTACAGGTCTCTTCCATTTTATTCTTCAATAAAGTATAAATAAACACTTAAAGGTAAAATTGAAAAATGATTGTTAATGGAAGATTTGAATGGCAGTGAAGTTAATGGAGCTAATGTATAAATGACATTTTCATGTCTAATTTTAATAAAATTTTGAACATACTATCAATAATTTTAAATTAAAAATTGAAAAAGCAATCCTTTAAAATTTGGGAGATAT
>NW_022104151.1:132727-134035 GCF_000313985.2 Echinops telfairi
CAGTTTGAGATTCCGAACAGAGCATTTGCATTTGAAAAAAAACACATTTATAAAGGATGTTTTAATGTTGGAGCTCTCTGAGTTTGGGTTATGAAATATCACTGGAGAAGATATTTTTTGAGAAGGATGTGTCATTTTAAAACAGCATTTATGCAAAAAACTACAATTTCACAATTTTAGTTGTGGATTTTGTTGCCTTAAGCAAAAGAGAAAAAGCAAAAGAGTATTTTTATCAGTGTATTTATTTCTTTTACCAAAAGAGATCCAAGTTCTGGCTATAACTCTAATCCCAAGGCCATTCTTTGGAAATCTTTGAAGTATGTGTTTACCTCTCTTCCACCTTTTAAGATTCCTTGGGCTTATGAGAAATGAGTGCTCTAAATTTCCTTTAAAGTACAGATTTTCAACCTTTCAACCACCAAGGACCATTTATTTGTTACTTCCTTCCCCCATGGACTTCCTGCTTGAAGTATCATGTCTAAAACACAATCTACACTTACTAAGTCATAATTCACTTTTTTATTTTCAGTTGATATGAAGTATCTATTACAAACACAGAATTCAAATAGAATTAAGTAATATTATGTCATGGGCCCCACTCTGAAATGTTGCAAATTCGACAGAAGAAAAGTAAGGCCTACATTTAACTATTCTGGACATCTTTAGTGAAATGAATATTATATTCAGTTCTCAAAAATTTACTGCCATCGAGTCAATTACAACTGACAGCAACCCTATTAGACAGAGTAGACCTTCAAATTACTGAAACTAGCCGACAGCTCTGATTGTAACAACTGCATGGGGATATCTGACTTCCTCCAACCCCGAAGGCTTGTTGCCACAAGTTCAGACATGCTTCAACAGTATTTCTTCTTTTACCCTATTCTGACACCAACCATCCTATTCACACAACACTCTCTATTTTTCAGCTGAGTTGAATAATTAATTACAATGGTCACCTAGAACTCAAGATTATCCTCACAATTATGGGGTTTATTAAGAAAGTTACCTGGTTACAATTCAAGTGAGAACTGCTCAGAATACAGTTGTTCAATCAGGATAGGTAGTTTCTTCTCTGCTCTGCCTTCAGGCGGGGCTCTCACTTGCCCCCAGCTACTTAGCCAGGCCTCTGCCCTGTACTGCTATATTAAAAAATCCCTTTTAGGGTTGCCAACAAATGTCCAAAGATCATGCCACTCTTCGATCAGCCTTAAACCAAAGGCACCCAGCTGCAGCTTCGTGGGTCAGCAAAAGCAGCTTCTTCAGTTAAGTGGTACTGAAGGAAGTGCCTTCATTGCTTCAACTTGT
>NW_022104151.1:134135-137646 GCF_000313985.2 Echinops telfairi
ACAGGGTAACTTATGACAAAACTATAATAATTTATGATCTATGAAGGGTTCATGAGGGAGGCGGTTGTGGGGAGGGGGGGACAATGAGCAACTGATATTAGGGGCTAGTGTGGGAAACAAATGTTTTGAGAATGATGAGGGCAACAAATGTGCATATGTGCTTGACACAATGGATGGATGTATGGACTGTGATGAGAATTGTACGAGCCCCCAATACAATAATTAAAAATATATATTTAAAAGTCAAACTCCCATCCATCAAGTCAATGCTGAGTCATAGCGACCTTCTGTGTATTTCTGAGACTGTAACTGTTTATGGGAGAAGAAAGCCCAGTCTTTCCCTCAGGGAGCCGCTGGTGGTTTCAAACTGCTAACCATGTGGAAATCAGTCCAACGCACAACCATTAGGATATACTAAGGAGAGTAATAAAACAAGTTAAAGAGAGGATGTGGATCAACAGAAAATCATATATGCTGATAACATGAGTATAAATTGATACAACTATTTTTTTGAAAACTATTGGGTACTATCTCCCAAAGATGGACATGTTATAGTTGAGCAATCCCTCTTCTAGGTACATATGGCTATCACAATATGGTCCGGAAAACATGCAGAACTCTTGGTAGCAGCAATATTTATAATAGCAAGGGGGGGAAACCTAGAAACTCAGAACAACCCAAATGTCCATTGATAGGAGAAAATAATAAATGGATTGTGGCATATTCACAAACATTAATGCGATGAAGGAGTTGTGGCATATAAGTCATTCGCTGACTCTTTTTTTTCCTCCATGATAATAACGGTAAACTATATTTCCCAGCCTCCCTTGCAGTTATATTTCCTTGTGTGTTTTACTTTTGATTCTCTGGAAAACTAACACAAAGATGGAATTAGAAGAATTTTATTGAGGGAAAGCTCAATGCAAGACAAAGAGAGCAGAAGGAGCACAAGTTGGCAGGGAAAGTCTTTCAGTCTTGGTGTGGGGATGATGCCTAGGAAAGGAAGTAGAATTGAGGAAGAAAAACATTAGATTGCAGTGTAACTCAGAGGAAGTTTTGGCTAGCCTAATACTGAGCGCCAACGTGAAGATTACCCACAGATCAATCCTGTATTAATGGGAATTGCCAGGTCATTGTACTTTCACTGTACTTAGTCAGGATCTGGGAACCACGTGGGAAATTCTGGGCCTCAGCTTGACTCTTACGACATCCCAATGGTGCTACAGCTGAGGGATGTAAGTTGCATGCAGTCCTCATAGCCGTTTTCCTGTTGGAAATCTAAAAAGTGTATCTCCATGCCTGCCGTACTTCATGACTGAATGTTCACAAATGGAACACAAGAAGAGCTGTGTGCCACATCCAGATACAATCCACAGAAAAATATTACATGGATCTACGAGGTTTCCCCTCATCCAAAGATTGGGGAAGTTAAGCATAGCCATGTTGGAAGTCCTATGTGAAAGACAATTATGGACAAGATAGAAAATGTCCAAGTCCTTGATTCATCACTCAAATAAGAATCATCCACTATTAAACCAAAAACAAAGCTAAATTCACTTCCATCAAGTCAATTCCATCTCATAGCAACCCAGTGGGACAGAACAGGATCACTTAAGTTTCTGAGACTACAAGTCTTCACAGGAGCAGGTAGCCTAATTTTCCCCTGCAGAGCATCTGTTGAGTTTGAACTGCCGATTTTGCAGTTAGCAGCCCAAAGCTTAACCCACAGTGACACCATGATGCCATCCACTATTAAGGCGTGTGTATTCAAGATTTTTTATGTGGGGGGAGAAGTAAGCTTCTATTGTGTTACAGAATTTGGATTTGAGGGTTCATCCATTGTGACAGCCAATTAAACCTTAAATCATACTTTTAGGGACTCATTAAATCCTGGATTAATTTTAGAAACCTAATATTGAGAGGAAAAAGCAGATTTCAGAAGACAAAATATAGTAAGTTAATATTTTATAGACTCAAACCCAAGTAAATTTAATAATATATTGCTTAAGAATCATATTTTAAGACTCATAAAGTGATACAAATAATGATAGTGGTTAATTCTAAGATGAATTAGGGGTGGGATTTGGAGGAACATATGGTAAAAATATGTAGTTAGATTAATTACTACTTCACAGATAATAATTATATCTTCCTCGGTAACTTTTCTTTGTATGAAAACTTTTATTACAGGCTTTCTATTAGATGTAGAACCATTGTTATGAGCCCTTAGCACCTACCAAATATGTCTATTAAATATCACTCACTCTTTCTTTGGGGAAATACTTTTAAAGTAAAGATTTTCTCTAAAAGGTATCAAGAAATCATCAGAATTGAGAAATAAGAAGCCAGATATTAAAAATATATATTTGCATGCTCAAACATTAGATACACAGAATAGAAAGAAATAATGATGCAAACACACAAAAATTTATTCTCACAATAAAGAAGTTTGGAAGCCCAGGGTGGTACAGAATTATACAATGACTGCAGAAACAAAATCCCTTCATTCTGATCCAACATTATATCATATGCCTCCCATACTTACAAATCAGAATGAATGCTATATCTCCATTATCTATCCTGCTTCCCAAGTAGCATGAAGGGCAAAGGGCATCTCTACAGTAATCAGCTTTCTATGAGCAGCCATCCCCAAATTCCCATCCAATATTTACATCTGCATTTAAGCCTGGGGATAGGATAAAGTCTTTATTCTGACTGGTTATGTGCACAGCTAAAACCCAGGTTCCACAACAACAATTTACTGCCTGGTCACACACCACATTCACAATTGTTACGTTTGAGCCCATTGTTAGAGCCACTGTGTCAATATATCTCATTAGGACAGATAGATTTTCATTTACCTATCAATCTATATCTCTATCTCAAAACCAAGTTCACTGTTACTGAGTCAATTCGGACTCATAGTGAACCTATAGGACAGAGTAGAACTGTCAGTTTCTGATATATTCACATGTTGCCCTTGTTTCTGGTGCTGTTGTTATTGTTAGGTGCCATCTAGTCAGTTCCAACTCACAGCAATCCTACACAGAACATAGCAAAGCACCGCTCAACCCTGGCCCAGCCTCACAATTGTTCATTGGTTTAAGCCCATGGTTGCACCAGAGTGTCAATCCATCTCTGTCAGAGCCTTCCTCTTTTTCACTGCCTCTCTACTTTTACTAAGCATGATTGCCTTCTCCGGGGACCAGTCTCTCCTGACAACATGTCCAAGATACAGGAGATGAAGTCTCGACATCCTTACCTCAAAGGAGGATTCTGGCTGTACTTCTTCCAAGACAAAACTGCCTGTTCTTTTGGCAGTCCACGGTGCTTCCAAAATTCTTCACCTGCATCATAATTCAAATGCATCAATTCTTCTTCAGTCTTATTTATTCAATGTCCAATCTTCATATGCATATGAGGCCATTGAAAATACCATGGTTTCGCTCAGGCATGTCTTAATTCTCAAAGTAGCCACCATGTTATTCAACACTTTAAAGAGGTCATTTAT